>NC_067475.1:163610160-163942660 GCF_947179515.1 Apodemus sylvaticus | reverse complement strand
ATTTCTGAATGTAAAAATAAATTCTACAAAATTTACAGAAACCTAAAATATGAGGATCGTAACACTTAAAATATTTGGTCAAGAAGTAGCCAAAGACAAGGTATAGCGGCACATGCCTGTAATCGCAGCACTTTGAAGGTAGAGTCAGGCGTCTGGGCAACACAACAAAGCCCTTTGTCTCCAAAGATTTAAAAAAATAAAAAAATAAAAAATAAATAAGAATCATCCACTTTGCCGGGCAGTGGTGGTGCACACCTTTAATCCCAGCACTTGAGAGGCAGAGGCAGGTGGATTTCTGAGTTCTAGGCCAGCCTGGTCTACAGATCAGTGATTCGCATCCAGCCTTTTCTTCTCTTGGGTATGGGAGGCCGACACCGCCCACTTGGGCTCTGACACAGGCAAAGGAGCCCTGCGGAGGCCACAGCCAAGCTGCAGAGGTCCAGCTGCGAGCCAGGCAGCTTCTGAGCCTCAGGCCTTCACTCTACGGGAAGATAGAGAATTCTCTTTTAACCTAAGAACAAATACAGGGCTCAACTCTCACCGTTCCGCCAACTGTTTCCTTTATCTAGGCCGGATTCGTGGCTGTAGCTATTTAAGAAGTGTAGGATATTTTTCCCAGAGAAGAGATGAAGAGTGATATAATTATAGCTTCCTTTAAAAGAACTATCCGAAACATTTACAAGGGGTCCATCACTCTGAAGCAGGAACAGCAGCAGTAGAAGGGTTATTCTTTGTCTCTATAGACTAGATCTAAAACTTAAGAAAAACAGTACACGTGGTTTTTTTTTTTAAGGCATGACAAAGAAAAAGTCTGGGAAGTCTTTGTTTTAGACCCAGCTCCTGTATGAGACCAGACCAAACAGAAAATGGAGTCACTGGCCCTAAGTGCTACACAGTCAAACTGAAAAATAAAAGGGGCGGTGGGTGTCCAAGCAAGGCCCACCGAAGGTCTTTTTCATTTTGTTTATCAGAAACCAAAGTCATTAGAGACATATGTCTGCTGTTCTTTTGTCTTCTGAAAGGTGCACACACACACACCGAATGATCTTTGGGGGATTTAGCCATCCTTACTGAGTTAGGCGGCACGCAGCAAGCATGACGTCGAGCGTGATGCCAGACGCTGGACACGACATCCTTGCATCAGTACTTTGAGCCTCCAGACAAGCAGCTCTCTATATAAACAAGAACCCCGTGTCTCTGTTACTTCAAAGCAGAATACTGCAACTCTGGGGTTTCCAAGGCACCTTCTGAAATGTATGATTAGCATTAACAGTTTGAAGAAGGAAAAAACAAAATCTTCCATGTCGACCTGACACACACAAATCTGGACGTATCTGGGAAGTAGGGTTGTGAGTTGAGTTGCGTCTGTAGTCAAGTCTGTGGAGCATTTTTCTTAATGCCTGATATGGAGGGCGCAGCCCCAGAGCAGGTGGTGTCCCCTCGGTAGACAGGCTTGGGTTGCATAAAGCATGCTGACATGTTGACAACAGACAACAGCCCTCCCTGGTCTCTACTTCAGTTCCTGCCTCGACTTTCCTCAGTGATGAACTATGGATAACTAATGAAAGATAAACTAAACTGCCTGGAGACCACATCTTTAATCCCAGCATTTAGGAGGCAGACACAGAATCTCTGTGAGTTCAAGAACCAGCCTGGTCAATAGAGTCCCCAGACAGCCAGGACTATGTAGAGACCCTGTCTCAAAAAAGGAGAAAAAAAATTTTTTTTCAACAGAAAAAGAAAGAAACCGTTTTGTTAGAGAAGCAGGGAAATCCCTCCTCCCCTTCCTGATCCAGGAAGAGAGGAGCTAGCAATGTGTAGAGAACAGCTTGTAGGAGTTAGCCACACCCTAACATAACTGACAGGGTCATGTGAGCAGCAAGGCAGGTGTGAGGCTAACCTTCCTCCTCAACACCGTCCTTCAGAAGAATGCCCCCCTCACGCCCCACCCTGAGACCCCAGCTCCATCTCAGAGGGAGGCAAGCACAAACAGGCCCCAGGTTCCCTTTGAAACCTGATATCTTGAAGGACAGCCAAAGAAAGCACCCCGTGTTTCAGGGAAAGGCCTGTGATTAAGACCTTGAAGACTGACCTGACAGGGTGTGTGCAGGGGAGGGAGAGAGAGGTAGTGAATGAAGAAAATGACTTTTATTAGCATGGTCTGAAGCGTCTGTCAGCGCCTCTATCCCTTGATGCACATGTCTAGCCAAACAGAGGGCGGTAGAGGTGCGTGGAAGTGGGCCCGGAAGTGGGCCCGGAAGTGGGCCCGGAAGTGGGCCAAGGTTCAGGGAGACACTTACGCTGCGATCAGAAGCAGAGATGTCCCCACCAGCTGGTGTTCTAAATGCCTGCTCCCATACTGTGACTCTATTTTAAAGGGCTGTAGAAACCTTAGAGGGTGGGGCCTTGCTGGCGGAAGTAGGCCATTAGAACTGCACCCACCTTTGTAGAGTCCGGCCACCTGGTTCCCACCTCACTCTCTCCCCCTGCCCTGACCCACGGCTCCCCTGTGGGATAAGTCAAGATGCTCTGAAACTGTGAGCCTAAGTAGATAAACAAACTTTCCTCACATAAATTGACTCAGCCAAGCATTTTGGCCACAGTGACAGGAAAGCAAATTGATATACTTAATAAAATATAAAAATTGTAATTTTTATTAACTTATAACATAATAGACTATATTATAAATCATTACATATAAATATATAATTTTATATATTACATATAATAAAATACAATATATTATACATAAAATATATTGTATTAATTGTAAAACTAATGTGTGATTTATTTAAATAAATTTGCATAACATTTTAAAAATATGATTTCTTTATAAAATGCATTACCACTGTGCTTTCTGTTTCTACACTACAGTTACAGATAATTTATGTTGAAAACAGAAAGACGTGAAGAATAATTTCCTAGAAGCTGGAAGATCAAGAGTTCAAGTCCAGCCAGAGCTATATAATGAATCTGAGGCCAGGTTTGGCTCTGTGATACATCATCATCACCACCACCACCACCACCATCACCACCACCACCATCACTACCACCACCATCATCACTACCACCACCATCATCATTACCACCATCACCACCACCACCACCATCATCACTACCACCACCATCACCACCACCACCACCATCACCACCACCACCATCACCACCACCACCATCACCACCACCACCATCACTACCACCACCATCATCATTACCACCATCACCACCACCACCACCACCACCACCATCACTACCACCACCATCATCATTACCACCATCACCACCACCACCACCACCACCACCATCACCACCATTACCATCACCACCATCATCACCACCACCATCACCACCACCACCACCACCACCATCACCACCACTATCATCATCACCACCACCATCACCACCACCACCACCATCACCACCACCATCATCACCACCATCACCACCACCACCACCACCACCACCATCATCACCATCACCACCATCATCACCACCACCATCATCACCACCACCATCATCATCACCACCATCACTACCACCACTACCACCACCACCACTGAACACAGAAAAACACTAAGAACATGAACTGCAGCGGCTTTGATCTCTAATGCCCATACACTGAGAAGGTCAAGGTCAGCCATCCATGCTCCTAACATGGACGGTGACGACTGCTCAACGGCAGAGTCGCAGAGTCGGCAGCAAGTTTGCTGCCTCCCTAGGGAACCCCTCCCTCAGCAGTGGGCGGCACACAGGGCCTCCTCTGCCCTTGCCCAACCTTCTCGCCCTCTCCCCGCTCTTAGGCCTCAGAACTTCTCTCTCCAAAACAGCACCAGCAAGGTTTGCTCTGCTGGTGTCAAAGCACCTCATTAATGGATAACTCAGAAGGCCAAGTCCAGATCCCTTAAGACTCGGTTTCTGGGCTGGGAGATGACTGGGTCAGGAAAGGGCTTGCTCTGGCAGCTCAAGGATCTGAGTTAGATCTCCCGCTCTGACGCAAAGGCTGGGTGGCCACGCTAGCCCACACATGCAGCCCCATCTGTGGGAGGTGGGACAGGTACCCCCGAGACTCACTGGCCAACCCACTTAGGCTGTTTGGTAAGCAGCAAGGGCTACAGGTCAACGAGAAGACTTTAGGCTGTCCTCTGGCCTCCACATGTACACACACACACTTTGCACACATGCGTGCCAGGACGCACATGAACACACACACACTGTTCAGTTTTTAAGGAAACCAGCTCCATTTTGGCAGCCCCACTTAGACAAAGGGTTCCTACATTGATCGCAGGTGATGAAATACTGCAGACTTACTTTCTGATGTTGGAGAACTCCTTACACCCTGTAAACTTTAAACTCATCACCAGTAAACAGGACAAGATCACGGGGACAGGAACCAGGACTTTGAAAGCACTTGATAAAAGTTAGCATCATCAGCAAATAAAACGCTTCCTGTTCCACACATTACTGACTGAAAAGAACTAAAAAAACTTCAAATTCTCCAGAAGCGCCAGAGTCCAAGCTGTCCCTCTGTATGCTGTGTCTGAATCCCCTCCAGCCCCTGTACGGGGCACAGCACTGCACCCCACCCCACCCCCAAGCCTCCAAGGTCCGTCCTACTCAGAGCTCCAGATCAAGTACCCAGTAGCAGTGGAAGGAGCGTGGACACACGGAAACACTGAAAGCAACACATTCTGTTAGGAAAGGAAGGTTGAGCGGACGGACAAGCTGGAGAGGAAGGGAGAGGAGAGGGTGGGAAGCAGGAGGGCCAGCATCTCCCGGGAACCAGCGTGGGTGGAGGGAGTGACAGGCTGGAGGGCAAGCAGGCTGGCCAGGGGCGCGGCCTCTCCTGACCAGAGAAAATCCCAGGATCTGGAGCCTAACAGCAGGGAGCAGCCATGGTGGCCATGACAACCCCCATCCCAGGCGGGTCAGATGACAGTCACAACTGACTCAATCCACAGCTTCCTGCAATCCTTCAAGGAAAGACAAGTCTAAGCCTCCTTGTATAACCTCTAACAGCTTTTTCCCCTTAATCATGATAGCTTTAAGTCGGGGGAAGAGGGCGCCAAGCGCGGTCACTGGCCCACGGCGTGAGATGGCCAAATTCCCAATAGTTAGGAAAGTTTCTTCTATATTTAGAAGCATTACATGTATATATGCAACAAAATTAGCCTTGAAATAGCAAGAAATTAATAATAAATGAACAAAGTTAACAAAGCAGGCTTCTGGGAATGTTTTATTACTCCTACTGAAAAAAATAATACTCTGCATAAAGCATTTTTTTTCTTTTTTTGGTTTTTTGGATTTGGTTTTTTCGAGACAGGGTTTCTCTGTGTAGCCCTGGCTGTCCTGGAACTCACTCTGTAAACCAGGCTGGCCTCGAACTCAGAGATCCGCCTGCCTCTGCCTCCCAAGTGCTGGGATTACAGGTGTGTGCCATCACCGCCCGGCCATAAAGCATATTATTAAATAAATGCATGAAATCCCTCTTGCAGGTGGGGAAGATTTGAAAGAGAAAAAGGAAATTGGGAGAAATGACGGGGAGGGAGAAGCCTGCAGAAGGCCTGTGCTTAGAGCACACAATGACACGTGACCTGCGGTCAAGGACAACACAGCTGTCCAGCAACTTTAAAAGTGGAAGCTAACTGCCTGTCTCAGCATCTCAAATGCACTGTCCACAGAAAGTTTGCAAGGAGACTGTAACCCAGAGCCAAAGGGAAGCTGTTCAATGCAGAGAAATATGTCAGGCTGTCTTGCTCTGAATGGAGACGGTCTGTCTTCCGGACGCCCTGAAGCAGTGGGCAGAACCATCGTTCCTGGCCACTGGGGCATGGAGGCTTCGCAGCGAGCTATGGCGACCCCCAGGCAGGAAGCTGAATGAAGGCGGCTTCTGAAAGGACCTGAGCGAGTGATCAAGCAAGCGAGAGAGCTGACAGAACGCCTGACGAGTCTGGACTTGGCACAGCCCGTCCCGTGCTGTGGACACAAGTTCTCTCAGCCCGAGCAACACTGGCCAGCTCTGCAAAACCACAGCATCTCCAGTTTGCTCAGATGTCACCACCAGGTTAAACTGCCTATCTGGCGATAGGAACGCCCGGGGGTGGATCATACTTCCCCAGGACCAATATGTAATAAATGTCTCTGCTCTGCAAGGCTCTCGCACATGAAAATTAATTACCGCCTGTAGGCTGGGCTGCCTGAAGGTCAAACTCTGTAATGCCACCATGAAAATGCCCTTTGCATGAGAAACATCCTGACTAAAGTAGAGGCAGCTACTGGACAGCAAATCTGCTTATGCCCTCCGCCTCTGCTTTCTACTCATTGTGCAAACACTTGCAAAAGCCAAACTTTTCATCCTCTCGCCTTTGACAGCTAAAACCATCACTGAACACAGGACAGGCGTTACCATTCAACCCAAAGTCTCTGTTCAAACACCTCTGGGCTCTTCCCAAAGGAGCGTCCCTGTCTGGCTACCTCCATGGCTCCCTTCCCACAGGCTCGGCCAGTGCCTGCTCCTCCTCCACAGCCTCGTAGGGAATATCCTGGAAATCTCCTCAGAGAGGCTAGTTTCGACCTGTTCGCCTCCCCTACCTCCATCTCCACACGTGTCGGAAGCCTACCTATTTCATAACTCACACTGGGAAGGTTCACAGAGCAGACGACACATGCTTCTCTCCTTTGCTTTAGTTTCTCTGTGGTCATCAGACTGCCCAAGGGTCAGGTATCCTGAACTTTGACTTTTGGCCCACTTTTCTCTGAACACATCTGCATAGATGTCACACCTTAAGATGTGGTAGTCTTAAAACAGAAGTCCACACCCACTGACACACTTCCCATCCAAAGTGCTTGCTCGCTCGCGCTCTCTCTCTCTCTCTCTCTCTCTCTCTCTCTTCTCTGACACAGTTCTAACTACTGGAATGATGTAAAATCGACATCATGTGATTTACAAAGCAAGGCTATGAAAAGCCACATAGCTCCAGCCAGCCTGTCTCTCCCAGGACTCCGCCCAAGAAGCCCCGAGGGAACCTGTGAAACAACAGACATGAACCCAGAACAGAACAAATCCAACAGACGCAAGCATCCGAGGAAGCCAGCGGTGGGAGTCTTCTAGCCCCCCTCCCCCACCACAGAGCTGGGGCTCTGGGTGACCCCACCCATCCTGAGGCATCAGTCCTCCACCAGCTGAGGGCAGCCGGTTAGCACTCCAGCTGCTTGCGGGTGAATGGGTGAGCCTGCTGGGATGGGAGCAGCCCTCACACTCACTTCCCCTGCCTCCTGGGTCGAGCCCTTTCTGTTTTCTGGCTAGCACAGTTCTTTCTACATCCAGTATGAAACCCTCTCCCTTCTTTTTTCCCCCACCTGAGTCTTTAGACACCTGAATTATTCTCCCCGAGGCCTCCCAGGGACCCAGCACGCCCAGTGTCCACAGCATTCTCAACTCGGGCCTGGGACAAAGTGGCTCACCCTACCTGGCTTTCGTATTCCCCACGCAACAGCCAAGAGACATTTCTTAATCTGAATTCCTGACCCTCACTCCAAAGACCCTGCAAGGTCTCAGGGATCACCTTAAACCCCAGGCACAGGCCAGGTCTGGGCCTCGCCAAGCACCCTGCTTGCTCTCGGAGTCTCCCTTACAAACTCCCCTCCTCTCTCCTTAGTCACCTGTCTCCGTCAGCTCAAGTCCTTCAAAGCCCACAGCGCGGCTTCAATGACACCACTTCTTAGGCTCTGGGCTAAAGCCCAAAATGGAGGTGGCAGCAGACTGGGAGTCTAGCGCACGCCGTGATTTCGGGTTCACGGATTGGTGTTGCTCTCTGTCTCCCTGTGGGAGACAGAAATCAATACTCAGAACCTTTGTAGTTGGGGGGTTTTAGTTGTTTAAAAAAAAAAAAAAAGCCAGCCAAGGTGTTGTGTAATCCTAGCTGGGAAGGTAGAGGCAGGGGGATTATTGGAGATCATTGGCAGCCAGCTTAGCCAATATGAAGAGATTGCCATCAGTCAGAGACCCTGTCTCTAAAAGCAAGGGAGACTTAACACCTGAGAAACAACATTAGAACTTGACTTCTAGCCTCCACGTGCATGAGCACACACACACACACACACACACACACACACACACAGAGAGAGAGAGAGAGAGAGAGAGAGAGAGACATCAACCCTACCCATGAGTTCAGCCTCCATGACTAAATTGCCTCCCAAAGGCCTCATCTCCAAATACCACCACACACTGGAGCACGCAAACCTCCAATGCACTCCAGCCAAGTCCAAATGCCACATCTCCTTTGAGTTCCCACTGTAGACCCAGCCCAGAGCTGGCTTCCTCCCTGTAAGGTGATACAGCTTACACATCATCCGCTTCTCGTGTCGGTCAGTCCATGCGCCCCTCGGCCCGTAGGTGGTCACACTCTAGAAATGTCTCTACTTCATGGCGTCTGATTGCGCTGGGATCCACTGAGGTCAAGCACTCCAGCATCACCTAACGCTCACCTTCAGTGTCAGTAACACCTGCAACTACCAGTGTCTCAGACCCAGGAGAAGTCACATGAAACCTGGAACCCAGACACGACTTCACACCCAACGGTCTTTGCCCTCAACATTCCTCTTAGCTCTGATTCAGAGGACAGACAGACATACAGGCCCTCCCTCCTTAGCTACCTTCCACACTCCACAGTAGCTGTGTGCCCTCCCAGGGAAAAGGGACACTGGATAGGTTCCAGATGACGCTCAGTTGGACAACACATGTGTGCCTCGGCCTGGCATCACAGGTCAGAAGCCCAGACCTGTCTGTGCCAAGCACTGTATGCTGGAGAAGTTATCCTGTAAAGTTGGGGGGTCACACCAGCCCCTGCTCCCAGGGTTTGTCAAAATTCTTTAAAAAAAAAAAAAGAGCTAGGACGCATTTATAATGAAGGCTTACACACAGCAAACTCTCTGGAAATGCTGTCATACTAAAAGGACTCCAGAAAACGCAAGCAACCAGGAGGCAGGGCTGACACCTCTGGATTCCAGCTTTGTTTTAATTAGCTGTGAGGAAAACATTTCTAAAAAGCACGGCGTGTCCTGATCAGTAATCATATACTAAATTGGTCTTGGACCCAGGGTTATTTTCTTAGAAACAATAGATTTAATTAGGGTAATGTTTTCTGTACGGCTCTTCCCATCCAGCAGAGTAGATCTTGGGAAGCTGTGACCACTCCAACTATGCCTCCATAAACAACTAAAAATGGCCGTAAGGCTGAAAGGCTCAGAAAAAACAACCTGCAGAACACTTCAGGATGCCTGGCACTCCCGTGGGCATCCCACTGGGGCTCTGATGCAAGCTGCTGCCGGTGTGGGTTCGTTTTCCACAGTTTTAGGAGCTCAGGGACAACCATGCTCTGAAAATAGTAAATGGAAAATTCCAGCTAGGCATGGTCACCACCAGAGCGCTATGTCCTTCCCAGCAACACTCAAAGAAGCTGTTCTAAGGTGCATTGAGGGTCTGGAGCTGTGACTCAGTGGGTGAAACACTGGTGCAGCACAGGGAGGCTCTGGATTTGATCTCCAGCACTGCATAACTCAAGGTCAGTGTCATCCTAGCACTTAGAGAGGCAAGAGGAACAGCCGCTGAAGGTGTTTCTGGGCAACAATCAGATCCAGGACAGCCTGGGATGTAAATAAACAAGGCCACCATGCATCCTAAGCTCTGGAGACACCGGTGACATGGACAGAACCTGCTCTACTGAAGGGCGAGGCACTGTCTCACAGCCTTTGCCCAGTACAAGCCTGAACATCACCACCCATTTTACAAACACACTGCAGAGGAAGGAACCAGTCCCTCTTCTATTTACAAACGCATCCTTCTGTGGTTTATATAAAGCTGGAAGCATATTTGAACACGTATTCCTGGCTCACTGCGGAGCCAGTTTCTCCCCCTAATCCTTGGCTTTTTCTGTCTGACTCCGTTCATGCTGAAGTCTCTCCAACCAGTCTGCGATGAGACCTGTGCTTCTAGTCTGCCTCCAAGAAACACGCATACTGAGCATGGGGCAGCGTCGCAGCACTAGCAGGCTAGACAAACCACGTTCTGTCCTTCCCTGGCCTGCTGACGAAGCCACACCCTCCGTCAATTTTTAAAACTGAATTTGCATTTTTCTCACCCAGGAGTGTGCATGAGCTAAGGTATATAAATGACTAGCTAAAACTACCGCTTTTAGTACTGACTACCAAAGCCTTAAAGTCAGACGACAGAAAATCCAAGAAAGAAGTATCAAAGGCAACTCAGAGACACCCCAGTATCCCCAAAATGTCACCTAAAGGTATTTACTCTTAATACTATATTTTGTTAGTTGAGTTGATATTTAAAAGTACAACATAGAGGCTGGAGAGCTGGCTCAGCAGTTAAGAGCACTGACTACTCTTCCAGAGGTCCTGAGTTCAATTCCCAGCAACCACAAGGTGGCTCTCAGCAATCTGTAATGGGATACAATGCCCTCATCTGGTGTGTTTGAAGACGACAGCTACAGTGTTGTCATTCATACACATAAATATTTTTTTTAAATACAACATAGACTAAATGGTAAGAAAAACATGAACATAACTTGCTGAGAAAAAGAAAACCAAGAGGCTAAGAGTGAGGGAAGATGATGTTTGGGTGGGCAGGAAGGTCTGTGATGGGTAAGGGGCTTAGGGCCACGGGGAGCGAAGGGGGGGGGGAAAGCCAATGGGAGTGTGAGCTTCATTAGGAGAAGTGGGGTGCTTACAAAACACCTCAAAAGGATTCACATATAGCTAACGCATCCACCCCTCCTGAGAAATGACATTTGAAACATAAAAATGGCATTTTTCAACCATAACTTTGATTCTTTGTAAGGCAAGAAATCAACAAAAGAGGGGGGAAACAATTAAGGGAATAAAATGCCAAGCTATAGAACAGGAAAATATACTTACAAACCATGACACTAGAAGATCAGTATCTATAATATATAAAGAACTCTTCAAGTAAACAACAAAACACAGGCAACGGGCTTCAATAGACATTTCTCTGATAAACAATGCAAAGATGCAAACCATTCCTCACCACCAAAGATGCAAATCAAAGCTACAGTCAGGCGCACCTGGAACCACTAACCATGTGAACCACAGAAAAGAGCACTTGTCGGGGACGATGTGGAGAAATCACAGCCCTGGGCACCACTGGTGGGGTCATTCCAGAAAACAATACACAGGTTTTTCCAAAAGTTAAAAGGTTAGCTAGCGATATTGCTAATGGATGTCACATCTATCTGAGGAGAAGGCCCATGTTTGCTGTGGTGCTAGTCACAGAAACAAGAGGAAGAAAGGGAAAGAATGCCCAAGAGCGGGTGAATAACACAGAAATGTCGAACATGCACAGAATGTCCCCAGATGGCAATCCTATCACTCGTGACACCACGGATGAACCCTGAGGAAACAGTCACAGCACCAAATGTAATAAGCCAAGCACAAACAGAAGAACTGCCACTCACTCAATAGGCTTAAATTTAACACCTGGCAATCCTCCTGCCTCAGCTTCCCAGAGCACTGAGATTACAGGAATGACTTCCACGTCAAGCTAAGTTCTAAATACTTTTTACAAGAAAAATGGCATATATATATATACCACATTTTTTGTATCCATTACTCTGTTGAGGGACATCTGGGTTCTTTCCAGCTTCTGGCAATTATAATATAGGGCTGCTATGAACGTAGTGGAACATGTGTGTCCTTATTACATGCTGGGGAATCCTCTGGGTATATGCCCAGGAGTGGTATAGCAGGGTCCTCCCGAAGTGTCATGCCCAGTTTTCTGAGGAACCACCAGACTGATTTCCAGAGTGGTTGTACCAACTTGCAACCCCACCAGCAGTGGAGGAGTGTTCCTCTTTCTCCACATCCTCGCCAACATCTGCTGTCTCCTGAATTTTTAATCTTAGCCATTCTGACTGGTGTGAGGTGAAATCTCAGGGTTGTTTTGATTTGCATTTTCCTAATGACTAATGTGAAAATTCTTTGTTTAGCTCTGTACCCCATTTTTAATATGGTTATTTGGTTTTCTGGGGTCTAACTTCTTGAGTTCTTTGTATATATTGGATATTAGCCCTCTGTTAGATGTAGGGTTGGTGAAGATCTTTTCCCAATTTGTTGGTTGCCAATTTGTCCTTTTGATGGTGTCCTTTGCCTTACAGAAACTTTGTAATTTTATGAGGTCCCATTTGTCAATTCTTTTCAGCCATTAGAAACAATGACTTCATGAAATTCTTAGACAAATGGATGGAGCTGGAGAACATCATCCTAAGTGAGGTAACCCAGTCTCAAAAGAACACACCTGGTATGCACTCACTGATAAGGATATTAGCCTAGAATCTTGGAATACCCAAGACACAAAGCACATATCAAATGATGCCCAAGAAGAAGGAAGGAGTGGCCCCTGGTCCTGGAAAGGCTCAGTGTAGTAATGTAGAGGAATACCAGGACAGGGAAGTGGGAAGGGGTGGATGGGGGAACAGGGGGAGGGAAGAGGGCTTATGGGACTTTCGGGGAGGGGAGATCAAGGAAAGGGGAAATCATTTGAAATGTAAATAAAGAATATATTGAATAAAAAAAATGAAAAGAAAAATGGCAACGATTTTTTTCTAGTAACAATTATTAAAAGTTCATCCACATTCTCGCTATACTTTAGGAAATCCATGATAAGTTGTTTCTCTTACAGCATTATTTGTAATGACAAAAATGGAACACAACCTACAAACAGCAGAGACACCAATGTCAATGTACCCATGACAGTTACCAGAAACTTTAGGAAGTCTCTTCATGGTCACAGGATATCAGGGAAACCAGGGTCATCTCTTGGGCTCCTTACTCATTAATGCAAAAATTGAAGAAGGGTTTCTTACTGAATGCAGTTTCAAAGAAAACCTCAAGAAAAGCAAGCGGTAAATCTCTGCAGCGCCCGCCCACCCGCTGAGTGGAGGACCGCGATGAGGAGTGAAGGACGGCGATGCGGAGTGGAGGATGGCGATGCGGAATGGAGGACCGCGATGCGGAGTGGAGGACCGAGATGCGGAGTGGAGGACGGCAATGCGGAGTGGAGGACCGCGATGCAGAGGAGGAGGAGAGAATGCCATGATGCTTTGGTTAAGCCATCATGGAGGTCAGTCACAAGGCAGAGGACCACATGACAGGGAAGGGGACATTAGAGAATGGGTGGAGGGGACCAAGGGAACATATTTTGTCTGTGTGTGTATACATCCATATATGTATATAGTGTATGGATGTACATGTGTATATGTATATATTTGTGTGTGTGTGTGTGCTCTCAATGCTCAAAGGCTCAAAGGAGGGGAAAGAGAAGGGGACAGACACCCTGTCGGTCTGTGCTGGGAAAGACGACAGCCCCACAGGAGCAAGGGTGGCACCAGAGGCATCCATCAGCAGAGAAGCGAGGGGTTGGGGAGGGAAAAGCAGTCCATCTCCTACAGCGCAGCTAAAGTGAAGCCACTTCTGTGAGATGTGGTCCCTAGGCTAGAGTGCACCTGGGCAGGCTCCTACAGGAGCAGACAAAGTCCACAGCCAGTATCGCAGGAGTCCATTCCTTCCTGAAACACTACAACACTGAAGCCATGAAGCCCTCCTCTTTTTCAAAGCTGTGGTAAATCTTCTTCTCCAATAGCATCCAAGCAAACTACAAACATGGTATGATGTCGACAACACCATTCAAGGAACTCATTAGTAATTAAAGAAACAGAGCGGTAGGAGCTGGGCGCTGCTGCACACCTATGGTCACAGCAGTCAAGGTGAGCCGAGCTGCGAGGGAGGGGAGAGGCGGAAAGGTGTGGAGGGGGGGGAGATGTGGTCGGAGGGAGGGGGAGGGAGGGGGAAGGAGGGGGAGGGAGGGGAGGGAGGGAGGGGAGGGAGGGAGCAGGGAAAGGGAATGAAAAGAAAGCAGACGTTTCTACAGAAAGAAAACTAGATAGGCTCACAGCATTTCCCACTCAATTTCTGTCTGGGCAGGCTAACTGTAGGACTCATTTGGAAATAAAATCTGGCAAGAACAGTAAAGGAAAAGTCTGACAGCAAGCCAAAAACAAAAAAACAAAATGAAGCAATGGAGGAGATGTGCCTTTCGCAGCATCTTACATCTCAGGACGCTAGCTGCTGGCAGCGAACACACAAAGCAAAGAGGAAAATAAGAAAGCAAGAGTGTGGTGTCTGACAACAGCGGGACCTGCAGAGGGAGAACCTGCCGGACAAGGTCTGGGAGCCGGGCAGCCAGTGCGCAGGACAGAGAGGTAGGGGCGTGTCCTCCCCTCCCCTCCCCCTCCGCCTTCCTCTTCCTCTCCTTTTGGCTTTTGGAGACAGGTTTTCTCTATGTAGCCCTGGCTGTCCTAGAACTCTCTCTACAGGCCAAGCTGACCTCAAACTCAGAGATCTGTTTGTCCCTTCCCCTCCAGTGCTGGGATTGAATGGTGTGTGACCCACCGCCCAGCTGAGGTGTTGAGATTCTTACTTCACACCTCCGATTAAAATAAACTCCAGATGGATGGAAGACTTAAATGTGAAAAATAAAACCATAAAATGTGAAGTCAGAATGAAGAAGGCATTTCTAGGAATGATTCATAAGCTAGAAGCTATAAATGAACAGGCTCGTTGGTTAGTATTCCTGCTTGGAAAAAAAGGAAAATCGCCGTAAAGCACAGAAGAAAGCGCAACCTAGGGAAGGCAAAGGCGAGCCCTCGAGCCCCTCGAGGACAGAAGGCGGAGCTTTACAGATCAAGGCGGGGAATGCGACAGCATCACAGAAAAACTGGCAAGATTATGGCTAAACGTTTTGCTGTAAATGAAATGTAAATTTGAAACATCCAAAAAGAGTGGACGCACTTTCCTTTCGGAAACGAACATGGGCCGGTGGTGATCACAGCTGAGGCTACGCCGACAGCACACGTGAGGCCAATGTGGGCTACTCGGTGAGAACCGGTCTCCAAATAAAGAGCGGGAGAGGGCGAAGATAGAGGTGGCGGGGACAGAGGTGGGGTGCTGAGGAGCAGGGAGGGAGGGGAGACAGGTAACGCTGAGAATGCGCAGGAACACGGCGCCCAGACCACGTGCGTGCAGAAGCAGGCATTCACACGTGCCAGCGAAGTAAGTGGCACGTGCCAATCAAAAGTGGACAGTCACACTCCTCTAAGAATTCTTCCTACAAGCATGATGCACACACATTCCAAAAAAAAAAAAAAAAGTGCTAGGGAGATGGTTTACCTGCCAGCAGGTGTCAGCGCATGCCTTTGATCCCAGCACTCAGGAGGCAGAGGCAGGCACAGGTGGATCTTTGTGAATTCAAGGCCAACCTGGTCTACAAATCGAGCTCCAGTACAGCCAGGGCTACACAGAGAAACCCTGTCTCAAAAACTAAAATAAAATAAAACAGCACCCATGTAAAAAGAAAGACAGCACTACCAATGCCTACAACCCCAACACTGGAGACAGAGACAGGCGATTTCCAAGAGCTCGCCAGCTGGGCTAAAATGGCAAGAGCTTCAGCTTCAGAGAGAGACAGGTATATCTAAAGGTGTATCTAAAGGTGGAGAGAGAGCACAGGCCTTGGAACACACACACACACACACACACACAGCAATGAAGGGGCTGGAGCATGCTGACTGTCAGAGCCTCTCCTGGGTTCTGTTCCCCAGACCCAGTTCATCCATTCAGCCAGCAGCCCCATAAAAAGAAACAAAAATTGTTCTGCATGTACATGCAGGCGAAACACCCACACAAAAAAATCATAAATTACAAATTTCATACCTATACCTCATATGCATACACATATGCATACACATATACATATGAAGGCATGGTTGCTATCGTGAGGGCTGAGGTTTCCTTTTGACTGGCAGTACTAGAGAATAAATCCACAGCCTTGATAGGTTAGGCAGACTCACGGTACTAGGCCAGCCTACTTTGCCTGATCTTGTACTTTTTACTTTAAGATAGGCTGGCCTTGAACTCACTTTGTGGCCCTGGCAGGCCTTGAACTTGAAATCCTCCTGCCTCAAGCCACTGAGGGGCTGGTATGCCAGACTCTGACTACAAAGCCTAGTAAAACTACAGAGTTTATTTTTAAAGGGCTAATTGTAAAATAGGATACTGTTGCACTGTGAACCCTAAGAATATGTTAGTTACTTTAAAAAATCTGTTTCTAGTTGTGGTGTGACTCCGCCTTAGCACATGCCTTTAAATCCCTCAGCCTGGGATACAGACACACCCTTAGTATACACTAATCCCAAACAATGAAGGTAAAGTTAGTTTGTAGAAGAAAGTCCTATGTAATTGAGTGGCAGACAAAGTGACGCATCAGAGAAAGATTTGACAGAACTGACTATGGCCAGCTCTCATGAGAACAGAGTAGAGAGAGGCTACTGAAGAGACCAGCACAGACAGGGCAAGGAGAGGCGGTTTCACTGGGACAGCAGAGGTACAGAGACAGGTTGCAGGGAGAGAACAAGCTGACACCGGTGAAGAGAGAAGGAGCCAGAAGATTAGAACAGATTGCTAGAGTTAGCATGAGGCCAAGTAGAGTTATTCAGTCAGAGGCCAAAGGGAGGCCAGATTCAATCAGCTGGCGGGGAGAAGAGTTGGAGTCAGAACAGCTGAGTCGGACCAGCCAGCCAGAGCTCAGAAAGAACTAGGAAGGGGTGGACCTATTCCGCAATCCGTCTCACAGCTGAAAACACTGTAGGCAGAGACACGACTGTACGACTGTACGACTGTACGGAGGCTAGCAGCTTCCAGGACGAGGCCTAGGTCAGCAACTGAAGCAGTGAGCTTGTGAGACAGTTGCACAGCTGAATAAAAGACACTTTTACAGATGCACAATGCTACAGCTTGTGACTTGCTGGTTTAACTGGGTAGATCCAGAAACATACTATGAATTGCCAGAATGGTGTTAAAAGTAGTTTTATTTCCTTTTTCTTCATCCACATTTCCAATTCCTCTAAAATGAACAACTATTTTAGTACCGGAAAATGTATTTTTAGGTTTTTTTTTTCAATTTTTATTAACATTTTAAGTACCCAATTCAACAGGCATGATGACCTACACCTATGACCTCAGAACAGTCAGAAAGAATACAAGTTCTAGGCCAGCCTGGGCTACATAGCAAAACCATATCTAAATCAAACAACTAATGAATCATTTGATTTATTTTTTTAATTTAAAAATAAAAATAAAAACTATGGTGTCTGCACAACTGGTACCCAACCAGTTTAAATAATGTTTGGAAGAGTCTCAAAAGAGATTTTACAAGAGTCAACAATTAAAACAGTAAATTAACCTCAAGAGGGTACAAAATGAGCTTAGCCTGAGAGGCAGGGCTCCGAGGCACACAGCAGGGGGACTGGGCCTTGCTCTGCTCTCTCTGCACTGTGGGTGACTAGTGTGTTTTTAATATACACATAGGGTATTCTGTTTTAAGGATCTGCTAAGAGTCAACAGCCACTTTTACTACTGGCGGCTTTCCCCTGGGGACCAGGCAGGTCACCACCAAAAAAAAAAAAAAAAAAAAAAAAACCAGGAAGTGGAGGAGGTGACTAACAAAGATAATACACCCCTTAAGGAAACAACTGAGAACCCCGCAGAGGAACAGAGAGGTTACTAAGGTGGGCAGGCCACTCCCCGATCTAGGGGTCAGACTTTTTGGGGTATCCATCTCTGCTCTACACCTGCTTCAAGTTTAAATAAAGGGCATCCCAGATCTGCCCTAACTCCAAGGCTAACCGGTCAAATAGTAACAACACTTCACTCTATCGTTCTTTTCCCACCCACTGTTCTCTCAGGTTTCTGGCCCTGGCAACCTTCCCTCTTTCTCTTTAAAATATTATTCTGTTTAAGCTAACAACATGCTGAGCAGGTGGGTAACTGCTGCTGACATATTACAGTGCTGGGCTCTTAACGACATAAGGGAGTCCTTGCTTATAAATATGTATTCAGCCCTTAAAAGGAGACAGACAGGAGGGCTTTGTCTTCACACAGCATGCTCCAGTTAGCAAGTGGCAACATGGAAACACCGCACACATCCAGTTTCCTGTGACTGTCAGTGCCTGAAAACTCCTGAAAGGCTCTTTGAAGGCAGATGAAGGTATTTTTGAGAACCCTTAGGACAGAAGGGCTGCATAGGACCCGGAGTCTACACAGAAAGTAGAAAAATAAAACAGAAAACAGAAAAAAATAGAACTTGGGCCACATACTACAAAGTATCAAAGAACAGGACACTGTTTGTTTATAAGCTTAAAGAAAATAAAGAAAATCAGTAGCAAAAGGTAGATTTGGGGCACCAACAAACAAGAAAATTTAAGAGCTTTTCAAGCGAGTTCATGTAAGAGAAGAAAGAGGACATTTATTCTCACAGCTATTGGTGACATGACGTTATAGGGATAAGGGTTAAGAAAACTCCAAGCATATAAATATAAGTCCAGACAGTTTCTGACATAGATTGAAATATTTCTGCAAATATATAAACAGAGAGATGATAGATAGACAGACAGACAGAGAAAACAACAACAAAAATTCCTCACAATTAAGGACACAATCGCGGTTTGCTGTACTCTATCCCAGCCAACACAGTTTGCTGGTGAACACCAGGTTTAAAACTGCATGTGTCCCTCCCACCCCTTCACCAGAAGCAAGGAGTCCCAGGGCAGATGCACTTAATGCCCGAAGTGATGGCACTACCAGTTCAAAGGCCCTTTACAGGTAAAGTCACGTGTAAGGCCCAACACGGCCTGACCCCAGAAAGAAGGAAGCTAGTGGCCAGCGGTCAGCAGTGGCAGACGCTTCTAGCATGCTTCAGTTTAGGCCTCAAAGCTTGGCGGAGACCCTAGCCTGCTCCCGGGCTAGAAGATGCAGGTAGGCAAATCCACCAAGAATAAGGCAGAGGCTTCCCCAGCCCACCCCTGCCGCGGACCCAGAGACCCTGCACTCTTCAAAGAGGGCACAGGGTGCACAGTGGACAGCTGCTACTGTAGCAAGGCATGTGTGCATGTCACACAGAAAACACCAAAGTGAAGCCTTCGAAGACTCACTTTACAAGTGAGGACTTTCAAAACAAACAAGGCCCATAAAACCACACAGAGTACATTAGCCTGCTGGAAGGCCCGGACAGCTGCTGGGCGAAAACACAGTCCAGTAGAACAATCACACAGACACAAAACCAAACAGCACTTGGGCACGCTTGAAAGTAGCAGGCTGTTACTGAAAACCATCAGTTTATTAAACACACACAAGCACACATAGAGCACACAAAACAAACACACACATATGCGCCCGGACACAGTCGGCATGCAAAGTCAGACGGAATGCTGCTGGTTTATACAGGTGTCCCATGTTTTCCAGTACAAACTTACTAACTCACTGACCTACAAAGAACAAGTTACCTCGTTAACTTAGCCAACCACACAGGCTCAAAGAGGCAACACGAGGTGCAAGCCCAAAAGCCAAAAGTCTACAGGGCATGTGTGCATATGTATATAGGTACATGAGCAGCAGTAAGGTTTACAAGCACAAAGACTGAACGCGAAATTATCGTGGGGGGAAAAGAGAAAGGAGGGATTACTAGATTTAAAAAAAAAAAACTACCTTACAAATTAATCATAGGTGAAATACGGTTTTATTTATATTTTCAAAAACTCATGCTTGATACTCATACCAGGGGCAAACACCGGAAGCAAATAAGCAGAAAATAAGGAGCTCGCATCAGGAATGATCCCTAAAACCACTTTCAAAATACTTGGTATTTTCTTTAGCATTCTATACCCTTTCAAGCCCGCCACCCATAACAGAGCTCTCCCATGTAGAAAATATTTCAACTGAAAACCATAATCCGCTTCTGGCCACAACTCCGCTGATTCTATTCCGGGCAATTTCACCAGACTAGCTATCTTAGGAAGTAAAAGAACACCTAGGTGCAGGAAGCCAAAGGTTCCCTGCTGGGCGAGTCACCTGGCGGGTAACTAAGACCCAGATAGTGAAAGCTCCCTTCCCCCAGCCAAACCCACAGGCTGCACTCTACACTACAGTTTGGAGACTCCTCTTGTGGCAAACATTTACACGCAAACACCGTAGCTACGGGCTCAAAGGCCCCCAACAATCCCAACTGGCGAGCAGGAAGTCTTCACAAGTCATGGCCCCATCTGAACGCCATCACTTCCAGGCTCTGCCGGTGACCCCGAGGCCAGCGCGCTGCCGGAGTGGCCCTCCCAGCGCGCATCCTAACACCTCCGTGGCCTCTCGCCACCCTTCTCCGCCCCGCGTCCCCGCACGCGATCGCGCACACGCACACTCGCTCGGGCACGCCGGAGCACACTCGCTCACACTCCCGCTCAGGCTCCCGCGGCGCGGCCCCTCCTCCCGCTCCGCACCCGTAAGAGGCTCCCAGGGCTCGGCCACCGAAGCCGACCCGGTAGGGTCGCCCAGACGCTGCCCCGAGGCTCCGCACGGCCACCAGGAGCCAGCCGCCGCCTACCTTGCTCGCCGCGATCCATGTCTGAGCCACCTCGCTCCCGGCGCTCGGCCTGCCGCGCTCCTCCGCGCCGCTCCGCGCTCCGCCCGCGGCCGCCCGCGCAGTCCCCACCCCGGGCGTCGGCGCCGCCCTCCCGGGAGCCGGTCCCGGGCGTCACCGACCACCTGACCGCGACCTGTGCGCTCCGCCACGTCGGCTTGGGCGGCGGCGCTGGGCAGGGGCGCGGAAGGTCCGCAAAGCCGGGGGGGGGGGGGGTGGAGGAGGAGCTGGCCGGGAAGGGGACCCCGAGGCCGCGCAAGCAGCTGCGAGCGGGTGGCGTTTGCTCTTCAACCCCAAGTTTGTGACCGGGAAAGTTTCCTCCCAGGATTCTGATTTAGCGACTGCCCCTTTCTCCGCCCCCGTGCACCTGCTTGAGCGGAAAACGCTGTTTGCAAGGAAGAACAAGTCGTTAGAGTGACTTAAATCCGTGTTTTTAAGCCATAGCCAATCAATCATATTTTAGCTCAGAATAAACTCTTACTCCACTTGAAATAATGTTTATGTGTAGAAGTGGTAACTCTATATATGTAGATGTGCTCTCTCTCTCCCCCCTCCCTCTCCCCCTCCCTCTCCCCCCCCCTCCGTGTGTGTGTGTGTGTATGCTTAATATGAAG
Organism: Apodemus sylvaticus; assembly: GCF_947179515.1. NCBI lineage: Eukaryota > Metazoa > Chordata > Mammalia > Rodentia > Muridae > Apodemus > Apodemus sylvaticus. Next base: position 163,921,501 of record NC_067475.1, on the reverse strand, counting down.
GTAAATTTGGCTTAGAAGGAAACTCTGTAATATAAAAAAAGAACTCGAACTTCATATGTCTGGGGGTGCAACTAAGTAGTAAATGTGTAGGCCTAGCATGTGCAAACACTGACTATGTAACAAAATGCAAGACGCTGTCTCACAGAAAACACCCCTTATCCCTTATCCCTTGGAGAGTTTACATACTTGTTCACGTGTGTAAATTTTCTCATGTTCCTTCCTGTTCAGGAGCCCCGTGTTGCACAACTGAAACACGGCCCCGGCAGATCCCCCATAGCTTCCCCCCCCCCCCCCCGCATGAGCAAAGTTTGCTAGCTGGGCCTCAAAGAACCTATTTAGGGAAGCAGAAGGGCGGGACACAAATTTGGAGCCAGCCTAGGCTGCCAGTGGGGGGAGGGGGGGATGAGGGAGGGAGGAAGAGAAAGAGGTGGGGGAGAGACCATTAGTTTCCGCTGTGCCTTTGCACCTACAGGAGCAGTGGACATGGCACGAATATGAGGAGGAAAGGCAGGAGTGGCTGGCAGACGAAAAGCAGAGAGAATCTGGTCACGGAGACCTGCCTTTTACTGGAGAAAAAGTAATTGTAAAGCTGTCAATGTTTGAGCGGCTGTTACATGGCTCAGGTACAACCCTGATCCAGGGGTATTTTACAGCCGACTCTATAAGCCCGGTGTGGTGCACAGCTACAGTCTCCGCTTAGGAGGTGGCGGCAGGAAGACCAGGAGGCCGGGTCACGTTTGGATGCACAGTTAGAAGTCAGCCTGGGCTCTGTAAGGCCCTGTCTCACAGAGAGACAAGGACTTAGAGATGCGACTTCCTTGGGATTTACACATACAAGGTGTGGTGGCTTGTATAAGCTTGGCCCAGGAGTGGCACTGTGAGGGGTGGGCGTGGCCTTGTTGGAGGAATCCTGTTACTATGGGGATGAGCTTTGAGAGACCCTCCTTCTAACCATATCAGATGAAGATGTCGAACTCTCAGCTCCTCCTGTACCATGCCTGCCTGGACACTGCCATGCTCCTACCTTGATGATAATGAACTGAGCCTCTGAACCCATAAGTCAGCCCTAATTAAATGTTGTCTTGATAGGAGTTCTCTGTCATAGTGTCTCCTCGCAGCCATGAAAACCCTAAGACACTAGGCTGCCCTCATTATCTTCTCTTAGCAGCCTCACAAGTAGCTGGGACCCCAGACATGAACCACAGCATCCAGCTGAGTACTTCTGTAAGCTAAACCTTGAGTGGATTTACAAGAAACAGCAGATTATGTTCCCAAATCATTAACTGAAGCAAGCACAAGTATTGAAGAGAAGAGGAAGGAAGGTATAGAAGGATGGTATAGCAATTTTAGCCTACAGAAAGCATGAGGCTTGTTCCCTGGCCTGTCACTAAACAAATACATAACGGGAGGAAGGAAGGAAGGAAGGAAGGAAGGAGGGAGGGAGGGAGGGAGGGAGGGAGGGAGGGAGGGAAGGAGGGAGGGAGGGAGGGAGGGAGGAGGAAGGAAGGAAAGGGAAATGTGGTATTCTGCCCAATCTTACATACCTCCCCAAGCTGAAAGCCAGAAAAAATCACACAAAGTAGACAGACATTTGTAAACTTTCTGCAGTGGCAGCCCTGAAGTTTGGGGCATGGGAGGTAATCGGGTACCAACATAGGCTCTCTCTGGTTCTCTCCTTGTGTCTGCATTAGAGCATCAACTTACTCCTTAACCACACTTCCAACCAAGAGTGGCCATTGAAAAGCTTGTCCTGGGAAAGAGGCCAAAAGCCCTGACACTGTACAGGCCTGCCGAGGCAGGAGATTTCAGAGATGCATGCCTGTGGCAGGGTCACGTGTCTACAAAAGGTGCAGTGTGAACACAGGCATCTGTTTGGTAGTGAGGCCTCCTTCCCCGACAAACTGGCAGTTGGTTTCTAAAGCCAGGAGCCAGGGCTGTGGCTTCTCAGGAGATCGAGAGTTGCCAGATAAAATAGAGGATACCTACTTCAATTTAAAATTCAAATAAATAATGAGTTTATCTCTTTTACTATTAGGTTATCCCCCCATAATATTTGCAATATATTTTACTGAAATTTTTTGTTTATTATTCACCCAAAATTCTTAGGCATCCTATATTTTTATTTATTAAGTGTGATGACCCCAGGGCAATTCTGACTTGCTGACCAGTCAAGAGGCACAGTTTGGAAGTCATCATAATCCAGAAGAGAGACGAGCCTTCCCTGTGTGGACTGTGAAAATCCAGGGGGCTAAAAGGCTAAGAGTTCCAAGAAGTCAAGATCTACTTTGGAAAGAAATCTACTTAATGTCACATATTAATACTGAGTTGCTTACGGCAATATTATCGCTATCTCTTATATCCTCATAGGTGTGTAAAAGACTGAGAAGATGAAATGAAGAAGTTAGAGATGTACAGAAGCAGGTATTGGCCAGAAAGAGTGCTGAACACTAATGGAGGTTTGACATGCAATCTGTAAGGAGGAGCAGGAAATGCTCTCACGGCATTGATCTGGGCTATGTTGATAAAAGCTATAGACCACTTAACTCCCAGTGTATGTTCTTAAGTGGCTCTGATTCTGGGCATTTATCAAGCTACATTATGAGCACTGGGAAGGGGGAAAAAAACACACAGAAGAAGCACAGCCGCTTTTCTCCTGAGCGTCAGCCATCACTGCTGTCAAGGGGTCTCACTTTTCCCTCTATCCTGAAGACAGCCCAGAGCATAAATATCATCGCCAGTTTAGAATCATTGATAATATAATCAACAATGTTTTTTCTTCTTTTTGTTCAATTCTTGGGAATTAATCCCGGATGCTACTCATGCTAAACAAGGAATATAGCAAGTGAGCTACAGGCCCTGAGCTGGATTGAGTCAGTGTCTTACAGAATGTTTTACTGTTTGGGGGATAAAGGTTAGTTTTCCTAAGTATCAGTGTTCCTAAGTACCAGTACCAGCAAATAGGATAGGCTAATAGCCCAAGAACAGGAACAGTGCCAAACAGCCCAGTCTTTGCCACTGCTTAAAGGCAATGCTACAATATGGTTACTGTGCAGCTGAATCAGCACTAAATGCCCCCTCTAAGCCATCATTATCCTGGACCTCTCACTGAAATGTCTCTGGTTCAATCTTCTCATCTCTAAAATCTGTAATCATGCTTTACAATAAAACCACCACATACCAAAAAGTATTTAAAATGTATTCTACGATTTGGAGAGTTCAATGGTTTTAAGTTATCTTCCCAACATATATACATGCTTACTCCTCCCCAAGGCTACTAAAATTACAGTCAGGTGACAAACCCAGGGCAAAGAATACAAAGCTAAGTGATAGCTAAGTGGTGATTATTGATCTCCCAGGGGAGCAAGCCAAATGCTAAACTGGCAGTGAAGGATGCCATCCACATTCACAAAACCCACTTAACATCAGGAGTTTGTGATACAAAAGAGAGTTCCAAAACAAAAAAACAAAACACACACACACAGGAGGAAAAAACCCAGATGTGGAGTACACACCTGCACCTGTAATCCCAACACTAGAGGGATACGAGCAGGAGGATCACAAGTTCAAGATTATCCAGGCCAGGCTAGAACAGGGAAAAAAGCAAAAGAATGTACTAAAAGGCTAATTAGGAAGTAGGCAGTCCAGTCTTCCCTAAAAAGAATATAAGGAAGAGAGATTTGGGAGACACATAGACAAAAATAACAATTAAATAAATTAGTTCACAGGGGAAGACAACTATACAAATTGAAGAAATAAATGGACTTTTAAAGTTGTCACTATTACATTCAAGATGAAAAACATCCTTTGGTGGTTTAGTGTGTGGCTCAGTGTGTGTGACCTTGCACAACAAGAATGCACAAAATATGTGGATCCTGTCAGGCAGCAGTAGTGCATACCCTAATCCTATCACTCAGGAGGCAAAGCAAGGGGATCTGTGAATTCAAGGCCAGCCTCATCTACAGAGTGAGTTCCAGGATAGCCAGAGCTACAGAGAGAGAGCCTGCCTCAAAAATAAATAAATAAATAAATAAATAAATAAATAAATAAATGTATATATTTGCATATATTGCATGTAAGGATTGAATATAAATATGTTGTGTGCAAGTGTGTGTGTGTCTGTGTGTGTGTGTATCCTAATCCTCAGACCCTGTGACAGAAAAACAACTTTATAAGGTAAAGCCAGAGATGCTAAGATAGAAAAACTAGGCTAAGGAATTTCGCCTGAGTTATTGGTTAGACCCAATCTAATGAGCTAGGCAAGTGTTGCATGCCTGGCGTCCCGACTCTAGGCAAAACAAAAACAAACAAATAAACAAACAAACCCAAAGGAGTCTGTCTCTTCTGGCTAGAATCTGAGACATGCCACAAAGAAACACAGAGAGTAGAACACATGGGAGAAATTGGCCCCTGTTACTATTTCAGGATGGCTGAAGACATCCATGAACCAAGGATTGTAGAGATGAGCTAGAAGCTAGAAAAGTTCCTGACTGACATCCATCAGAAATCAACTTCTGCCAACGGCCTTAGCAAGCAAAACACTGGGTTTTCCCGGAGTCTCCAGGAAGCATGCAGCCCTCCTAGTGCCTTGTTTAATACATGGCAGACCACCGATCACCATAGCTATAAGATGATACATGCATTCCGACCTATTATGCAAAGTAAATTTCCAAAAGATGAGACAGAAAATGGAACTGAAAAACAGAGAAAAAAATTACAAGACTGATCCAAGAGGCCAAATGACCAAAAGGAATTTAAGGAAGAGAGATTAGGGAGATACACAGAAGAAAAATCTTCAGTAAGATCATTCAGTGAAGCCCCAACCCCAACCCCACCTTGCAAACTGCAGGACAGAATTTCCAAACTGAGAGCATTCACTGCGAACCCAGAGCAACTATGAAACACAGAACAATGGAGACAAAGACCCTGCAGTGAGGTGAGGGAGAAGCCACAGGGACAGCAGCACATGGTCACTGGGACTCTAGAGAAACAGAGATAAGGTGCTTAGGAGTTCAAGGTCATCCTCAGCTACACACTAAGTTCAAAACCAGCCTGGTGCACATAAGACCCAAAATAAAGCAGTGAGGGAGAATAAGACATGCACATAAGAGCTGTAATCCCAACTCTTAAGAAAATGAGGCCAAACAGGGAAAATTTTCCTGAACAGAACACCAACAGCTTATGCTCTAAGATCAAGAATTAACAAATGGGACCTAATAAAACTGCAAAGCTTCTGTAAGGCAGAGGACATGGTCAATAGGACAAAAACGGCAACCAATAAATTGGAAAAAGATCTTTACCAATCCTACATCCGATAGAGGGCTAATATCCAATATATACAAAGAACTCAAGAAGTTAGTCTCCAGAGAGTCAAATAACCCTATTAAAAATGGGGTACAGAGCTAAACAGGGAATTCTCAACTGAGGAAACTCAAATGGCCCTGAAGCACCTGAAGAAATTTTCAGCATCCTTAGTTATCAGGGAAATGCAAATCCAAACAACACCGAGATTCCACCTCACACCAGTCAGAATGGCTAAGATGAAAAACTCAGGGGACAGCAGATGCTGGAGAGGATGTGGGGAAAAAGGAACACTTCTCCATTGTTGGTGGGATTGCAAGTGGGTAAAACCACTCTGGAAACAAGTTTGGCAATTCCTCAGAAAATTAGACATAGTACTACCTGAGGACCCAGCTATACCACTCCTGGGCATATACACAGAAGATGCTGCAATGGGTAATAAGGACACATGCTCCACTATGTTCATAGTGGCCTTATTTATAATAGCTAGAAGCTGGAAAGAACCCAGATGTCCTTCAACAGAGAAATGGATACAGAAACTGTGGTATATATACACAATGTAGTTCTATTCAGCTATTAAAAACAGTGAATTCATAAAATTCTTAGGCAAATGGATGGAACTAGAAAGTGCCATCCTGAGTGAGGTAGCCCAATCACAGAATAACACATATGGTATGCACTCACTGATAAGCAGATGTTAGTCCAAAAGCTCAAAATAAAAAAACCGGAATAAAGGACAAAGGATAAATCAGAGAACACTTTATCATGATATCGTGTTCATAAGAAAATTGGTTTATTTGTTTTCAGACAGGTATCTTCTCTAGCTTACATAAACAAGTACGGATAACTCTTTTTTTTTTTTTTTTTTTTTTTTTTTTTTTTTTTTTGGTTTTCTGGATTTGAATTTTTTTTTTTTTCCGAGACAGGGTTTCTCTGTATAGCCCTGGCTGTCCTGGAACTCCCTCCGTAGACCAAGCTGGCCTTGAACTCAGAAATCCGCCTGCCTCTGCCTCCCAAGTGCGGGAATTAAAGGCATGCGCTACCATCACCTGGCAGTTGGGAAACTTTTAATGACTGCTTCTAATTCTTTAGGGGTTATGGGACTGTTTAGATGGCTTATCTGATCCTGATCTAACTTTGGTACCTGGTAGCTATCTAGGAAATTGGCCATTTCTTCCAAATTTTCCAGTTTTGCTGTGTATGCACTTTTTAGTAGGACCTCATGATTTTTTTTTACTTTTCTCAGTTTCTGTTATTGTGTCTCCCTTTCACTTCTGATTTTGTTAATTAGATACTGTCTCTGTGCCCTTTGGTTAGGCTGTCTAAGTGTTTACTATCTTGTCAATTTTCTCAATGAAGCAGCTCCTGTTTTTGTTGATTCTTTGTATAGATTCTTTGTATAATTTCTACTTGGTTAATTTCAGCCCTGAGTTTGATTATTTCTTGCCTTCTACTCCTCTTGGGTGTATTTGCTTCTTTTTGTTCTAGAGCTTCCAGGTGTGCTGTTAAGCTGCTAGTGTATGCTCTCTCCAGTTTCTTTTTGGAGGCACTCAGAGCTGTGAGTTTTCCTCTTAGTACTGCTTTCATTGTTTCCTATAAGTTTTGGTATGTTATACATTCATTTTCATTAAAATCTAAAACCTCTTATTTCTTTATTCCCCCCCCACACACACACACCCGACCAAGTTATCATTGAGTAGGGCGTTGTTCAGCTTCCATGTGTCTGTGGGCTTTCTGTTGTTTTTGTTGCTATTGAAGATCAGTCTTAGTCTGTGGTGATCTGATAGGATGCATGGGATTATTTCAATCTCCTTGTATCTGTTGAGGCCTGTTTTGTGACCAGGTCACAAAACATGGTCAGTTTTGGAGAAGGTACCATGAGGTGCTGAAAAAAAAGGTATATTCTTCTGTTTTAGAATGAAATGTTCTACAAATATCTGCTAAATCCATTTGGTTTATAACCTCTATTAGTTTCACTCTGTCTCTGTTTAGATTCTGTGTGGATGACCTGTCTTTTGGTGAGAATGCAATGCTGAATTTTTCCCCCAACAGAAGTGCTGAATTTTTCCACTATTGTATGAGGTGCAATGTGTGCTTTGAGCTTTAGTAAAGTTTATTTTATGAATGTGGGTGCCCTTGCATTTGGAGCATAGATGTTCCGAATTGAGAGTTCTTCTAGGTAGATGTTGCCTTTGATGAGTCTGAAGTGTCCTTCCTTATCTTTTTTGATACCATTTGGTTGAAAGTTGATTATATTCAATATTAGAATGGTTACTCCAGCTTGTTTCATGGGTCCATCTGCTTGGAAACTTGTTTTCCATCCTTTTACTCTGAGGTAGTATCTATTTTTGTCACTGAGGTGTTTTTCCTATTTGCAGCAAAATGCTGGGTCCTGTTTACATATCCAGTCTGTTAGTGTATGTCTTTTTCTTTGGGAATTGAGTCCATTGATGTTAAGAGATATTAAGGAAAAGGGGGTTGTTGCTTCCTGTTATTTTGTTGTTAGAGGTGGAATTATGTTTTTGTGGCTCTCTTCTTTTGGGTTTATTGAAAGAATATTATTTTCTTGCTTTTTTCTAGGGTGTAGCTTCCCTCATTCTGTTGGAGTTTTCCATCTATTTTCCTTTAGAGGGCTGGATTTATGGAACGATATTGTATAAATTTGTTTTTGTCATGGAATATCTTGGTTATTCTATGCTAATTGAGAGCTTTTCTGGGTATAGTAGCCTGGACTGGCATTTGTGTTCTTTTAGGGTCTGTATGACATCTGCCCAGATCTTTCGGCTTTTGTAGCAAGAAGTCTGGTATAATTCTCATAGGTCTGCCTTTATATGTTACTTGACCTTTTTCCCTTACTGCTTTTAATATTCTTTCTTTGTTTTGTGCATTTGGCATTTGGACTATTATGTGACAGGAGGAATTTCTTTTCTGATCCAGTCTATTTGGAATTCTGTAGGCTTCTTGTATTTTCATGGGCACCTCTTTCTTTAGATTAGGGAAATTTTCTTCTATAATTTTCTTGAAGATATTTACTAGCCCTCTAAGTTTGGAATTCTTTGCTCCCTTTTATACCTATGATCCTTAGGTTTGGTCTTCTCATTGTGTCCTGAATTTCCTGGATGTTTTGGGTTAGGAGCTTTTTGCTTTTTGTGTTTTCTTTGACTGTTGTGTCAATATTTTCTATGGTATCTTCTGCACCTGAGATTCCCTCTTCTATCTCTTGTATTCTGTTGTTGATGTTTACATCTATGACTCCTGATCTCTTTCCTGGGTTTTCTATCTCCAGAGTTGTCTCCCTTTGTGATTTCTTTATTGTTTCAACTTCCATTTTTAGAACCTGAATGGTTTTGTTCAATTCATTCACCTGTTTGGTTGTGTTTTCCTGTAATTCTTTAAGGGATTTTTGTATTATCTCTTTAAGGGCTTCTACCTGTTTACCTGTGTTCTCCTGTATTCTTTAAGGAAGTTATTTATGTCCTTCTTAAAGTCCTCTACCAGCATCATGAGATGTGATTTTAAATCCAACTCTTGCTTTTCTGGTGTGTTGGGGTATCCAGGACTTGCTGTGGTGGGAGAACTGAGTTCTGATGGTGCCAAGTAGCCTTGTTGCTGTTGATAGGGTTCTTTGTGCTTGCCTTTCAACATCTTGTTATCTCTGGTGTTAGTTGATCTTGCTATCTTTGGCTGGAGCTTGTCCCTTTTGTGAGCCTGAAAGCCTGCATCAGCACTCTTGGGAGACCAGCTCTCTCCTGGTGGGACCTATGTACAGAGGGCTGTGGAACAGCCCCAGCTCCAGGGTGCAGAAGGAGACTGGAAGGATCCTGTCCCAGCGGCTCCACTGCTCCTGTGCACTGTGTGTGCTTGTCTGCTTTAGACAGTTATTGAAGAGAAAGTGGTGATCTCCCTTCTGAGCCCAGGAGTAACAGCACTCCCGGGAGGCCAGTCCTCTCCTGAGAGGACTCGTGTCCCTAATTTGTGTTTTCTACAGGCAGCTTTGGTGTGAGGGGACTGCAAAGTGTGTGTGTCTGTGTGTGTGTGTTGACTTTGAAGGTGTAATGAGAAAGCTATCACAATCTGATTGTTGTACACAAAATGTTTGGCCTCTGAGATGGGCAGGTTACCTAGGAATCGCTTGTAAGCTGCACATTTGTGAGTAGGTTATTGGCGAGTGTGATCAAGGTCTAGCCCAGGAAGAGAAGCGAGAAGGATCAGAGAGAAGAAAGAGTGTGATAGACACAAGAGAGGCCTCATGCCTTCCCACCAGGTACTGGGGAGCTAAGATGGTCTTAGAGTTATTCCACACTGAATCAATCGTCCAGACTTGCACCCGAAGGCTGACTCATCCTAGGAAGTAAGGTCCCCTCAGGAAGTGAGCTTGGGTAAGGTGACTCTCTGTGGTTGAGAACAGATCTCAAAGCGGAACTTTGCTGAGAGCCATCAGCTGGTAACCTTCCCAGGCCTGAAGGAGGAAGATGGATTCTGTGGCATGACGCTGCACTCTCTGAGATCATAACATTCCATTTCTGCCTAAGCTCTAAATTATTAATGTAAACCTGTAAAGGACTAAGAAGTGTTGAGGAGGAAAATAAAACTTAAACCTCTTACCAGGAAACTGGAGTTGAAAACATGAAGAAGGGCTAGAGGTATGGCTAAATGGTAGAGCATGTTCCTAGCATGTGTGGAATGAGTCCTTCTTAGAAAGGAGAAGGAGTGTTGCTACTTTGTTTCCAACCCAATTCTCCAGTAAAAGAAAGCTCAACTCAATCAGTTAACAAAACAAGCTACAAGCCTAGATTGGGTGACCTCCCACTACACTACTCTATTCCATCTTTCCATCTATATTATCCCATATTACTTGCGGTTTCTCCAGGCCACGAGCTTCACTCTCTCTCTCTCTCTCTCTCTCTCTCTCTCTCTCTCCCTGCCTCCCCGTTGATCTCCCGTAGCTCCTCCCCCAGACTCTCAGCTCCTCCCCCTTCCTCCTGCCCAATCATTGGCTCAAGCCTTTATTTGAAAAGTTAAGGTGGGGAGAAAGTTTACAAAGCAACTAACTCTTCATCTGCAGCCCCTCTGAGGAGTGGAATTAGCATCAAAATACAAGGCCAGGGCGATCCACACCAGGGGAGGAGAGGGGAAGGGAAAGTAGGCTGTTCCATAAGCAGATACTAGAAAGTGGTCCCAGAACCTACTTAGAGGATATCTGATGGAAATAATATCCTATACTATTGCTAAGACCTTTTCAAAGAAGCTTCGTGTGTGTGTGTCTGTGTGTGTGTGTGTGCACATGCATGTGTTGAGACAGGGTCTTTCTATTTAGTCCTGGCAGTTCTGGCTATGTAGACCAGGCTAGCTTCAAACTCACAGAAATCTGTGGGACTGTGAAAGACAGCCTGGTTTCTGGTTGAGCTAAGTTTAAACCCCGGTGACCCAGCAAGTATTGCTGCAAGGGACAGAAGGCCATTTGCCACACTCCCAGACACTGGGCTCCTGACACGAGGCCTCAGCTCTCCATAACTGTGTGGCCATCAGTCATGTAGGGCAATGCCCCAGGCCCCTCCACAGAGGGCATGACCACAGATCAGGTAGCCTCAAGCCAGATCTCCATTTTAATGAGGTACCTAAAGGCCTGAGGGGCTTAGCCAATTAATCTCTCCTTCCTAGAGAGTCCTCCCTGCAAAAAGGTATTTAACCTCAGGCCCACCCTGACAAAGTGGGGTACGGTTTCACTCCTCACAACTCTCTGTCATAACAATAAACGCTTTAAACCCACGGACTGCCTCTTCTCTTTTGATGCGACATCCTGGAGCAATGGAGCCTCGTCTAGTCTCACGCAGAGGCCTCCCTGGCTCTCTGCCACATCCCCACCAAGCCAAGCTACTCTACCCAGCAAACCAAGGGACCCAGGCCCCATGGGACCCGGCAGGAGCTCTCTTCCCTGCCCTTTTCTCTTCCGCCCTAGGCTAGATCCAGCCTGTGGGTCCCAACTCCAGTCTCAGCTCTTCTGAGGCATCCAGAGAATCTATGGTGCCCAAGACTGAGAACCTATCATCTAGCCCGAGCTCTGGCCAGACAGAAATCCCCCTGTCTCTGCCTCCTCTTAAATACCAGGAATGATCATGCACCAGTATGCCCAGCCACGTCTACATTTTCAGCCCAGCTTTCCTTCTCAGGAAAAGAAAACAGCTAAGCCAGGCACGGACTTTGTCCTAAAGCAGCAGACGCACTCCGCTCATTCACAAACAAAAGAAAGGTGCAGGCTCCTTAAGGCGTGCCACTCCCTCTCACTTAGGTTTCCTTTCGCTTCCTCCCCTGGGGAAACCCCGCCCCCATAAAAGCTTTCAAAGAAGGGAGCGTGCAGGAGCTGCTCCTGAGTCAGGAGAAAGCCTCCCAGCCAAGTAAATCAAGGCCTTCTCCGGCTTAGCCAAGGGGCTCAAGAAATCCTATTTATTGCCCTATAGAAGAACGCTCTGGAAATATTTCCTGTGGCTTTCAGTGCTCTTAAAACTCTGTGCTAAGTAAATTGTGAATCCGTACATCATATTCAGATGTTGACGCTATCAAAATCCATGTGAGCATACACCCCTTGACTCTCCCACAACTCTGGGAGCCAGCCTGCTGCCTTACAAAGGAGGGCACGGAAGCGCTAATACTTTGGTTTTCCATCACTTGCTTTTATTTGTGTGAGGCTTTGCCTACATGTATGTCTTTGCTCCACATGTGTGCCTGGGGCCCGAGGAGGTCGGAAGACGGCGTGAGATCCCCTGGGGCTGGTTGTGGGCCATCCTGAGGGTTGTTTTGTCTCATACATCCTCAGCAGTGTGTTGTGCTTGGTGAATCTCCCTCATGAGTAGCTTCTCCTGTTGGAGCCTCTGCCTGCTGCCTTTGCTGCCCTCACAGCAGGGCTCTGAACGCTTCCCTTGGCTGCGTCTTTCTGATGAGCTAGCAGTTCTTCTCCTTCGCTTCGTGGGAGTGCACGAATGCTGAGAGTCAGCTGGCTCTCATCAGTGCTTGCAAACATGGAGCACGTGCGGAAGCCACCTCCATCCTTTTCTCATGAAATCCTCTTGGGATCTGTTATTATCCCCACCCAACCCTGAAAGGACTCTGGCTAACTGGACCATAGAGAGCACCGCCCTGACTAACTGGACCATAGAGAGCAGGGCTCTGGCAAGCCTTGATCTTCTCCCCATTCCCTCTGCCTTGCTAAAAACCATTATTTTCCTGAAGCTAGCCACCAAGGTCTATTCGGTTATTTGACCACTTCCTCCTCCTGAGGTCGACTACCAAGGTCCAGCTATCAAAGTATTGCAGTCCAGCAATCGAAAGCTCCCTTTAGCTCACCTAGTTAACACGCTCGATTAAAATTACATACCTCATCTTACCATGGATTTCTCCTTTTACTTTTATAAACCACCATTTTCCTGTATGCCATGTCAGTCTCCTCTCCATCCAGAGGCAGCCCCTTGTGCTCCAGGACAGATACCACCCCTCTCCCTTTCCTTCCCCCTCATCCTCTGCCTTCTGACTTTCTCTCTTATTCCCTGCCCTCTGTCCTTCGGGGCAGATAAATCTTCCTTGTGCTTGAGACCTTGGTCTTGTGGGTTCTGAGCCATACCAGTCTCTTCCTCTAGTCGGTTTCATTGACTTGTGAGTTAGTGGTTCTCAGCAAACTCATAGCCAGTCACCAATAAACCTGGCAACGTTCTTTGATTTTCTCTGTCTTTTCTTCTTCTGTTGTACTGGGATGTTAGACAGCTACTGCCTGAAGGAATTAAAACACTTCCTCCAGGGTGGCAGAGAAAGGCTCTTAAGACTCAGGAACCTGGCACACATCTCAGCGCTCAGAAGGCAGAGGCAGCCAGATCTCGGTGAGTTCCAGGACAGCCTGGTCTTGTATAGTAATTCCCAGGACAGACCGTGCTAGAAGAACAGATCATGTCCTAAAGCAACAACAAGAGAGACTCAGGAACCCAGCTACCTGGACCCCACTCTGTCCCTGAGGAGTGACCCAAAGAAAATAGTCACTCAGGGAAAGGGTGGAGCTCTTCTGTGGAGCTGCTGACAAGCTGCAGGGGTATCCAGGATGCAGCCTTCCTGAGTCCTCATCTACCCTGGAATGGACTTCTCGGTATTGTAGTTGTCTATGAAACATTCACGAGGAACTCCAGTAAGTTTTCCTGAGCTAGATTTGAGTAGAACTGTTGATGTGATCTGTACTGGTACCTGTCTGATGCGAACAGCTATTTGCTTGCATTTCCTTAGGTAAAGTTAAACTAATGGAAGCATGGCTCTGATCCAGAGAGAATGTCCTCGCTTCTTTTACGCCCGTGAGGGCGTCCAGACTGGTCTGTAGACCAGGGTGCCAGTTGGTATGGTGAGTCCTGAGGGCAGTGTCCAAGCATCACTGTGACCTGTCTTGCCTCCTTGGCTCATCTAAGTGTAAACCCTCTTTCTGCTTTCTCCCCTAACCCTGACCCTGACCCTAACCCTAACCCGGTTAGAAGAGAAAACATATGGCCCCTTTCTGAATGCGTTTCCACCAAAGGTGACTTGGACCACCAGTAGCTACCCTGAGGAAACACTTACCTTAAGCGGTAGTCACTGAGTGAATTCCTGGAAAAGAAAAACTCAAACACCAGGCATTGCTCTGGCTCCCAGGGAAAACAATGCAGAAGCACCCAGGCCCAGGAGCAGTACTCGGTTTTTATTCGTAGGCTGAGACTTACAAACAAAAATTAATTCAGTAATCACTTCACTGAAAAACTGTTTAGTCCAAGCTAATGTCTGATTTTATAAGCTTGAGCAATAGCAAACTACACTTGCTTTCTCAGTCAGCCTTCTGAGTGGGGCTGGCAGCTGCTGTCTTTTCCTTACCCTTCTGGCATCTCTCTTTCTCTCATACAAAAACTCCTTTTTCTCTCACCAAGAGTCTTCTTTTTCCTACAACAGTTCTAATGATCGAAGCGATCAATTTCCTCCACTAACCCTGCCCTTGCCTCATCTTGACATGGCTACAGAGGCTCTTCCCATGTACCCAGCACTTCTGCTAACCACGTCTCACAGACGTGTGGTGTGGTGCTGGCATCATGACCAACGAGGAACTTACAACACTTCCGCCCTGCGGGTTAGCTTCTGAAGAGACACTCTCCCACTCACGTTGTGGTCCACCATTGCAACATCCTGAACCCGGTCCAGAATAAAGAAAAGGAACTTCAAGATTGCCTTATCTCGGGGACCGTCCCTGGCCTCAGGACAAGCATTAGAAACTCCCACAGAGACCCTCCACCCAAGCATAGTGTTATGAATTATCTCAAAGCTGAAGCTGGCAGCTGAAGAGAAGGCTCTAAAGCCTTCATGGGAAGTCTACTGTGAAGCATTGCTCCCACACCCACACCCCACACCCACACCCCACACCCATACCCCACACCCCCACCCCACACCCATACCCCACACCCCCACCTCACTGTCACCCCCACATCCCACCCCCACACCCCACCATCACCCCCACCCCTGCTGCCTGGTTCTTCTGGAGGTCACAGAGCACAGAGAACAACTTCCAGTCTTTGACAGACCAGCTGAATCAGAATTTCGAACCCCTTTGGGGCCTAGCTGGTACACTTTCCCACACTGACTTTTTCTTTTTTAAATCAAAAATAATTTTAACTCAAAAAATCTGTGATAAGATATAGTTAATTAACCACATGCACAAATGTCTAGAAATTTTGTGGCAGATCCAAACGGACCCTGGTTTCTCCACCCTGGACAGACTCTGCTAAGTCATCTGTATCATAAAACCTCCCCGGGCCCAGTGGTTCATCTTCCCGGCTTCCAGGTTTCCTGGTGGCCTTGAATTTCCTGTTAGTAACAACCAGGAGAAAAGGATATGAACGCTGAAGAATGTATTTCAGTTCAGTTTGGGACCTGTACAAATCTCACTGATTTTCTATCCAGTGGGAAAGAGGGTGAAGCTAGGCACCAAGAGGTGGGACTCGATCACATCTACAGAAATTCCTCAATCTTCCAGCTGCCCAGCCGGGCCTGGCCCCAGATTTCTGCACTACTCCCTCTCCTGGGGGACCCCACTCCTAACACGATCGCCGTCCAGGCCTGGAGACATATTTTTCGTTATAATGCGACTGGTCAAGTCCATGGTGACTCCATGAACACCCCTTGAAATCAATCTATTTGGCTTCTTAGATTATTTATAGTCTGGGATTGCTGCTATGACAACAGAGGCCACTCCACTCACAGGAAGCCAGCAGGAGTTAATGCATGTCCCCACCCGTCTTCCTCCACAGCCACCTAGACTCCTAAAGCACAGAAGAGCCTCTTTCTCCCCTTTCTTCTCCTGGATTAGAAACCTCAGTAACGGGGCTGGAGAGATGGCTCAGTGGCTAAGAGCACTGACTGCTCTTCCAAAGGTTATGAGTTCAAATCCCAGCAACCACATGGTGGCTCACAACCATCTATCTGTACAGCTACAGTGTACTCATATACATAAAATAAATAAATAAATATTTAAAAAAAAGAAAAAGAAACCTCAGTAACGTTGGGCCAATAAATGTGGCTGTTCCTATAAAGAGATCATCTCCTCTCAGCATTTTTGAGTAATTATTATGACTGAGGGGGGCAGGAATTTACTTAGACCTATGAGGAAGACTCAGGGTTCTTCAGTGCAGACCTGAGCAGGATGCATCTATTTTGTCCTAAATGAGAACCTGTAATCATTTGTTGTTGATATGTTGTTGTTATTGTTGTTGTTAAACAAACTCTAAAAGACAGATTAGACTAAAGGAAATCTAGACTACTTACAGTTAAGTGTGTTTTGGCCACCTGGATTCTCTTGTTGTATTGAAACATCCCAGATAACCAGGGCAACGACTGTTGGGACCGTCGGGTGGCTTCAGAAAGGCCACACCGGGACAAACAGTCCATGTGAGGCTTATTGAGAGAGGAAAGGGCGAGGTGGCAGAGGGAGGAAAGAGAAAGAGAGGGAGGGGCCTTCCTCTTACATATGAATGGTGATGTGGTCACAGGTCAAGGTGGGAGATGAGCCAAAAGGATTCTGGGGATATGGTGGCTGTTGCCTTGGCAAAAGTGGGCAGGTCGCACTGTCGTCTATGTGATGTTGTCTATGGAGATCCTGATACCAACAATGACTCCTAGTTTGAATACATATCTCACATACTCCTTCATAAGAGCAGTCCAAAATACAGTCCATAATTGGTCTCTTTTGTAGAAGTAAGTTTGTCTCTTTTGAACTTGACCCTTCTGGGTGCAGGTAGATGAGTGGAAGCAAGGTGAACTCACAGCTAGCAGAATGGGACACTGTGGTTTCCCCGTAGGAGAAGGCGCTTCCCTTGTAGACACACATCTGAGCTCTCCTTTCAAAAGCTCTTAGACAACTGCAAGTGCCTTCGGTTTGAATCCTGAGCCTAACAGCCTTCACCAGACATCTCTGCTCATGGCTCGCCTGCAGTTCCTGTTGGGCCCATCACATGTCTTGGAACTATCAAGGAATGGTCTCATCCAGCCAACACCTCTGGATGGCTTCTCCACTTCTAAGTCTACAGGATCAGATGAGCAGCTGGGCAGTGATGGCGCACACCTTTAATCCCAGCACTTGGGAGGCAGAGGCAGGCAGATTTCTGAGTTCAAGGCCAGCCTGGTCTACAGAGTGAGTTCCAGGACAGTCAGGGCTACACAGAGAAACCCTGTCTCACAAAAAACAAAAACAAAAACAGATGAGCTGGTCATGGTGGAAGACACTCCAGAGCACAGGAGGCTGAGGCAGGAGGATCATGAATTTGTGACCAACCTGTACTGCATAGAGAGACCCCCTAAAGACAAATGAATGCATGACTGCTTGGGGGGACAAATGGGGCACGTTAGGTCTGCTACCATATGCAGTCCCTTGAAAAATAAAATCTGGACTTAGTCAAACTGACTGGGGACCCTAAGGCCCACCAACTAGCTGGGAGATCACATTAGATTGATTGTCAACCTGGGCTCCTTGGTTGATACTGATTCCACTTGGGAACCTCAAAAATCATAAACAGCACAGTTTTCCCTGTGTGGAACGGAATCCTATAAGGCAGTAGGCATGCCTGCCTATTTCTTCAGAGGACATTGAGCCATCCAAGGACATTCATGTTTCATCCCAGAGAAGACAATCTAGAACAAAGATGACCTGGCATGACCCTAGCTTGCCCCACCCCTCTTAGACTTGTGCTATAGGTGTGGCTGCCAGAAGGGGCCTCCAAGTATTTAAGGTAGGAGTCCTGCAGCCATCAGCAACATCAAACTTCCTCCAAACAAGAGTTTAGGGAGTTTGCCAGAGGATTTATACATGTCTTACCAAAGCGTGCCCCAAACAGAGTTCTCCTTATGATGCAGGGAATCTAGTTTACATGTAATTCAAGGGTTAGGGGTGGCTCGGCTGACAAAGCACCTGAGCTTGAATCCTCAGCACCCCCTAAAAAGCTGGGTTCAGCAGCACGGACATGTGAGTCCAGCACTCAGGAGGCAGAAGCAGGAGGATCTCTGAGTTCATACAGAATGAGTTCCAGGACTACTCAGACAAACCCTGTCTGGGAAATAAAAAGTTAAAAGAAAATCACAACTATTTTATCTGTTTTTACTTTAAAAAAAAAAAAACAATCTTATGTCCAATCTTGCCTTATATTGTAAGTATTGATGACTACATTTGTGTTAATTATCTTCTGTCACTACGACAAAAACACCCAAGAAAGTCAACTTAAAGAAGGAAAGGTTTTATTTATTTTAGCTCACAGCTATGGAGCCTTCAAGCATGGAGCTGTTTCTTCTGCGTGGGTCCTAGGTACAGCAGGCTAACACAACAGGGCAATGGTGTAGCAAAGCTAATCACCTCATGATGGCCAGCATCGAAAAAACAAAGGAAGGAGGGATAGAAGCTTTCCTTCCAACAGACCTCACTTCCCAGTGCCGCCACAGCACGGAGCATTCATTCAGCAGACATATAAGACCCAAACCAGCTGGGCATTATGGTTGCATGCCTGTCCTGCTAGCACCTGGGAGGCATAGCCGGAGGCTTACAGGGACATGTAGCACACCATGGGCTTCATAGCAAGACCCTAGCTCTAACGAGAATAGCAAAACCATTCAAACCATAATAATATCTTATTTTTTTAAAAATTGTGTATGTTTCTAATTTGTTCATTTGCCTCCAACTTTATGTAGCTGAGGCTGCCCTCGGCTTCTTGATCGTTCTGCTTCACAATGTATCACTATACTACTATACTATTAGAGATGCATGCTTCAAATATAGTACTGTGCATTATATGCATGAACACACATGTATGTGTGTATACACACACACACACACACATATATATATCCTTGAAACTGAGACATGTTCTAAAGCCAGTGTGATTTTAAAAAGCATACTTTAGCCGGGTGGTGTTGGTGCACGCCTATAATCACATCACTTGGGAGGCAGAGGCAGGCCGATTTCTGAGTTCGAGGCCAGCCTGGTCAACAGAGTGAGTTCCAGGACAGCCAGGGTTGCACAGAGAAACCCTGTCTCGAAAAACCAAATCCAAAAAAAAAAAAAAGCATACTTTAACATCCTCCCTGGCAGTATACTACAGACTAAATCAGCATAGCAACTTTGGAAGCATAGTTAGATTGGATTAGCTACAATGTGTACCAAGACTGTTGTGTGTATCTTAAGATTCTCTCATTTAATCCTATAAGGCTATCCAGCCAGGGCTGCTATTCAGAGGAGATTAAGGAAGATGCTAGAAGAGATTAAGGAATTTGCCCTGTGGTTTATCAGTGTTGCCATACTCTGTGGCTAGCTAGTATCTCCATACCCCATGGCATGCTGGGATCTCCATACCCTGTGGCATGCTGGGATCTCCATACCCCGTGGCATGCTGGGATCTCCATACCCCGTGGCATGCTGGGATCTCCATACCCCGTGGCATGCTGGGATCTCCATACTCCGTGGCATGCTGGTACACACAGCTCTCAGACAGAGCTTTGACTCTCACCATTTGGTAATTTCCTCCGTGCAAACTCTGTCACTACCATCATGAACTCACTAAAGGTAGAACTAGGAAGATATATACATTACCCTCTTCTGCAGGAGGGGCTGACTGGGCGGGGCATCTCCTACACCGCACAGCAAACACTGTGCAGCCCTCTATCTGCGCCTCACTCCGGCACCTATGTGCTTCTGCGGTTCCACGGAAAACAGACTCTCTTGGCATGCTCCTGGCATTTGGTTTGAGAACCATTATTGAGTGAAGAAAAGGAAACCTGGAATTCTAATAATATAATGCTTAAGAACTATAATATAATAATATATTATATAAAAGAGGCAAGCACAGTAATAATATAACGCGTAAAACTGATGGGTCAGCAAAATGGCTCAGCAGGTAAAAGCCGTGCAGGCTTGATGATCGTTCAAGCTCTAGGACCCATGGTGGAAGGAAGGAGAGAGCTGAGTCCTGGAGGTCATCCTCAGACCTCCATATATGTTGTGGTACACGCCCACACACACACACACACACACACACACTGTAATAATGATGGTGATGATGATAAAGTTAGAAAAGAACTCTGAAGGCCATGTGATTCTATCGTGTAAGCTTACACACTGACCTGCTGTGGGTCCACAGCTTATTGTCACGGCTGTTTTAGATCAGAAAGCATGGACTTAATTGAGAATCAGTGCATAGCACTGATATATATTGTTTTGTCTTTTGTCAAACAGTGGGTTGAATCAAGTGCCTACTAAGAGATGCTAACTGGACTTTGTGTTCAGTGGGCGGCATTGCAAGGAAGGGAACCTGACACCCTATGGGCCCCAGTCCGCTATCACAGGCAGTAAATCTGCCCAACTCCTGCCAGTGAGAAAGCCTTGTCTTCTGAAGCCTATAAGTGACGCTGCCCTTTTCCGGTAGAAAGACATTACCCCTGTCTCCCACGAGGTGTCATGAATCATCCTTGGAGAGATATCCTGGAGCAGAGGATATCCAGAGACCCTAGGAGAATTCCCCATGAGTGTGATAACACCATTGCCATTCTGAGTAACCTGACTTACAATTCCTAGGAAGAAATCCATTTGTCTCTCATAGAACCAATTAAGATGTTATTACCAGGACTCCACTGCAGCCAGATGAGGCTAACCTGCAGTACTCAGCAGATGTGTGGCCCAGGGTCTTGAGCCCACTGGACTGAGCAAATTTAAACTATCAGGGTACAGATGGCGTTGAGATGCCTGTGCGGGCTTTTCCAGTTGGCCTGGGTACCCACATGTGATAGGATTGAAGACAGTAAGAAAGATTCTGGTGCATTTCAGTTGCCCATGACAACCCCAGCTGAGATGGATCCAAAAACCAAGGTGCTGTCGCTAGTCAGTGCAGCTAAAATAGGGGGAAATTTTAAATTACCTCTTGCGCACGAGTGTATATGCATGCATATGTATTCAAATGTGTGTGTGAGCTTCGATACACAGGTGTGTGAAGGGCAGAGGAACGTTCTGCCAGGTGCCTCCGTCAGCCTTCTCCACCTTATTTTTAAATGAGACAGGTTCTCTCCTGGAACCCAAAGCGTTCCCATTCAGCTAGAATGGCTAGCCCACAAGTCTTAGGGCTTCTCATGCCCAGCTAGTTGTGAATTTCTTAAATATTAAAAAAAAAATGAGAAATCTTTGTGGGATTATAACAATAACATTTAAGTCACAAACAACTGAATGAATAAGTAGGCTTTCTCTAAAATGGCCCACATTTTAGAAAAATGTACATATAAGCTTATATAGAAAGGGAGAAGTATATTAGATGTGTTTATTTCACTATCTCCCCCCCAACCATACCCCACCCCTCCCAAGGGAAATGTGCGTATAATGACAGCTAGGGGACTGGCTAAAGCCAAAGTGCCTTGAAGAAGTAGAAATGAATTTATATTGTGTAAAGGAGAATTCCTGGAAACAAACAAATTCAGGCTCCCAAACTTGGAGAAAGCATTGTTTGTAAAACAGACCTTCAAAGAACAATGTCAAATCACAGCAAAAAGTGAAACAGAAAAGCATATCTTAGTTTTGTGAAGTTTACAGCTTGGAGAGAATACACAATGACCTTCAAAAAACCCTAATTCTAAAGTCCTCAGAAACAGTTTCCAAAATGAATAAATGTTTAAAAAGAAGAAAAGGAAAGAAGCAAGCCCAAATTACTTTTACCTGGCTTTTGAAAAACCAGTTATGCTGCTGCATCCCTATAATCTCGTACTTGGGTAACTAAGCCAGGAGGATTGCTGTGAGTATGAGGCCATCTCACAGGCCTACAGTATGAATCCAACACACACACACATTTGTGAGTGCTGCTTTCATAGCTACAACACTAACGCTCTACTGGAAACAGTTCCCGATTAACCCTGCAGATCATTCGGGGAAGGACCCTCCCAAAGACTGTGTAACTAAGGTAGGACAGGAGCTCTGTTTCTAGCATGCCATTGTGACATGTGCCTTGGGATAGAGCAATGTGTGAACCTGTGCTTCTAACCAACAGAGGGGAACAGCGAGACCCACTGTTCAGAGTTCATGAGCTCCTACAATTGTAAATATGTCTCATAGAGTAATAATGAATTGTGATGTGAATTATCACTCACCATAAAACACAAGTAATAATATTTAAATTATTGTCACCACTGCTACCATCATTGCTCTTCATTTCCCTGGAAAGGGCAGCATAGCAGTTACCATACCACTATATGATAAACGTGAGGTAAGATTTTTGTATGAAATGATCATGAAGATCTACATGTAGTTTTTTTTTAAAAAATGTGTAAAGATCTTTTAAAAATTCCTTCATTTTCTGCTGTACTGTATAAATTAATGCTTGGAGAATCATAGGCTTTTAATTCAGGTCTAGATATTTGAATCTCTGTGACGGTGTCCAGATCATTTAACTTCTCTAAGTTTAGGGAATCCCATATCCTAGGTTTGTTGTAGGCATTTCATTATGAAGAATCCTCATCCGTTAATACAGATTCTCATGTGGTGGTGACCCACAACCATACATTTATTTCATTACTACTTCTGAAAGGATAGAAAATAATACAGCCTAACTCTAATGACCCCAAGAAGTCAGAAGTTTAAAATGCTATCACGCTTTGTTAGAAACTAGGTAAAAGGTCACATTCCAGAGCCCGCCCATTGTTTAGATCTAGCAGAAAGGCCTTGAATAGGTGATCCTGGCCCCACAAGGTAACTGAAAATGAGCTAAGCTTATCTTGCTTCTATTGGCTCGCATTTCTTGGGGCTTTGTGGTAAACTTATAAAAGCTGTCACAATTCGGCACTCGTGGTCCACAGTCCTCTAACCCTGCACAGTGTACGGCTGTGGAGCCCAGAATTCTGGAATAAAGAAATCCTCATGTTACAGCATCGAGACTGTTTCTCTCCAGTGATTTGGGTGTCGCCTTCCGGGGCGTGGGGTGCTGGGGCACCCTCGGTTTTGGGGGGTCTTACACTGTAATTTCACTACTGTTATGAATTATAATGTAAATATCTGATATGCAACCCACAAGAAAGAGCCATTCAACCCCTAAAGGGATTGAGACTCAGAGACTGAGAACCACTGTTCTGGATGTTCTAGGGAAGATTTCATTTCCTTCTCACATACTTTGCATTTTCTTAGGGAGAGTTGGAAGAGATGGAGAGAATCACAGCAATGGCTTGTATAACCCTGACCCCTGCAAGTCTCCCCTCCTGCTCTTCACCAGAGAAACCTTGTCTTTCCTACCGTGCCCTTCCCCCAGTCTTTAGCAGGCTAAACAGACCTTGAGTGCTTGCCACAACGGTTTTATGACCTAGGTGGAGTCATCTCCTAGATGCACTTGCAATTTCCTACTGGAGCTTTGAGTAGACCGCCTGCTGAGCTTGCTTTGCAACATAATCCAGCTGAATTATAGGATGGGTCTGTGGGCTCTCCCTATATAAACGCAGTGCTAAATATTAAACTTTGAGCCTTGGTCAGAAACCTTTGTGTTGGCTCCGCCCTTCTCTTGCACAGGTCCTTTTTCATTTCCAGAGACCCTTTCAGGTAACCCATCTCATCCGTGGCCGCTGGACGGCTACATCCTACAATTTGAAACCACGAGGCATAACTCAGAGGAGATAGAAGCAAAATTGTGTTTTATGTTACATTGCCAGGGGCAAAACTCTATCAAATGATAATAGCATGTAGTCCCCTCTTATATGTGTCAGAAGCCATGTTAACTCAACATGCTGCTTTAATTCAATGTTTATACTGTCCTATAATATTCATACAATTTTCACACAATGTGCATACAATCCTGTAAATGGATTATCATGTTGTTTTAGTTTCCTATTGCTGCTCTACAAGATAAGCACAAGTCAGGGCCTGGAAGTAATACAAATATAGTCTCTTAAAGGTTTGGAGATCACAGTAGGTCTGCAGTCTGTATTCTTTCTAGAGCAGTGGTTCTCAACCTTCCTAATGCTTTAGCCCTTTAATACAGTATCTCATGTCATGACCACCAACCATAAAATCATTTTGTTACTACTTCATCACTATAATTTAGCTACTATTATTGACTAAGTAAATATCTGGTTGGCATGATGTCTAATATATGACCCCTGAGAAAGAGCCATTCCACCCCCTACAGGGGTCACGACCCACAGAGATCCGCTGTTCCTCGGGCTCTGGGGAGGAATTCATTTCCTTGGCTTTTATGTCTTCTAGAGAATGCTCACCTTCTTGAGCCACAGGTCCTGGCGTAACCCTGCTTCTCCAGTGGCAACCTCCCTCCGCTCGTGCCTGCCTCAGTCCTGCGTAAGAACACTGTGGTGTTGGAGCCACTCACATGAGGCAGGGTATGATGCTCTTTCTCCTTTGTTCTTGATCACAATGGCTAAGTCCTTAACTAAAACTGTCAGGTGTCTTGCCACGTAAAATTGACCATGTATGAGGGAACTAAGTCAGAGGAGGGTGTTTGCCCCGAGTCCTCTCTGAATAGTCGACCACCCACTCATACTGCAGACACTGACCCGTGACTGGGAGAGCGATTTTGGGAGGCTCTGGAAACTTTAGCTGATAGAACATAGTTCATGGAGATACTAGAAGGCCTTCAAAGATGTTCTATAACAAAACTTTTCCTGGGGAGACTCTGAGGAGGGCCCTCATAGTGTGGGCATCTTCTGTAAGAAACAGATTGGGCACAAACTATACCCAAACACCTATTTTCACAGAGAAAGCCTTTATTAAGTGATGGGGTGGGGCCGGGTAAGTAAAAGCAGCTGCTCAGACAGAAAAACCGCAGCATGTAACCTCGCAACCTCGCAGGGGTAATTTTTAAGAGGAAAAGGGGAGGTCTGTGTTAGAATGGTCTAGGATGTGCTGGGGTGCTTGATTGGGATTCATGTTAATTAGGTGAACCAAAGGTGGCTTTCCATTGCTGGACTTTGGTAGCCAGTCTCAAAAATGGGTGTGGCATGAGAAAATGACCGAAAGGGGAACAGACCTTGACAGCTTCAGGATGCAATCTATGGTCACAGGGGAGAGGGAGAGAGAGGGCGGCGGGCAACAGTACCGCCCAGGACCCTGAGGAAGACCAAGTTCTCAGGGCAAAGATTTATTTGCCCCAGAGGAACAGAGGGCAGGAAATATGAGACAGAGAAGGAGATAGAAGATGAGGGGGAAAGGGAAGGGAACAAAAGACAGGGAGAAAAGGGATGGGGGTGGGGGTGGATATTTGTCCCTTGACAAAGGAGTGTCTCTGGATAGGGAGGAGACAGATGTGGCCCATAGGAAAATGGCAGTCTATAAAGGTAAAATGGGAAAGCCCATGTTAGGATGAGGTGTTTAATTTTAATTGGACAAATTAATTAGGTGAGCCAACAGGGCCTTTTGGCCACTGGACATCAATACTTTGATAGCTGGATCTCGGTTGTCAGTCTCAGGAGGAAGAAGTGGTGGCCAAATATGGGAATAGGCCTTGGTGGCTGGCTTCAGGAGTGTCATCTAATGGGTTTGCCAAGGCAGAGGGACTGGGGAGAAAGGCAAGGCCTGCCACAGCTGGATGCTATGGTGGGTTAGTGTCTCTCCACTGCTAGTGCCATGTTTGCCAAACCCAGGCTTGCTGGAGCCCTTCAGACACAACAGACACGCCTGCTCAGCCCTTAGAGGGATTCCTCAGCAGAGCAGAGTACGATACCATCAAATTCCAGCTTGGTGAACCAATGAGTTTATTGGAGTTTCTTACAGGGTATATGTGTCAGAGCCATGTTTGCCATGCCCAGACAGGCCAGAGCGCCTTCAAAGAGGACTGAGGAATTTATAGTCACCCTAGAATAAATTCACTTTCGTAATATTTAAAATACTTAATAATACAGTCACATATGATAATATGCAGGACAAAATAGTTCTTGCTAACTAGTCCCCTATGTCTTCCTTAGTATGAACTGGATGTTTGTGTCCTTTCAAGTTCTTGTGTTGAAGTCCTGACCCTTAGAATCATGTAGTTGCAGTCAGGCCTTGGGGAGGTAACCAGCTCTGGAAACAAAGCCTTAGTGTCAGGATTGGTGTACTTAAGAGAAGACATGGACCAGTCAGGTGGAAGTCTGTGCTATGGAACTTATAGGTGGCTCTGTGGAGGGAGGGAGGGAGAGAGAGGGAGAGAGGGAGAGAGGGGGGGGGGAATGAGTAAGAGAGAAGTCTTTCTCTCAAGCATGCTAAGTCACAGCAAGATTTAGACTTCAGCTTCATGATTAAGCCCCCAGACCATGATATTCTGTTATCATAGTTCAATATGATTACTATCATTCACACAATTGTCAGAAAGTACGATTTGTGGGGGCATTTTCTATTCCTAGGCAGAATGAAAGACCTGGGCTTTTAAGAGAAAACAGCAGGCACTAAGTCTATCGCTATAATCTCGTGGTCTAGTGGTGGTGACCCCCAGGTCATGGCTGCCGTCTCCAGTGGCAAGCTGAACCTGTTCCCTCGACTCTCAGAGGCCCCCAAGAGGCGGGAATCAGAGCAGTGCTCACTTCCTGGAGCTGTTGTGAACATGGTGTAGATAAAGGAGGTGGAGCACACTCCGGCCCCAGAGCAGATGAGCAGCCATGCGACTGTCTTCCTCCGTCTCCTCCTCTTCTCTGCTCTGCTCTGCTCTGCTCTGACTTCAGCTCCCAGGGAAAAGCGGAAAAGAACATTAACAGACCCAGGGTGTGAGGTGAGATGGTGTCCACCAAATCGTGCCCTTCCTGGACTAGCTGGTACACAGCTGCGGTCTCAGCACTGACAGGCTGACGCAAGAGAGTCTTGAGTCTAAGGCAGCCTGGGATATAGAGTGAGACACCCACCCACCCACCCTCCCCCACACCACACACACACACACACACACCCTGACAGACTGATCATTTCAGTTGAAAGTGAGTTTGAAGGACCCGAGTGAGGTGTAACTCGGTTGTAGAGCACTCGCCTGACTTGCACAGACCCTGCCTTCAGTTCAGAGTACCATGCACACAAAGGTAAATAACTCAGAGAACTATGTTGTGGTGGCAATCTAATAACATATGCAAGGAGTTTCTCATTGTATTTGTCTGATTAATGCTCCAAACATGTCTGTTGTTCAAGATGGCAACTCCCTAAAAGCCTGCCTGCAGGCTCAGGGAGTGGCTTCCCCACAGAGCCGGCTCTGGGGATTCTCTCAGAATGGCCTGCTCCGTCTTTAATCTGCTGGGAGGACTAGGTCAACATTTAGATTTAGAAGCTCTCTTTCCTGACCACATAGCAACAAACAAAACAGCAAGCAAGGTTTTCACTCTCTCCTGTAGGATTTCAGTTGTCAAAGTTCTACTGTTTATCATTTATGTCAGTTTAAAAAAAATGCGTGAAATAGTTAACAACTATTTCACATCAGCTGTGAAGCAAGGCAGAGAAATGGAGTCATTCGCCCATCATTCACTGTGCCGCTGGTGTAAGAAGGACTTTACAAGCTGGTAAGTGCGCTTTCCGGGCGCTGGTGCAGATAAATCTTCCCCAGGGAAGTTAGGTAAAGGCGGTGGGCCATTAGCTGGTGTTTCTGGAACATTATTCTTGCCGTGTATAGAGGACTGAAAATGGGTGTGCGAGGGCTGGCAGGATGCATGGGTGATTATCTGAGGGAACTCCTCTGTGGTATCCTTTCTCTGTGTTTCTGGGGAATATACAGCATCCACTGAGTCACAGGAAGAGCTAAACTAAAGGCACGACAGATGATACACACCTTTACTGAGTTAGGAATGCAACTTGCAGCATGAGATGTCTACAAACAGGAAATCACACTGCAGTTAAAAGCAAGACTGCAATTATTTTTTTTCAAGCTATAAACGAGGAGGCCAAGATGGAAGCCACAGAGTGTAAGGAAAGCTGAAACCCAACCAGACGAGACCATAATGGCTTCTTCTTATGAGCTGCACTGCAGATGGACCTCTTTCTGACACGTGGCCTTCTCCCTCTCTGTCTCTCCAGAGCCACACCCTTCTAAAGTGGCACTATCAGAGACAACACTGGCAGCCGGGGACAGCACTGTGGGGCCAGCACACTGGGGCTTTAGGGTGTGGTTTCTCTTCCTAGCAGGAGTTTCGGCTTCTGGTTTCTATGGTGTCTGCTCTGGAGCACTGGGCCAAAGGGCGCTTTGCTCTCCACATCTGCATATCCTTCCAGAACAAAGTGTGGGACCGGGCTTGGAGGTGTCCTACAAAGGTCAAAGGCCAAGCAGCGACCTCAGCACCAGACTCTGGAAGTCCGGAGGCCCCGGGCAGGGCTCTGGCTTTAAGAAGTTCTTGCCTGCTTCTGTGTTTCCTCCCATCTTTCACTCTGTCAGTTCTCTTCATACGCTTGGTCTGTGGACAACTGCATGCGCGCGCGCATGCAACGGATTCTGATGACATGCGACCCGCTCCGCACTCACTCCCACTCACCCTCACTCCACACTCACTCCCACTCACCCTCACTCCACACTCACTCCCACTGAGCCTCACTCCACACTCACTCCCACTCACCCTCACTCCACACTCACTCCCACTCACCCTCACTCCACACTCACTCCCACTGAGCCTCACTCCACACTCACTCCCACTCACCCTCACTCCGCACTCACTTCCACTCACCCTCACTCCATACTCACTCCTACTGACCCTCACTCCACACTCACTCCCACTCACCCTCACTCCACACTCACTCCCACTGACCCTCACTCCACACTCACTCTCACTCACCCTCACTCCACACTCACTCCCACTGAGCTCACTCCACACTCACTCTCACTCACCCTCACTCCACACTCACTCCCACTCACCCTCACTCCACACTCACTCCCACTGAGCCTCTTCGTCTCCCAGATAATTCTTGTTGCAGGGAGAAGGCAAGGTGGAGTTTAGTTAGGTTGTTTACAGAAGTATGGATGAGGGGTTATTTTTTTAATTTCTTTATTTTATGTGCATTGGTGTTTTGCCTGCTTGCCTGTCTGTGTGAGGGAGTCAGAGCCCCGCAGCTGTGAGCCTGCGTGGGTGCTGGGGATTAAACCCAGGTCGTCCAGGAGAGCTGCCGTGCTCTGGGCCACCCACCCAGCCACCTCTCCAGCACCCCTCCCCCCCACATCCTTTCTTTTCGGACCTTAGGTTGTGTCAGGTGGCTCACTGTGTCAGCCTGTCCTCAGCCACAGCTGTCGAGTCCGCTGCCGGGGGCAGGGGACTGCACTCCTCTCCTGACCTTTCCCTTCTCCGTTTCCGTTTCTGTGGCCCCAGAGTCACTATATATGGAATTCGCATACCAAGCTCTTTCAAGTCCCCTCAGCCCCGCCCTCCCTACATGTAAATAGCACATTTAGCCAGAAAAAAAGCTGACAACCATACTGTATGAGAAAAGAATTATTTTCAATAAAAGGAAGGAAAACAAAAAGACAAAACTCCCTGGTACCTGAACACATGTCTTGAGGAGCGAGTGGGTGTCCTTGGCACGCATGCACCCATGACATGTCTTTGTCAGTATCCTTTGTAAGATGCTTTAATAGCCCGGGACATGTAAGAGCAATTCGAAGCAGCTCCGATCAATACTGAAGTAATACATAGCTTGTAATAACGGAGCAAGCCATCAACCCCACGTGGAAAAGTCCTAGCGAAAGGACTTCCTCTGCGGGTTGTCTTCACAGCCTCTGCGATCCTGCAGGGCGTCTCTCTGATACTTTGTATGTTTTTAGCGTTTGTCATGAAAGCTCCCCAGGGATAATGAATTGGTCTGTGTTTACTTTCCGGTAGACTGGTGTGATGCTAACTAGGTGCTACATTTTTCTGAGTATGATTAGCTACACATCAGATGATAAATGCGGCTCCTGGAGCTTGAAACAGTGTAGGAACTAAATCCATAGCTGAGCCCTATTTACCAAATGTTCTCAGCACAATCCATGCACTAACCATACCCCAGAGACACACACCTGCTCGTGCAAATGGTGCTGTCTGCTTCTGCTGAGTGTGTCTCGGCGCAGCACAGAGGCTTCCGCCCGCGGCAAGACTCGAACTCAGTTCCAATCTGCAACACTCACAGCCTTTGTGTTAATGGCATTTTTTCTGGTTTTTTGTTTTCTAAAGACAGGGTTTCTCCGTTTAGTCCTGACTGTCCTGGAACTCGATCTGTAGCCCAGGCTGACCTTGAACTCAGAGATCTGCCTACCTCTGCCTCCTGAGTGCTGGGATTAAAGGCGTGTGCGCCACCAACAGGCAGCTGCAAATTATGGCTCTGTTTTTTTGTTTTGTGGGAACATTTTCACAATTGAAGTTTCCACCTTCCAGATAACTCTAGTTTGTGTCAAGATGACATAAGACTAGCCAGCCCACATAGTTACTGTTTTATTCCTGTGAAGAGACGTCAATGCCAAGGCAACTTTTACTTTAAAAAGGCATTTAATTGAGGGCTTGCTTACAGTCTTAGAGGATAGGTCCATGGTCATCATGGTGGTAAGAAGATTTAGGAGTGGCTGAGAGCCTTACATCCTCCACAGGCAGGAGAAAGAGAGAGAGGTGAGGAGGGGAGGGAAGGGGAGGGGAGGGGGAGGAGGGAGGGGAGGGGGAGGGGAGAAGGAGAGGGGGAGGGAGAAAGATACAGACACACAAGGCCTGGCCTGGCCTTTTGACATCTCAACACCTACCCATAGTGACATGGCTACTCTAACTAGGCCACACCTAGTCCAACAAGGCCACACCTCCTAATCCTTTCCAAACAGTTCCACTAACTGGTGACAGAAAGGTGTATTGAGAGACCACTAACAATTAGCCTAGACACATTGCAACTTAGAAACCTGTCAACCTTAAGATAGCACTCAAAGACCACACTCCCTCAGCACTCCCTCCAGGTGCAAGGGCGAGCACTCCCTCCTGACTTCAAAGAACGAGCACTCCCCTTGCTTCAAGGACCAGTGCCCCATCCCCGCTCAAAGTAGCTTAACTGTGTTTGCCCAAGATAACCTGTAACCTTCCGCTGAGCCATGAATTGCCGCTGATCTCCCCATTCCTTATGACATAGATCACTGCCTGAGCATCCCCTCCCCCTTTTTCTTTATGGTCTGTTTCTTTAAAAAACCCCAGCGGCAGCTGCAGGGCAAACTCCTCTGCCTCTGCTCAGGAAGTGAGAGCGGCCCAGTGCACTGTAGAAATAAACCTCATATGTTTGCATCAAGAACGGTCTCTCGTGAATTTTGGGGGGCATCGTCCTATCCCAAGACTTGAGTGAGGATTTCCCAGGATTCGGGAGTCTTTCAGTATCTTGTTTCCATCACAACTCGGCTCAGGGTGGTGGGAATGTGTGGCAATGGTCACCGCACCACGGCAGGAGAGTGGCATAGGATCCTGGGCTTGGGGGAACCTCCTGTTTGTGCTACAGTTTCCCCTAAGATTGACACATTTCATCCTGTAGACAAACACTTTAAACAGGAATGTGAGTAACTCAAAAGAGCTTCAGGACGACACTGAAAGTGACAAGATTCACGAGGTCCAATGGTGCCGGGACTATGTAAGTAGTGAAAGCTGAGGGTCCCCTTAGAGGAGGGGATGTGAGCCGCAAAGAGGACTCGCAGCCTAGCCAAGGCGAGGGAAGACGGGACGGACCATCCGCCCGGAAGAGGTTTAGACAGGAATCGTCTGGAAAGGACAGCCGCCAACCTGTCGGGCTGCTGCAGGCTCTGCAGTGGACTCCAGATTCCCAGCTCTGGGGAGCTGTCGCCGTGCTGGGGCGACACAGCTTTCCTGACACAGCTGCCTTTGAGCCATTTCTGCTCCTGCAAGCAGCCCCTCCCCCGTACTGAAGAGGCACTGGCCCACCGAGCGAGCCTGTGCTCCGGCAGGCCTGGCCGTTCTCCCAGTCCCTCTGCCCCGCTGAGGTCTCCCCTCATTAGCCACTCCCTCCTCCCGAAGCCGACCACCAAGGTCCAGCTATCAAAGGATTGAAGGCCCGCAGTCAAAAGCCCCCTTCGACCCACCTAATTAATTAACATGACCAAGTAAAGTGCAACATCATCCTGATGCAGGATTTCCCCTTCCTTTATGAATTGTCTATCCTAAGGAATTTTTTTTTTGTCCCACAAATATCCTACCCCCTTTTCCTTGTTCCCTCCACCTTCTCCCTTGTCTTCTATCTTGGTCACTGATTCCCTGTCTCTGTCTGAAGGGGGCTTAAAAAGAGATAATTGGGGGTTTAGAGGAATGTGGCATGGCGGTTTGGGGTTAGGGGGTGCCCAGGCGGCCCTTGCCCCACCAGCACCTCTTCCCCCTGAGGGAACACACACAGACATGGTATAGAATAGTTTATTCAGGGTAGAGGTTGGGAGTTAGTGGTAGAGAAAGGCAGAGGCGGGGGGGGGGGGGGGGGGGGGGAAGAGGGAGAGGGAGAGGGAGGGGCAATAGTGGGCCAGGTCTATGGGGCGGGGCATAGTGTGGGGCGGAGCTTAGACCGAGCACCAACACCGTCCCTCTGGGGTAAATACATCTCCTTTGTGCCCTGAGCAGATACCAATCCCTCTACCGACTCAGCCCGGCTCTCGCCCATGCGGACCGTCTTCGTCCAACAGTGACTGATGGACGAGTTTTCCTCTGAAGTCCTTGGACTTCTTCTATACCTGAGAAACACGTCCTGTTCGGTTCTGTGCGGCTCGCAAGCTCTCCTTTCGCTGCTCCTGGTGGCTGTACTGCTAGAATCCAGGATTCGCGCTTAACTCTCTGAAAACCCTGTTGACAGCGCTCAGATTCTTTCCTGGATGCCCTTGGAGTCTCTCGGTGAGGCAGGGAGTCTAGGTGATGACACCCTCTGTCCCAGAGATCGCTTTTTTGGGCTAAGGCCCGTCTCTCTGCGTCGGCTCACCAGCCTCCACTAGTGATGGAACCGCTCTCCCCGACCTGAAAACTGCGTTTTAACGGTGCACTTCAGCACCCAAGGAAAACACCTGACGTCCCCGCTTTCTCTTCTGCCCGCTACGAACGCTCAGTGAACTCTCCACTCTCTGAACTTTTCCAACCCGCACTGTAAACCTTCGCGCCTGTCCTATTCAGCCTTCCGCGAGCTGCAGGAATGCCAGCCACGTTGTCGCCAGCTGCCGCGCCGCCCGTGCAGCCAGCCCTGCCCCCTGCTGTGCAGCCAGCCCTGCCCCCCTGCTGTGCAGCCCGTGCAGCTGCGGCCTCGCACTGTCGCCGCAGGACACGCCCCTCGCGCCCTAGCTGCTGCGGCCCGGCTGCTGCCCCCACAGCCTGCAGCGCTGCAGTCCTGCAGCTTCCTTAGGTCCGCGACCCTGAGACACCCCTTCCCGCCCGCCCCCCGCACCCCCACTCTGCTGCTTGCTCCGTGGGTACTTATGCCTATTTTTCCTGACCAAATTATTAATAATACCTTCCATGCTTATTTGACAAACCATATGGTGCTCCTTCCTATATCAGAGGTTCAAAGTCATCCTTGAACTTTTAGACCCTGTTTCAAAAACAAAATCGGGGCATTTGGGAGGCTGACGTGGCTGGGGCTCCAGGCTAAGTGGCATAACATGGAAAGATGCTGCCTGAAGGAGGGGGGGAGGGGGAGGGAGGGGGAGGGAGGGAAGGGGAAAGGGGTGAAGGAAGGGGGAAGGGGGGAGGGAGAGGAGGGGGAAGGGAGGAGGGAGGGAGGGGAAGGGAGGGAGAGAATCAGAGAGAGAGGCAGAGACCCAGACATACACAGAGAGAGGGAGAGGGAGAGAGAGAACAGAACAGAGACAGAGACCCAGAGAGCCAGCACACAGGCCTGAGAGAGACCCACATAAGTGCCATTCATTCTGGGCAGAGTTTTCCACGTGAAAACACACTTTTTTTTTCCACCTTAAAAATATTGTCTTTATTCAGAACCAGAATGAATTTAAAAACCACACTATTATGGAAGTTTTAAAAATATAGCACTCAACGCACTGAAATACTATGTTTTATTATTTTCCAAAGACTTGAGTCAGATTTCTCACAGCTTACATGTGAGAATGTAGCTAGCACGATCCAAATTCAACTATCCATTTCTCGTATCTTTCAATGTCTGCAGCGGATACCGATTTAGAAACCTTCTTTAACGCCACGTCCAAATCCTCCATGGTGGTAGGCATATGCATTTCTTCTCTCGAAAGGTTCCGCATTTCTTTTGCGGTTAGACCCTCAAGGATGCGTCCCTGCAGTCATCGGTTATGTCTGCACCCGAGTAGCCTTCCATGGTTTCTGCTATGCTCGCAAGGTTAACATCATCGGCCAGTTCCAGCTCTCGTAGACTTAGTCTTTACAGCTTTACCCTGCCTTTTGCTGATGATAATGGAATACAGATTCTTTTCTCCTATGTCCCATCACACTTTAACACCAGAAAACAAAGGCTTCCCTGGGGTGTTCTCCTCTGATACATTTCCATGCCCGGAGGCTGAACACCAGGAGAGGCTTCCTTCCTTCTCTCAAGGTTCCAGGCGTCAGAAATCAATGGATTCGGAACATCTGTAGTGGGGAGGCTCACGCTTGCCGTGGCAGGAGTGTTGATCCAAAGGACACTCTTCAGGATTTCACTCTCTCCTTCCACCAAGCGGTAGAATCACACACTATTCTTCCTCTTCGTTTGTATTTGCATGTGTGCTGTGTGTATGTGGATCCGGGTTCGCGCATGTGTGTGATGTGTGCATGTGGTGGCCCCAGGTTGACATTCAGAAGTCCTGCTCCTCACTCTCCACTTTGTCAGTGCAGCAGGGTCTTCCATGTGGAGCGAGGCTTACTGACAGGCTAGTCTAGCCCTGCTGGGGAGGAACTCCCTGTCTCTGTCTGCCAAGCAGTACACACGCTCCACCACGCCCACTCATGGCTGTGTGGATACCAGGGATCCAAACTCTACCCTCTGAGCCATCTCCCAGACACTTGCAGACAACACACATGTATTCAGACATGTTACAAGTTAAATAATATCAACAATAAAACATTTTAAATGAGTTTTCCTGACAGTGTAAAAGAATCACTTTCACCTGCTTCTAAAGAAATTCCAGCAACTGGGCGTGACCAGTGGCACAAACCCCTAGGCCCAGCAATCCAGAGGCAGAGGCAGGTAGATCTCTGTGATTCAAGGCTCAAAAAAAATTAAAAATAAATAATTTACAGCATTTCTGAAAACAAGCATATCCTCTGGACTGTGCATTCGAAGCAACCACAGTTGGTAAATATTTCTGGGGGGCTTCTGGACCGAGAAATAACAGGAAGCTCTGATTGTCTATGAACACCATCACAGTTACTAGCTGGCAAGCCCAGCAGCAATAGCAGCAGGCTGTTGAAGGCAGGGCAGCCTTCCATATGGCTTACGGGCTCTGCGATGCCTACAGAAACTCCGCAAGCAGCACAGGGCTTCCTAGGGCTGCGAGTTCTCCTTCATCAGTCAGGGTTCTACACGACGACGCGTCCTGCTCAGAGCTGAGCCTGCCTAGGGGTGGTGGCTGGCCCGCAAGCCCGTGCTCTGAGCCTCTAAGGAAGCAAGCATGATAACACACACACACACACACACACACACACACACACCGCAGCACTGGGAGGCCAAGGCAGGAGAACCTCTGGTTTGGGTTACGTACAAAGTTCCAGGCCAATCTGAACATACATATAGTGAGAACTCGTCTCAAACAAACTAATGTCATCTTTGGCTATATAGCAAGTTTGAAGCCAGCCTGTACAATGTGAGACCCTGTCTTAGTCAGGGTTTCTATTCCTGCACAAACATCATGACCAAGCAGCAATTGGGGAGGAAAAGGTTTATTGAGCTTACACTTCCACATTGCTGTTTATCACTAAAGGAAGTCAGGACTGGAACTCAAGCAGGTCAGGAAGCAGGAGCTGATGCAGAGGCCATGGAGGGATGTTTCTTACTGGCTTGCCTCCCCTGGCTTGCTCAGCTTGCTTTCTTATAGAACCCAAGAGCACCAGCCCAGGGATGGCACCACTCACAAGGTGCCCTCTCCCCTTGATCACTAATTGAGAAAATGCCCCACAGCTGGTTCTCATGGAGGCACTTCCCCAACTGAAGCTCCCTTCTCTGTGATAACTCCAGCCTGTGTCAAGTTGACACACAAAACTAGCCAGTACAGACTGTATCTCAAAAAAAAAAAAAGGCATTAATAACTGTTCTAAAAACCAGTGAAATATACAGATAGCTTGCTCCGTGCTCATCCGAAGGCTATGTAACAGAGGCCACAGCTTTAGAGTGCTGAGACATCAGCCATCTTCCATGAGAATGCCGGCGAGCGCGTTCTTCAGGCCTTGTCTTTGATTGCCTTTGCAATGGAGGACTGCACTGGCTGCCACAGAGAATTTGTAGCTCTCAAAACAGAAATATTTACCCACCAATCTGGCAACTCCCTGGAAAACCCCTGCCAAGCCTTGCCCTGGAGGAAGACGTTTTTATGCTGGGTTGTACCTTCACGAGATACCTGCCTTCTCTGGAGCACAGGATGCCATGCCTCTCGGAAAGCAGGGACAGCAGTTTCATTACCTGGAGCTGACGCTCAAGGCTGCCAGTGGGAAACAGGTTGGCGTACTCACGGATATTTGAGAAATGTTTAGCTACAAACCTACTGTTTAGTAAGTGCAAGTTTAAGAGGCTCACTGACAGCTGGGACTAATACCTCACTAGGTGTTGGAGGGGAGCACAAGCCAACAACAGGAAGAGGGGGACCAAGAAGAGTTAGTGGCCCTGAGAAAATGGAGATTCCCAGCGAAGAGTCAGAGCCAGGGCAAGGAGACCTGAGCGGGAGACCAGCAGTGGACATCTTCCTGAGTTCTCTTCCGACTGTAGCCAATGCCAAGAAAAACAGGTAAAGGACTTGGGAGCTGGCCATTGTGCTCTGGCTAATACTAGCTTTGACGCGTGGTCCAGGGTGGAGAAGGCTAGAGACTGGGCGTGACAGGCTGACAGGAGCCATCTGGGTGATCAAAGTGAAGACCGTTGCCGTGAAGCGGACCCCCATTCCGGCTCCACTCCAGTGCTCTAATCTAATGGGACATGAGGTCACAGGCACATTCCACACATCCTGAACTTACCTCTAAATACCGTCATCTGATGCTCCCGGAGGAGCGGCTGTCTCCAGGCAGGGACAGGCAAAGGGAAGATGAGCCTGTAGGGCAAAGGAACGAGGGGCCGTGCCAAAGGTCAGCAGCACAGGCACTCACGGGACAAATCAGAGACCATTTGGAGAGACTGTCACCTCAGCAACAAATATAAATAAGTAAACAAGGTAGTTCCTACCTGTTAGTAAGCCTTAAAGCACACTGCTTACAAACACCCATTGTCTGTTAACCCGTGAACACAAAGTACTCATTAACAAACTTCACAGAAGGAAACTCAGCTAACATTGACCATGTGATGAATGACCACATCCACAATGACACCCTGATGTGATACAAAAAGAAAAACCCAGCCCGGCATCTACAGCACTCCTTCCAGAGAACAGCAAGCTTAGATCTCAGAGACCCCAGGTTCATTCAAATCAGAGGACAGCCACATTGTTAATAACCCGTGCTCTTCAAAATAACAACTTAATACAAGATAAGGACTATCTGAGGTATCCTGAATCAGAAATTATGGAGACAGCAGTGACCATATGAAGGAGGTCTGTGAAGACAGCAGTGACCATGTGAAGGAGGTCTGTGGAGACAGCAGTGGCCATGTGAAGGAGGTCTGTGGAGACAGCAGTGACCAGGTGAAGCAGGTCTGTGGAGACAGCAGTGACCATGTGAAGGAGGTCTGTGGAGACAGCAGTGACCATGTGAAGGAGGTCTGTGGAGACAGCAGTGACCATGTGAAGCAGGTCTGTGGAGACAGCAGTGACCATGTGAAGCAGGTCTGTGGAGACAGCAGTGACCATGTGAAGCAGGTCTGTGGAGACAGCAGTGACCATGTGAAGTATGTCTGTGGAGACAGCAGTGACCATGTGAAGGTCTGTGGAGACAGCAGTGACCATGTGAAGGAGGTCTGTGGAGACAGCAGTGACCATGTGAAGGAGGTCTGTGAAGACAGCAGTGACCAGGTGAAGCAGGTCTGTGGAGACAGCAGTGACCATGTGAAGGAGGTCTGTGGAGACAGCAGTGACCATGTGAAGCAGGTCTGTGGAGACAGCAGTGACCATGTGAAGCAGGTCTGTGGAGACAGCAGTGACCATGTGAAGGAGGTCTGTGGAGACAGCAGTGACCATGTGAAGGAGGTCTGTGGAGACAGCAGTGACCATGTGAAGGAGGTCTGTGGAGACAGCAGTGACCATGTGAAGTATGTCTGTGGAGACAGCAGTGACCATGTGAAGTATGTCTGTGGAGACAGCAGTGGCCATGTGAAGTATGTCTGTGGAGACAGCAGTGACCATGTGAAGGTCTGTGGAGACAGCAGGTTTCAGCACCGGGATAGCTGCTTGGAGACTGCAGCTGTGCACAGGAAATTACACAGATTGCTGTTTAGATTCACACTGAACTAAGTACCGACCTCGTGTTCATTGCTACACAATTCCTACAAAGAGTAAAAGAAAGACTGGGGGTGGGGGGCGAGGAAGAAGGAGGGGTAGAAAGTAAAACAAACGGGGAGTTAAGGGCTGGAGAATCCAGGTGAAAGGTAGACACGAAAGTTCTGTTATTTCTTTTTAATCTAACTACAACTAAATAGCAATAGAAACAGAGCATTAGTGTGGCCTGTCATAGGCCCTGCAGGGTCCAATCCTCAGCACTACAGAGGAAAAATACGCTTAGAAGATACTTAGGATGTTGAATACCTCGCAGGACAAGGTGGATCCGATTCTCTGAGCTGATCTCAGACCCACTTTGATTGCCTTTGCACAGAGGCTCTGCAGGCGACTCCGACAGCCCAGCTTCCTGTGGGCTCCTGCCCACATCAGGAGAGCTGCAGCATCTATTCTAGATGCAGCAGAAAATCTAAACCGATTGGCTTGGGTCGATTACGGTTGTTTTTACTGTTTTTGCGCATGTGTGTGTGCACGCACGTGCACGTGTTTTGGGGTAGCCCAGGCTCGCATTGGACGTGTCTGCTGTTATGTCCCAGCAGCTGGAGTGCTAGAATTACAGCTCATGTCACCTTTTACTTTGCTCCGCTTTTATATTGTTTTGGTTTTTTTGAAAGTGTGCTGGCGAGTTTTGTGAGCTTGACCCAAACCTAGATATATCTGGGAAAAGGGATCTCAACTGAGAGATAGCCTCTGTAAGGTTAGCCCGGGCTCGTGTGTGTGTGTGTGTGTGTGTGTGTGTGTGTGTGTGTGTGTGTGTGTGTGTGTGTGTAGGTACTATTCTTGACTAATGATTGGAATGGGAGGGGCCAGCTCACTGGAGGCGGTGCCAGCCTGGGGCAGGGGCGGGGCAGCGGGGGGGGCGGGGTAGCGGGGGCGGGGCAGCGGGGGGCGTGGTATAAAAAAGCGGCTGAGTAGGATCAAGGCCTCTGCTCCAGTTCCTGTCTCCAGGTTACTGCTTGAGTTCCTTCCCCGGCTTCCCTCAGTGATGGTCTGAGAGTTGTAAGATGAAATAAACCTTTCTTTCCACATTGCTTTTGGTGAGGGTGTCTGTCACTCGAAAACAAACTAAGGGTCTTAGACTAGGTTGGCCCTGCCTCAGTCTCCCAAGCCCTGTAATGCCAGGAACGCATCATCGCATGCAGCTTGCCTGAGGTTAGAGCAGAGATGGGAGATCATCATCTTTATGATTTGATAAGACACCCCAGGCTGCTAAGTAGATATGAGCGTATGGGGGAGTAGGGTGCAGATGGAATCCACGTCTGGAAGACGCTTGGACGCTGGGGCTGAACAGTGAGGGAGAGGGAGACTCGGAGGCGCTCTGGATATAGGACTCATGGCAGGTGGACGGGTGGGACCAGGGAACAGAAGGAAAGAAGCGACAGCACAAGCTAAGGGCCGCAGCACGCGGCTTCTGGAAGGAACCATCCTTTTAACAGGGAAACGGACGTGAAGGAGGCCTGGGCATGGCTTCTGAATTTGCCAAAGCGGGGGCCAACACTGGCCTCAACAGGGGGAGTTCCAGAGAGCGGCCGAGGGACAAACTAGAATTGTGACTCAGCGGAGGACAGCGCACAAGGACAGCGCTGCCCTGGGGGAGGCAGAACAGCTGGGGCGAAGAGCTTTGTTTGCTTTTAAATATGAAGACAGCACCGTAGTTCATACCCACGGAACGGTCCTGCTGGAGAGGAAGCGCTGACCAACGAGAAGGCGAGCTGGCAGCTACAACAAAGTCCTTGAGAGTGTGGAAGCAACAGGGCCCAGACCCCAAGCTGACCACAGGAGGCTGAGCGGACAGGCCGCCTGCTGTTCATTACCTATTGCAGAAGGACTTGGCAGTGTTTGATTTTCAAATACCTCCCAGCTCTGCGTATCCTTACACATTCTGGGGTCAACTTGGTGTCTTACTGGAGTATAAATTCTAAGAAATAGCTTTCTTGGTCAAAAGATGGAAACACCCAGGCAAGATGCCCTGTGCT
Organism: Apodemus sylvaticus; assembly: GCF_947179515.1. Classification (NCBI taxonomy): domain Eukaryota; kingdom Metazoa; phylum Chordata; class Mammalia; order Rodentia; family Muridae; genus Apodemus; species Apodemus sylvaticus. Next base: position 163,881,165 of record NC_067475.1, on the reverse strand, counting down.
TCTAATCCTAGCTCACAGGAAGGAGGCTGCAACAGAAGACTCCCGAGTTGAAGCCAGACTGAGCTCTACAGCCAGACTCTTGAAAAGCTAAGAACAAAGCTAGAATATTTTAAACATATCAGATGATAACACACACCTTTAACCCCAGCACTCTGGAGGCAGAGACAGGGGGATCTCTGAATTTGAGGCCAGCCTGGTCTACAGGGTTAGTTTCAGGAGAGCTACACAGAGAAACCATATCTTGGAAAACAAACAAAAGTTGTCTTTCAATTTTTTAATTGTAATACATTTTCAATGTTTTACTTGTAATAAACGCATTTAATCTTAGCAGTGGGTATATGGCCCAGGGCCTCATTTGTGCTACGCTGGTGCCTACCTCTGATGTCACTCAGAACACGCTTGCTTAACATTGATCCGTGGATGGCGCAGAGACGCCTCAGCCGCTCTACCAGAGGGTATGCACTCAGTTCTCAGCACCCACTGGCCGCTCGCAACAGTCTGTAACTCCAGTCCCAAGGGACCCAACGTCATCTTCTTGCCTCTGGGGGCATGGCATACACGGTGTGCAGACACACATGCAGGCAAAACACCAACATGCATAAAATAAAAATAAACATTAAGAATAATAGCATCGGGGCCAGGTGGTGGTAGTGCACGCCTGTAATCCCAGCACTCTGGGAGGCAGAGGCAGATGGATTTCTGAGTTCGAGGCCAGCCTGGTCTACAGAGTGAGTGAGTTCCAGGACAGCCAGGGCTATACAGAGAAACCATCTTGAAAAAAACCAAAACCAAAAAAAAAAAAAAAAAAAAAAAAAAAGGATAATAGCATTGGGCTGGAGAGATGGCTCAGTGGGTAAGAGCACCAACTGCTCTTCTGAAGGTCATGAGTTCAAATCCCAGCAATCACATGGTGGCTCACAACTATCCATAAAGAGATCTGACGCCCTCTTCTGGTGTCTGGATAGTTACAGTGTATTTACATATAATAAATAAATAAACCTTAAAAAAAGAATAATAACATTATAATAAGAATAATAACGCTGGGAACTATTGTTTCTAACCCCCCCCCCCCCCAGTGTATCATCTTTCAATCTCTAATCTGTCATTTTACTGGGGATAGCTGTTTAATTTTTCTTCACTTTTTCTTTATTCATTTTTGTCTGTCTTGTTTTGTTTGAGACTGGGTCTCTCTACGCAGCCCTGCTGTCCTGAAACTCACGCTGTAGATTAAGCTGGCTTTGAACCTTTACTCGTTTTGATGCTTCAGTTACTAGAATCTGGGTCTAGAGGTGTGTGAACTTACTTTATAGTAAGAGACCCCACCAGGGTTTCTACAGAGGCTGGCAGATCTCTGTGAGATCAGCCTAGTCTACACGGAGCTCTAGGCTACTTAAAAGTTATGAGACCCCATCTAAAAATAAAAAAGGAAAGAAAGAAAAGAAACCTCCAGCCTCTCCTTTGTATAGGGCCAGGGGCCGTAGCTCAGTGAGGATGTGCCCTAAAAATCATTTTTCTAAAGGGTCAAAGGTTAAGTCACTGCAGAACTGAAAGCCCCCACCCCACCCCACCCCCAGGAGATAACACTTTGCTAAAGAGTATTCCTTACTAATGTCTTACTCCATCTGGTTTTTTATAATTTTTAAATTCCGTGCTATGAAATCCATAGATGCCAACGGATTTCAGGGATGGAGGCACTGCTAGATCAAAGACAAAAGACAGTAGCATCAGAAGAGGCACTGCTCAGACAAGTCCTGGTTTTGACCTTCTCAAGAAGCCTGTAGCTGGAGAGATGGCTCAGTGGGTAAGAGCACTGCCTGCTCTTCCGAAGGTCCTGAGTTCAAATGCCAGCCACCCCACGGAGGCTCGCAACCATCTGTAATGAGATCTGACGCCCTCTTCTGGGGTGTCTGAAGACGGCTACAGTGTACTTACGGATAATAAATAAGTAAATGCTAAAGAAGAAGAGAGGCCTGTGGCTCTGAGAAGATCTGGCAGGCGTGGAGCTTTTTGTGAGTGAATCATGGGGTTCTCTTAGCTCGGAAGTATGTCGTCTCGTCTCTCTTGTCAGGAAGTATGTCGTCTCTCTTGTCAGGAAGTATGTCGTCTCTCTTGCCAGGTCTGGGCTTCCACAGAGCGGCTGGCTGGAGTATAGGCCGCCTGTCACAGGAGACTCAGCAGCTCTGGGGCAGGTGAGTCTTCAGGCACTGGGTGCTGGATCTGGCTGTCTGGCTTGGTGCAGGAAAGAGAGGTGAGTTCCCTCGGCCACCGGCTACTGTGGCTCAGATCTAGGAAGATCTTGAGGTACTGTAGGTCATGGGTAGCAAGGACTGGGCTATAGATATTTTTCCCTCTTGAGGGCCTTTTGTTTTTCTTTGATGGTGTCAAAGAAAAACATATATATGTTTTCATTGGTGTGTGTACGTGTACGTGAAAACTTTTGTTTTCGTTGGTGTGTGTATGTGTGTGCATGCGTGCATGCGTGTGTGCGTGTGTGTGCATGCGTGTATGCGTGTGTATGCATGCGTGCGTGTGTGTGTATGCATGCGTGCGTGTGTGTGTGTGTGCATGTGTGTATGCGTGTGTGCGTGTGCGTGTGCGTGTGTGTGTGTGTGTGTGCGCGCGTGCCCTTCAGAGACAGGGTTTACTAACTCACCATGCAGCCTCGGAGCCTGCCAGCCACCTGCCTCCACTCCCTGGGCTCGCGAGCCTGAGCCCCCATTGCAGGGCCTGAATGCTCCTCTCTTTAAGCAGTATGGTTACTGCCAGGGGAAGTGGAGTTTTTTGTTTGTTATTTTTATGTAGTTGGCCTTGAATTTGTGAGCCTCTTGCCTCAGCCTCCAGAGTACCGGGATTACAAATTTGTACTTTGTGCCTGACATGAATAGACTTGCTAAAAATAAAACATAAAAATCAAACACTTTAGGATCCATGCTTTACTAAAGGTGTCCTTGATTTTTAAAATTGTGCCACCAGAAATAACTTGGCAACCCTGCACCTGTCATGCTCTGGATGGGTTAACCTCATGTCAATCTTGAATCCGTCAGTCCTCACACTAATCAATCAGACTGTTTCAACATGGCGGCTTCTGGACAGGACTCTTCAGTTTGTTTTAGTGTGTGTGTGCAGAGTAGGGTGGTATATTTGCTGTTGTTGTTCTGAGTCAGGGTCGCATAGCGAATCATCATTTAGCGAATGATGGCCTTGGACTCCTGATCCCTGCCTTCAGCACCTGAGCCACAGGACCACAGGGGTGAGCCTGGCTACTACTGTGTGGAAGCTCTTTCAAAGGTGTACACAGAGACAGCCGGATATTGTCTTCTCCGTGTCCCATATCCGCCTGACGCTGCTTGCCTTCTCAGTGACTGGAGGCCACGTGCAAGCATGCGTAATGGGGTCACATTGCTGTGCCCGGAGCTCACTGCTGTGGGATTACCGTGCTGTTGTGCTTGAATTGTGACTCTGAGGCCTAGGTAGCTGCTTGTAGAAACCCAAGAACCAGGCTGGAGAGATGGCTCAGCGGTTAAGAGCACCGACTGTTCTTCCAAGGGTCCGGAGTTCAAATCCCAGCAACCATCTGTAACAAGATCTGTCTGAAGACAGCTACAATGTACTTATTACATATAATAGATAAAAAAATAAATCTTTAAAAAAGAAAGAAAGAAACCCAAGAGCCTGGAGGGGTGTGACCCGGAGGGGTGTGGTCTGGAGGGGTGTGGCCCAGGCTGGTCTCTTTGCTGCTGGTGCCATAGCACAGCGACTTGTCCCTTTCTGGGCCAGCTTCACACAGAGATTCTGTACACTGGATCAGTCTTCAGTTTTCAGACACCCTTGAACCAGGACTGAGTCTTAGCACTAGGTTGTGCTTGTCTCCTGCAGTGTGTGTGTCTGTGTCTGTTTTTTGTCTGTGTATCTGTCTGTGTGTGTATGTGTGTGGGGGAGCGTCTGTCCATCTGTTTCTGTTTTGTATGTGTTCATCTGTCTGTCTGTGTCTGTCTGTCTGTCTGTAATTGTTTTGTGTGTGTCTGTGTCTGTGTGTATGTCCATCATTCTGTGTCTTTGTGTGTCTGTCTGCCTGTGTTGTCTGTGTGTGTGTCTGCTTTTCTTTATGTGTGTTCATCTTTCTCTTTTTATATGTGTGTCTGTGTTTTCTGTGTGTGTTGTCTGTGTATGAACAGCAATAACAACTTAAGAAACAGAGGTGATCTGTAATCCCAGCACTCTGGGAGGCAGAAGCAGGCAGATTTCTGAGTTCAAGGCCAGCCTGGTCTACAGAGTGAGTTCCAGGACAGCCAGGACTACACAGAGAAACCCTGTCTCGAAACAAAAACAAAAACAAAACAACAACAACAAAAAACAAATCCAAGAAACAGAGGTGATGATTTCAAGAAGGAACAAGGGGTGGGGTCTCATGGGAGAGAGGAGAGGGACGGGGAATGATGGAATTATATTTAGTTTAAAAGGAAAGTAAGCCCAGCATAACGTGGCCCGATCCCTGGCCTGCCTACCAATGGGGACAGAGAGGAGCCCGGCTGTTCTCCAACCCGGTTCCTCAGTTTTATGGCATTTGATAAATGCTGGTTTGGCTTTCATCGGGTTATAAATATCAATTTTATGTAGCAGGTTTCTGCAGTTATCTCCCTTGGAGTCCATTTTGTAGAGAGTTTATGTTGAAAGAAATGTCAGCCCACGGTGCTCTTCAACCCAGTGTATGTGAAGGCTCGACGAACAGCCGCGCTTTCCTCATTGATTTCATTTGTTTGCTTTTGAAAACCAAGTATAATTCTGTAGCCCAGGCTAGCCCGTAACTCACTACGAAGTCCGGGCTTGCAGCAATTCTTTGCCCCAGGCTCGCCAGTATTGGGGTTAGAGAGATCCAGCTTGTGCTCAGATCCTCTCTCTCTCTCTCTCTCTCTCTCTCTCTCTCTGTGTGTGTGTGTGTGTGTGTGTGTGTGTGTGAGTGTGTGTGTGTGTGAGAACCAGAAACTTTAATGGCTCTTTGGAGAGTCAGTTGTGTTGATGGTGTTTTGCTGGAGCAAACACATGAAGGAGAGCTCTCCTGAAATGGACACAGGACTAAGGCAGACTCGTAAAGGACATTGTGTGGTGGAATGCACTCACTGACAAGTGGATATTAATTAGCCCAGAAGCTCTGAATACCCAAGACACAGCTCATATATCAAATCATTCCCATGAAGAAGGAAGGAGAGGACCCTGGTCCTGGAAAGGCTTGATCCAGCATTGTAGGGGAGCACCAGGACAGAGAAGTGGGAAGGGTGTGATTGGGGAACGGGCAGAGGGAAGAAGGCTTATGGGACATATGGGGAGGGGGGAACGGGGAAAGGAAAATCATTTGGAATGAAAGAATATAGATAATAATAATAATAATAATGACATTGTGTGGAAGCAGACACAGGTTATGCTGAAGCAGACACAGGAGAGAGGATGTTCTGGTAAGGCAAGCATGTGAGAGTTTGCGTGGTGAAGGAGTCTTTGCTAACGACACGCATGTATTGGTCTGCCTTACATTATATAGCTGAGCTGCATTTGTTGGGACTCCATAGGGAGAAATGCGCCTAATAACTTCTGGGGGTGTGCTGCAGTTTCTTGCTGCCTCTGCAGAAGCAGGCTGTTTGGCAGAGTGAAGTCAGCTGAGCCAGGCCACGGAGGTCACGGTGTCTGGAGGGAATAAACAGGACTTGAGGACAGTGCCGAGGCCGAGGCTGAGCTTGGCCTCACAGAGCTGGCTGTGCGAGGCTGGCTTGCGGGTCTTGCACTCTCACTCCCCTGAGAGAGGCACAGCTGGGAACTTCTGGAATTCCTCTGGGTCCCTCCTGCTGACTGGTGCTGAGGCTGAGGCCTAGCCGCTCTCCGCTGTCGATTCCTGTTTGCTATCCTGACGCTGCCAGACCGGACCAGACAGCTGGTGTGTCCGCGAAGTGTTTTCAAGTGGACCGAGCGACTACTGCTGACCTGAGAACTGAACTGCCGATTTCCAGGCGACGCAGATGAGGGTTGCTCCCTTTCTGAGAGGTCCACTTCCCCGTATCCTTTCTTTCTCAGTACCCCTGGTCGGTGGTGGGCTACAAGGGGGGGTGAAAGGGCTAAAAGCTATCATTAAAAATAGGTTTAAAAAAATTAAAGTTACACATGTGTGCACATGCACACGTGTTCATACATATGTTCATGAGTATGGAGGCCAGAGGTCAATATCAGGTGTTGTCCTCAGTTTCTCTCATATCATTTTCTTCATTTTTGAGACACAGTCTCTTGTCAAATGTAAGCACGGGGTTTTGAAATCCCAGGGGTCTTCCTGTCTTTGTCTCCCTGGTTCTGGATTACAGGTGTGCAGGCGTGGACCACAGCATCTGGTGGTAGTGACTGCTGCTCCTCCTCCTCCTCTTCCTCCTCCTCCTCTTCCTCTTTCTCATTTTCCTCCTCTTCCTCCTTCCTCCTCCTCTTCAGCATAGAAGGGTCAGAGTCTTGTCTTCATGTTTTTGGTGCAGAGCACTTTACCCCTGAGCCATCCCCAGCCTTTCCCGACTGTTTTGATATGGGATCCACCCTCCTCCATCTTGACCAAGAGCTGCCTTTGCCCCAGCCTCCTGAGCCCAGGACCGTGGGAGCTTCTAGTCTGACGTTCTTGACACTGAGCTTTGTATATAACTGAGGTAAAATGGTTCTAAGAAACCAGGCATTGTGGTGCACACCTAGAACCCTAGACTGAAGTGTGAGCAGCTCACGTTCCGGGCCCGCTGAGGAGGGTACAGAGTAAGACCCCCACAGTAACTGAGGGTACAGAGTAAGACCCCAAAACAGTAACTGAGGGTACAGAGTAAGACCCCAAAACAGTAACTGAGGGTACAGAGTAAGACCCCCACAGTAACTGAGGGTACAGAGTAAGACCCCCACAGTAACTGAGGGTACAGAGTAAGACCCCAAAACAGTAACTGAGGGTACAGAGTAAGACCCCAAAACAGTAACTGAGGGTACAGAGTAAGACCCCCACAGTAACTGAGGGTACAGAGTAAGACCCCACAGTAACTGAGGGTACAGAGTAAGACCCCCACAGTAACTGAGGGTACAGAGTAAGACCCCCACAGTAACTGAGGGTACAGAGTAAGACCCCACAGTAACTGAGGGTACAGAGTAAGACCCCAAAACAGTAACTGAGGGTACAGAGTAAGACCCCCACAGTAACTGAGGGTACAGAGTAAGACCCCCACAGTAACTGAGGGTACAGAGTAAGACCCCCACAGTAACTGAGGGTACAGAGTAAGACTCCCACAGTAACTGAGGGTACAGAGTAAGACCCCCACAGTAACTGAGGGTACAGAGTAAGACCCCAAAACAGTAACTGAGGGTACAGAGTAAGACCCCAAAACAGTAACTGAGGGTACAGAGTAAGACCCCCACAGTAACTGAGGGTACAGAGTAAGACCCCCACAGTAACTGAGGGTACAGAGTAAGACCCCACAGTAACTGAGGGTACAGAGTAAGACCCCCACAGTAACTGAGGGTACAGAGTAAGACCCCCACAGTAACTGAGGGTACAGAGTAAGACCCCCACAGTAACTGAGGGTACAGAGTAAGACCCCCACAGTAACTGAGGGTACAGAGTAAGACCCCCATAGTAACTGAGGGTACAGAGTAAGACCCCCACAGTAACTGAGGGTACAGAGTAAGACCCCCACAGTAACTGAGGGTACAGAGTAAGACCCCCACAGTAACTGAGGGTACAGAGTAAGACCCCCACAGTAACTGAGGGTACAGAGTAAGACCCCAAAACAGTAATAATAACCATAAATAAAATTAAGTGGTCTGTGTGCTTCAGGGCCATAGTCACGGAGCCTTGAGTTAATTTCTAACCCTATAAAAACAGAAGAAAGGGAAAAGCAGGGGCGGGATTCCACATGAAGGAGTGTGGGGTCAGAGCAAAGAAACCAAGGTTCAGCCAGGCGGTGGTGGCACGCTCCTTCAACCCCAGCACTTGGGAGGCACAGGCAGGCCCATCTCTGTGAGTTCAAGGCCAGCCTGATCTACAGAGCGAGTTCCAGGACGGCCAGGGATACACAGAGAGACCTTGCTTTGAAAGAAAGAAAATGGAAGGAAGGAGGGAGGAGGGAGGGAGGGAGGGAGGGAAGAAGGTAGAGGAGGAGGGAGGGAGGGAGGGAGGGGAGGAGGGAGGGAAGAAACATTACATTGGTGTAACATGAGCTTCTGTGGGTCTTAGGCACGTCTATGCAGACAGCACAGCACGGTTCTGAAGAGCTAAGAGTGAGCCTTTGGTGGAAATGAGAAGAAAGAAAGAAAAAAGAGGAAAAAGAAAAAATTAGATGAAAAACATTTACATGGATGAGTTCCGTGATTTTGCATGCTGAACTGCTAATTAAGATGGTTGCCTTGGTAACTGCTGCACCAGCTGATAGCATTTACAGTTCTGACCTATGAAGAACTGTCTCTAACTCAGCAGCAATGAGTAAAAGCCTCTGAAATTTTTATATATCAAATAAAAATTGTCTGTCAAGGGCCTGGGGAGATAGCGTCCCAGGTAAAGAGCTCGCCAAGCAGGTATGAGAACTCGTGTGGCTTCTCAGCACCTCATAAAAGCGGCTGCAGCAGCTCCCTGTAACCCAGCACTCAGGAGACCCAAGCAGGAGCCTGAAAGTCACCGGCATCAGTGAGTTCCAGTTTCACTGCGTGCTGTGACATGTGGGTGCTGGGGGCTGAACCCAGATCCCCTGGAAGAACAGTCAGTGCTCGTAACTACTGAGCCTTCTCTCCAGCCCCGGGTTCAGATTGTTGTTTTGTTTTTATCTTGGTTTTTTGAGACAGGGTTTCTCTGTGTAGTCCTGGCTGTCCTGGAGCTCACTCTGTAGACCAGGTTGGCCTCGAACTTAGAAATCCACCTGCCTCTGCCTCCCAAGGGCTGGGATTAAAGGTGTGCACCCCCACTGCCCGGCGCCATGTTCAGATTTTTAATCTGATCACTTCTGAACAACAGAATAAAGGCTACTGGTGATCTTGCCAAGTACAATGTAAACTTCTGAGGTGCATTCTCAATTTTTTTTTCATTTCTGGGGCCAGTGAGGTGGCTCAGTGGATAAAGATGCTTGTCGCCAAGCCTGACGACCCGAGTTCAATCTCCAGGGCCCACAGGGTAGAGGGGAGAATAAATATCGTTTTCTGATCTCCACACAAGCACCAGGGCATCCCCACGCCCAGCTACCCAAATAAATAAATGTGCTTAAAAAATTAAAGCTGTGACCTTTGCTACGGCCCCGAGTGTGGTGACCTCAACCACAGGATTATTTCCATTACTACTTCATAACTGTAATTTTGCTACTGTTATGACTCGTGATGTCATTGCCGGGCGGTAGTGGCACACACCTTTAATCCCAGCACTTGGGAGGCAGAGGCAGGCAGATTTCTGAGTTCGAGGCCAGCCTGGACTACAGAGTGAGTTCCAGGACAGCCAGGGCTACACAGAGAAACCCTGTCTCAGAAAAAACAAAATAATAATAAAAATAAAAAATAAAAAAATAAAAATTAATCGTGATGTCTTCGGTCACCCCTGTGAAAGGGTGACTTGACCCCACAGGGGTTGTAACCCTCAGATTGAGAACTGCTGGTCTAGGGCCTGTCAGAGTCCCTGCGCTAGTGAGCACCTCGCTTCTCCCTGAACAGTGTCGAGCCTGTGTGTTCCGGGGCCAGCTTCGGGCTGTGCTTGACCAGTGGGAAGGCACACAAGGCAAACAAAGGCGGGCTTGGATTCCCCTGGCAGCGCTGATCATAGAGTGCTTTCATTTGAAGGATTTTAACAGAATTTATAAACAATGGCTAGCTAACCAAAATAATTGCAAGGCAGCAGCCATGTTCACATCCGGGTAGTGTGACTCTGAAAGCGGAGAGAGATTGGCAGAGGCAAGGGCTAAACGGTGTGGACTCCATGTCAGCACGGGCCCGGAGATTACATTCCTGGGTAGTGCAGCTCAGTGGGCAGAGCTCAGTGGCGTGCCTTCAATCCTGTGTGCTGAGAATGGGGGTAGGGCGGAGAGGAGGAGGAGGAGGAGGACAAGGAGGAGCAGGAAGAAGAGGAAGAGGCGAGGAAGAGAAAGAGGAGGAAGAGGAGGAGGAGAAAGAGAAGGGGGAGGAACAGGGCTCATGTCGCACTTTGCTCAAGAGCCTGGACTTCTGCGATTCTCAGTTTCCTGCTGTAAAAGGATAGTGCTTTGATCCCAGCACTTGGAAAGTGGAGGCTGTAGGATTAGGAGTTCAAGAGTAGCCTCGGGTATGCATGCAGGTTAGCCTAGGCGACATGAAACTCTGTCTCAAAGGGAAAGATGACGGCGGTCACAGAGCCTGGAGTGGGTAGCTGAGTTCCTGTGGGATGAAATCGATTGCACACGGTATGATGTCTATAAACAGTTTATGTGGCCATGTTACATGTCTGTGAGCTGTGTGTATTACACGTCTGTAATCCTGGTGCGAGGGAGGCTGAGGCGGAAGTTCAAATGCTCGGCGGCTTAAAGTCAGCCTGGCTGACAGAGCGAGAACCCACAGGACAAACAAAGAAGCACATAAACGCACACAGACTCATGCGCATGCGCACAGAGAGGAGCGAGTCAGACAACAGAGGGAGACAACCGCGTGCACGGAGCCGTGTGGACGCCGCCCGCCGACCCTGAGGCTGAGGCTGAGTTTACGGTAATAGGCCTTTCAGTCAGAAAAGCCCTCAGTAGCCTCCCCTTCCCACTCTTCCTGAGTCAGGGGTGACTTGAACCTCAGATCCTCCTGTGCCATCTCCATCTCCTGCGCTGGGCTCGCCACCCCACGTCTATGAGGCGCTGGGGATCACACCCACAGCGCTGGGCTGTTAGACGGGCACTAAAGCGAGCGACTTCTCTGAGTCTATTTCAATGTTGAATTCTTCCTCCTCCTTATAAGCTTATCTGGATGTGTATTACCTTCTCTGAGGTTTTTGTTGTTTGGTTTTGAGACAGGGTCTCATGCTGTAACTGCCATTTCTTTCTCCCTTTAAAAAGGAAAATTGCTATAATGCACTCAAAATTAAAGCATCCCATCACTTACTCTCGTACGGTAGGGGTAGGCAGCCACTCAGTCCCCAACGCATGCGCCTCAGTGGACAGTCGGCATGGCCGATCTGAAACTTCACTTACAGTTTCACACTTTCACTGTCAACCACACAAACGTGACAAGAAAAACGATGACAGCCACCATTTTGTGGGAAGGACAGTGTAGCTGTCCAGAGGCCACGGATGAACTGCGTTACCTGAAGGGGGGCTGGGAATGAAAGAGGACCGGGGAGGGGGGTTGGGGGAGAGGATGAAGCCAAGAGAAAGGTTTCCGACCAAGGCTCAAAGTTTAATATTCAGCACTGCGCTTATATAGGGAGAGCCCCCAGCCCCAGCCTTTGTTACAGCTGGGTTATATCGCAAAGCAAGCTCAGCCTGCGGTCTACTCGGTAGGAAATTGCAGGTGCAGCGAGACAGAAGACCCAGGCCGTTAAGGTCCAACTGAGGCAAACACTTAGGGCCTATTTAGCCTGCTCAAGGCTGGGGGAAGGGCCCGGGACAGAATGTCTCTAAGTCCTGAGCTTGCTGTTGTAATCAGGATGCTGAGCCTCCAGCCTCAACTCCCCACTGTTGAACAGGTCCTGGGGAATCAAACCAGGTGCTCGCGAAGGCTGTCGTGGACTCTGCCAGCTGACCCACACGCTGACCCCTAGCTCGTGTCCCTACGTCCCATCATGCCTCGGAAGCATTCGTAAGGAACTGCTGTCCCCGGGGCTCATACTGACTGTAGGAATCATCTATCCTTCTAGAAAGTAGCAGGGCTGTGAAAGCTGGCTTTTATTCTAATGCACGGCATTCTTGCCAGACCACTCTTCCCAGAATGTGGCCTTGGGTTCCAAAGTCGCTTGTGTGTGTGCCTTTGTCCGTGTTTGTGGGTGTTCTTTGCTTTTAGAGCAGGTTCTCTGACACCCGGGCCATTTGTAAGCAGCCGAGCGTTTCATCAGAGCGCGTTTATCAAGTTGGCTCCCTACGCGATGCAGACCAAACTCGCGAGCAAACAGCGCCCCCTGCTGCTCGCTCGGGAGCCTGGCGCCTGTTGAGCCGCTGCCACACTGCGGGTCTCCTGGCTGTGCAGTGTGTGTCCTCGCTGCACCAGACTGCCGTGAAGACGATCCCTGCAGAAGGCCAGAGAGCCGAACGCCCGCCGTTAACTGACTCTCTCTCCTTAAAGCCCGCTCCTCCTCCCGGTCTGCCCTTGCCCTTGAGGCCAGAGGAGGCAGCCCTGCCAGTGTGCCCCGCAGGACGCCCCGCACTCGGGGGCTCTTGTCATCTGGAAAAATCGACGCTCCACGTTACAGCCCTTCTCTGCTCTGCTCACGCGGCGATCCGGCTTCTTCCGGCAGCGCTGAGAACTGAACCCAGGGCCTCCTCACTCTGGGAGGCAAGCAGCCCGCCTAACACGAAGGCACACACACCGTAGCCCGCGCTTTCCTTAAGACTTCCATTTGTGTGTTGTTTGTTTGGTTGTGGGGTGGGTGCACTGTGAGCACATGAGCATAGAAGGCGACGTCGGGGGTCCTGCGTCCTCACTCTCTGTGCTTTTCCCTTGATCGAGGGCCCCTCCCTGAATCCCTCCCTCCTCCCTGACGGAGCTTAACATAAGCACACCGGGCCCTGTTTTGTTTGTTTCCTTTTTCTTTTCTTTCTTCTGTTCTTCCTCCTCGTCCTCCTCCTCCTCTCCTCCCCCTCCCCCTCCCGCCCCGCTCTTTGTGCATGCGCAAACGAGCGCCGACACACTTTTAGAGGCATGAATCCCTTGGAGCTGGCCGTCGCCTTCTGTCTCCAGGCGTGCACAGCCACATCTGTCCTCTGGCTTCGGGGATCTGGGAGCAGCAGCGGGAACTGAGCGCAGAGGCCCACGTTTCTCAGCTTCAGCGTTGGCAGGGAAGGGAGAGAATCCTTGTCAGACCTTTGCTACACAAAGGTCTCTGGTGAGAGAGAGGCCTCGCCAGGGAGGAGGAGTCACCACTCAAGAGCATCCTTTCTGCTCGCAGTGAGAGATGCAGTGCGCATGCATGGCGAATATGTTAGCCTAAAATGTGACATGTTCAGGAGAATTCATAACATAGATAATGCAATACTTTGTACGTCTAAGATAGTGTGCTGCGTCCGGCAGGCCGCTGGCACTTATAAACAGGGACTCAGACTCCAGAGGAGCCGCCTCAGGAAACAATTCCCAAGACCTGGGCGCTCTGTCGACTTCACTGCTCCCTTAAAGGGCACTGCACAATGCAATTACAAAATGAAAGGTCTTTCTCTGTATTGCTTTCAGGAATGTTCTGGAAAGCTCTAGAAGGGATTCTGTGGCGAACTGCGGTGTCACTTACGGGCTGGCTTCATCTGTAATGCTAGACCATCGCATGCAAATGGTATCTCTGAATTCCCAGGCTGCAATCCTGGGAGGAGACTGGGGCCTTCCGCCAAAGGGGGACATGGCCCGGGTCTCAAGCAGGCTGCTACCAGTCATGCACCAAGCCCAGCATCTCTCAATCGCTTTCCCTTACGATCTCAGTCTCTCCTCTCTGGTTCCCCTCTCTAGTTTCATGGCTTTCAAGCAAGCATAGATGGCATATACATATATGTACACACGCGTGATTTTTAATTTCCGTTCTGTGTTTGAGAAAACACGTGTTCTTTCTGAGTCTGGCTTACTCTTGCTTAACATAAGGATTGCTGGTTACATCGATTTCTCTATATCCTGATTTCATTTTTCTTTACGGCTGCATTAAAAAATGTTGTTACTATGTCCTAACCTTTGTGGAGTCTAATCCTGCCCCAGGTGATTGCAAGGTCAAGCCTCCTGCCTGTAGCCCTCGGCTCCTTCCAATATTTAATGCGCTGGACTCTTTAGTCGCTGTCTGCCTTCCCGACGCTCCCTGGAAACTGGTGGCCCGCAGCGCCCCCTGCCGGCAAAGCCTCAGAAGCCTCCTTTAGCTTGCCTGGTTCTTGACGTGAGCCGGGGCCACGTTTGACAGGTCTGTGTTCTGTCGCTGGTCCTGAGATTCAGAGGCAGGAAAAATGGAGTCTTAAGCTAGATGTCTTGGTTGAGGCGATAATCTCATCACTAAGGAGACTGAGGCAGGAGGATCGTAAGTTCAAGGCAATCTGGACTGCATAGTCAGGCCCTACCACAGACAAAACCACTGTCTACTGCCATGCTCTTCTGAGAGACTCCAAAGAGATGTCTGTCTCCTCCTGGATCTCGTCCTCTTTTCTTTCCATTGGGGTTTCAGTGTGAGAGAGAATGTTAGTAACATCGGTACAGATGGCTAGAGGAGGCTTCAAACAGGAAACAGAGATGAGAGAAAAGATGAGAGACAAATCTAGGCTATTGTCCCTTGCTGTCAGGGAGACAGCAGGCAAACACGGAAAAGAGAAACGGGGAGGCAATCCGGTACAGCGCACGGTGCTCCGCAGGCTCATCTTGTGCTGGTAACTAGGCATAGCGCCCAGCGTGTGCAAGCACTGGCTCGCCCACTGGGACACACTTCCTGCCCTGTGCTATTTCTGAAAACAATGACTTCAGTTCTAATTGGGGGTGGGGCGGAGAGGACGCCATCTTCAGAAATCTCATCATTTCTCAAAGTTCAGAAATCTCATCATTTCTCCTCTGAGACAGATCTCTCATGGCTGGGGCGCACCAGTTCAGCTAGGCACGCGGGATCGCCCTGTCTCTGCCTTCCCAGCACTGGGAACACAATCTCACCATGCCTGCCATTTTTATGTGGGTTCTGGGGATTGAAATCTGGCCTTTGTGCTTGTGAGGCGGCCGAGCCGTCTGCCCCGCGCTGTCCTTTAAGTCTCAGTATGCAACTTTTACCTCTGTGAACCTTCCCTCCAAGCCATCGTGTCTCTGTCTTGTTTCCTTGGTTGTCTTTTGCTATTTTGAGTTAGCATCTCAAATTGTCAGACGGGCCTTGGACTTGCCGTGTAACCGACAGCGGTCTTGGATCTCCTGCCTCTCACTCCAGGCACGTGGCCACCGCTCTCAGCCACCACACCCGGATCTGCGCTTTTCTTAACTGCAGGTGTTTGTTTGATAGTTTTTTTCTGTGTTCCTGTGCCTAGTTGGCATTTCCTATTTCCTTCT
The DNA here is from genome assembly GCF_947179515.1 of Apodemus sylvaticus. Lineage (NCBI taxonomy): Eukaryota > Metazoa > Chordata > Mammalia > Rodentia > Muridae > Apodemus > Apodemus sylvaticus. Next base: position 163,865,982 of record NC_067475.1, on the reverse strand, counting down.
TTAGAAGTGTCCTTTTCTAAGCTGTGTAAGGTGGCATACTCCTGGAATCACTTTGGATTTGGAGGACAGAGGTTCAGGAGTTCAAATGCAGCCTCAGCTACAATGCAAGATGGAAGTCAGTGTAAACTATATGGAAGCCTATCAAAATTAAAAAAAAAAAAACAACAACTTTGAGATTTTCCAGTTGTATTTAAGTATTTTCATTCCTCCTTCATGTAGTTTATTATGTGTATTTTCATTTGCACCCCTGTCTTCATCTTATAATTCAGTATCCAATCCTTTCTCGTCTTGGCTCGTCTCTGAATTTTCACACAAATGCAGTCAGCACTCTTAAAGTACTCAAAAAGAGCCTCCTCTGTATGTGGGGTGTGGCTCCGTAGGAGGAGTTCCTGTCTCTGGACACGAAGCCCTGGGTGTGGCCCCAGCATCAGATAAACTGGATCTGAGGGTGTGCACCCAACATCCTAGCAGTAACACAGTGGGGACCGAGGACCAAGGTCGAGCTGGAGAGACGGCTCAGCGGTTAAGAGCATGGACTGCTCTTCCAAAGGTCCTGAGTTCAAATCCCAGCAACCACATGGTGGCTCACAGCCATCCATAATGAGATCTGACGTTCTCTTCTGGTGTGTCTGAAGTCAGCTACAGTGTACTTACATATAAGAAATAAATAAATCTTAAGAAGAAGAAGAGGAGGAGGAGGAGGAAGAGGAGGAAGCAGCTCAAGGACACCCCTGAGTGCAACAGGCATTTGAAGCTACCCAGGAATAGGTAAGAGACAGGAAAGAAAGAAAGAAAGAAAGAAAGAAAGAAAGAAAGAAAGAAAGAAAGAAAGAAAGAAAGAAAGAAAGAAAGAAAGAGAGAGAGAGAGAGAGAGAGAGAGAGAAAGCAGGCAGACAATGGCTCCCCGGCTGCGATGACCCCCCTGTGAATCACTGTGGCCTTTAGCAGCACCTACGCGGGCTGCTTGTTTCTAACTCTCCACCCATTTCCTACAAAACTTTAGGATCAACATGATTTTTGCTGCCCCTCTCTCCTCCATCCCCAGTCTTACAGCCTCAAAGTCAAAGCCAAGCTGCCCGCTGGCTCTTTACTACACTAAAAGACTGAGGGCTGGCAGGGTGGCTCAGTGGGTAGACACTTGGGGTCCAGCCTGATGACCTGAGTTTAATCCCCAGGACCCATGTGGTCAAAGGGTTAAAACAACTTCTTTAAGTTGATCTCGGACCTCCACATGTGCATCACATCACATACACACACACTCACACACACACACACACACACACACACACACATACTCACATATCAAATTAGTAGATATTAAAAAACAATTAAAATCGCCGACTCCCCCTGGGCTCTCCAAGCTCACGCCTGCTCTGTCTTTATCCAGTCTGTGTCTCCTCATAATTTTTGAGACCCAGACAGGGGCTCACTTAAGTGTCTCCATGCGTACATGCTAGGGACAGCTACTGCCTGAGCTGAAATTAACATCCTTTCAGGGAAATATATTTTTTTAGAGCACAGTGAAATGGTGAAATGCAAAAGGAAGGGCTGGAGTTTTAAAATATGTCTTTTCTATGGAAATTCAGATGGTGCTGTCTGGACAGATGGGACCAAGGGCGTCCACGAGAGGAGAATTAGTCAAAGCCACCACTTTGTGCGTGGGCTGGCTTGGAATCTGCAGCCCTTCACACTGGGGATTTGAACAACGAACAGTTTCACAGACTATTGTGTTTTGGCATCTCTAATTAAGAGCTGATTAAATGCCTATTTTATTATTTTATTATGTCTACTTTTTCCAGTGTTGCAGAATTTCCCCAAATCCATGCTGCTACATAAATCGAATCAGCCTGTCAAGTCAGATATATGCAAACATGTTTCTGGGATAGAAAGGTGATTTTGAAAGCCATCTTACAAACATGGGCGTACAGTCGGAAGCTTCATAGCTTGTGGGGACCAGGCACACCAGCGCGCCCTGTGTCAGCACCATGTTTTTAGTGACAAAATGGTACTGTATGTAGTCATACTCCCTTTGTGATGCTGAGGACAGAATCCAGGGGCTCTCATCTGCTAGGAGAGAGTTCTACCACTGAACTATACCATCAGCTGCTAGTGTAGAATCAACAGTGAGAGGGAGTGTGTGCATCCGTGTGTGTGTGTGTGTGTGTGTGTGTGTGTGTGCATACAAACGTGTGTACTAAGTGAGAAATGCAACAAGACTTTATCTTATGCATATATAGTTATTAAAACATGTTTGTATGTAGTTAGTTACATCGGCAGGAATGCTCTAACCACTGAGCTGCGTCTCTAGCCTACTTTCCCAAGCTGGCCTGGGACTGGCAATCCTCTCGCCTGACTGAGTAGCTGGGATTGCAGGCTTCCCTACCAGACTGACTCATGAAAGAAATGGGATTCATAATAAAGGGACAGGGCGTGCTGCTGCCGGGCTGCTGGGCCGAAGCTGCCACATGCCCCAGCCCCTCCTCCCCACACCCCACACTCCAAGATGAAATCCATTGCTTGCTCCCCTAGCCACCACACTTGACATGCCTGCAAGATTTTCCTCTTCAAATGGTTCCCTCTATTTAAAACCCCACACAGCCTTCCCATCCTCCCAGCCTGACACGCCTCCAAGGCGCTCCTCAGACTGGTCCCTTGTTCTGTTGGTTACCTGGTCCCACTTACCGCCAGCTTTTGAGCTGAGGCTGACCTGATGCTGCCTACGCTCAGAAACGCTCTCCCAAAAATTCTGCCTAGACAAACTTAGGGAAAGCCCCCAGCATCCCTCCTGTGTCCGTCAAACTCTGCACCGAGGAGCAGGGAGACAAAATGACAGAGAAGCAGAAGGCAGCATCGCTGGGAAACATCCTGACTGCGGCGGACCACGCAGAGAGCCTTCCTACAGCGTCTGCAGCAGGCGTTGGGGGATCCGGGCTGACACATCTTCACATGGCACTGATTAGATTCAACACAAGCCCACATAAAACATGAAAGCCAAGCCTGGGGGTGGGCAGTGGAGCACCCCTGTAATCTCAGAGCTCAGGAAGCTGAGGCAGGAGGACTGACCTGACTTTGAAGCCAATGTAGGCTACAAATCAAGACCTGTCTCAAGCAAAACAGAAACGTGTGGCCCTTCAACCTTGAGAGCTGAAGATTTATAACAGGAGAAGGGAGAGCCTGGCACAACACACTCTTGCACAGGGCGGAGCTGCCTGGCAGCCACTGACAGGGTGCAGCCCTGTTCAGTCTTAGTGAAGGTTTCTGGTCCTGTTTCCTCCAGGATCACACTATGGTGCGAGCAGACGGCCCTGCAGGACACAGGGCACCTAGCGGTGAGCTGCGCCCCATCAGCCCTGGTTGGTCGGCATCTGAAAGCCCACCACAGGGCGCTCTGGATAGTATATGGGTTCTGGTAAGCTATTTCTTCAAATTTCTTGTAGTCGTTTTAAAATTCAATAGGAGCACATTAAATATGATCTGCGTTTTATTTTGTTTTGTTTTTTTTGGGATTTGGTTTTTTTTTTTAATTTTTTTTATTCGATATAATTTATTTACATTTCAAATGATTTCCTCTTTTCTAGCCCCCCCCACTCCCCGAAAGTCCCATAAGCCCCCTTCTCTTCCCCTGTCCTCCCTCCCACCCCTTCCCAGTTCCCCGTTCTGGTTTTGCCAAATACTGTTTCACTGAGTCTTTCCAGAACCAGGGACCACTCCTCCTTTCTTCTTGTATCTCATTTGATGTGTGGATTATGTTTTGGGTATTCCAGTTTTCTAGGTTAATAACCACTTATTAGTGAGTGCATACCATGATTCACCTTTTGAGTCTGGGTTACCTCACTTAGTATGATGTTCTCTAGCTCCATCCATTTGCCTAAGAATTTCATGAATTCATTGTGTAGATATACCACATTTTTTTTTTGCATCCACTCTTCTGTTGGGATTTGTTTTTTTTTTTGAGACAGGGTTTCTCTATATAGCCCTGGCTGTCCTGGAACTCACTCTGTAGACCAGGCTGGCCTCGAACTCAGAACTCCGCCTGCCTCTGCCTCCCAGAGTGCTGGGATTACAGGCGTGTGCCACCAGCGCCCAGCTAAATATGATCTTTAACTCTGTTTTTTTTTTTTGTTGTTGTTGTTGTTGTTTGCTTTGTCTCTAGGAGGACGGAGATAGCAGGTGGGTGACTGGCGGGGCGCAAAGGGTGCTATGGGGTGCTAAAGGGTCCAGAAGCCCGCAGCTCCGTGTATATGAAAGAAGAGTTCCTTTCACTAAAGCGTCTTAAGAGCCAGCTTGTTGGCTTTGTTTAGTTTTGGGTTTTTTGAGACAGGGTTTTTCTGTGTAACAAAGCCCTGGCTGTCCTAGACTCACGCTGTAGACCAGGGTGGCCTCTGCCTTTTGAGTGCTAGGATTAAAGGTGTGTACCACCGTACCCAGCTTGTCTTTTGGAAAGAGCCAGCTTGTTAAGTTGGCTGGCAACTGGCCTTGTCATTAAGCAACTTCTCTAAGTCCCTTCCGGCTCAAGTGTATGCACAGCCACCGTGGCTGTTGAAAACTACTGTAATCCTTGGAGACGTAGCTGGGGCTGAGGCAGCCTCTCTGGGCAGCAGCATCCTGCAACCTGGTGAAGGAACATTCACTGTCCTCTCCCAGCTGGGTGGCGTTCTGTCCCACAGGCTGTTGGAGTGCCATCTAGGGGGCTCTGAAGATGTTGGAGAGGCAGAGGTGGCAGCGTCTTTCCAACCACAAAGGCCAGCTCTTCCCTTCACCTCCCAGCTCTCCCAGATCCTCCTCCCACCTTCCTGGAGATGAGACGACCCTATTATGAGATCTATGTAACAATAAGCAAGCACAGCCCTCAAGGGTAGGTGGGCGTGGCTCTGGGGGAAGGGTGCTTGCTGCCAAGCCTGACCTGAGTTCTAGCCCCACAACCCCCAGATGGCAGAAGGAGAGGACACACTTCCAGAGGCTGTCCTCTCACCACCACACACATGCCACGGCACCAAATGTGTTCTTCAATAAACAGACAAAAATAATGAAGTATAAACATTTTTTAAATATTTTTTCCTTTAACTTACAAAATGAGTCGAAGCGCTGGTGCTGGACCAAAGGGCCTTTGCTTGTTTTTTCTTTCTGTAAGAACTCTAAGGGGTCTGAGACCTTGGCTGTGGGTGGAGTTGGGGCAGTAGAACGCCTGCCTAGAATGCATAGACCCCAACTTTGATTCTCAGCTCAAACAAGCCATATGCTGCTGTCCACACAGCCCTGGTAGCTGGTGCAAGTGGGCTGCACAGCCGCCTTCAGGTCTGCCTGGGACGTAAGACCCCATCTCAGACAAACAAGACAGTGAGGACCAACCCTCAGAATCTGTCGATTCCTACTTGGCTTTGTCTTTTTCTCAAATGCCTTGCTATAGACATTTGGATATTGAAAACAACTCTTAAAACATAGGACTTTTTTTTCCCCTTCTAGAATGATTTTAAAATATTTCTTTTTTTACACTTACAGGAATTACAATAATTATGCTACAGTGTATTTATGGTAATCACAGCATTTCTCCTTAAGTTATAGTTACTTGAGGCCTTAGAGTTTCTGCTCCATACCCAGGAGGCACAGGGAGATAGCTAGGCTCCCAGGAGTGCAGACAGGCCTGGGAGTACAGGTAGGACCACCCCTGCCACTCAGAGGAACCTGTCCGGAACCCTCAAGACACCAGAACCCAGAGGCAACCTGGGAAAGGAATCTTCCGATTTCTGTCTGCACACAGACACAAATAGCACCACAAGAGAGCTAGCTGGTCTCCCAGGAGTGCTTACACACCTGCATGCACAGGTAAGATCACCACTTCTCTTCAAATTCCAGGCCCAAGAGGGACTTGCTCAGAGCCATCAGGACACAGGAACCAAGGATCAGCTGGGGACAGGATCCTTCTGGTTTCTGTCTGCACACCTGAGCTGACCCTATAGCACAGCTCTCCATACTTAAATTCCTCCTAGAGAGGACAGGTCTCCCAGGAGTACTGACACACAGGCTTGCAGGACAGACAAGCCACAATCACAGACAGCAAGACCAGCTACCACCACAGATAACCAGATGGCAAAAGGCAAATGCAAGAACATTACCAACAGAAACTAAGGTGACATGACATCATCCGAATCCAGTTCTCCCACCACAGCAAGCCCTGGATACCCCAACACACCAGAAAAGCAAGATTTGGATTTAAAATCACAGCTGATGATGTTGATAGAGAACTTCAAGAAGGACATAAGCAGCTCCCTTAAGGAAATACAGGAGAACACAGATAAATAGCTAGAAGCCCTTAAAGAGGACACACAAAAATTCTTTTAAAATTTTACAGGATAACACAAACAAACAAGTGAAGGAACTGAACAAAACTATCCAGGATCTAAAAATGGAAGTGGAAACACTAAAGAAATCACAAAGGGAGACAACCCTGGAGATAGGAAACCTAGGAAAGAGATCAGGAGTCATAGATGCAAGCATCAACAACAGAATACAAGAGATAAAAGAGAGAAACTTCAGGTGCAGAAGATACCATAGAAAACATAGATTCAACAATCAAAGAAAATGCAAAATGCAAAAAGCTTCTCACCCAAAGCATCCAGGAAATCCAGGACACAACGAGAAGACCAAACCTAAGGATAATAGGTATAGAAGACAGTAAAGATTTCCAGCTTAAAGGGCCAGTAAATATCTTCATCAAAATTATAGAAGAAAACTTCCCTAACCTAAAGAGATGCCCATGAACATACAAGAAGCCTACAGAATTCCAAATAGACTGGACCAGAACAGAAATTCCTCCTGTCACATAATAATCAAAACATATAATGCACTAAACAAAGAAAGAATATTAAAAACAGTAAGGGAAAAAGATCAAGTAATATAGAAAGGCAGACCTACAAGAATTACACCAGACTTCTCACCAGGGACTATGAAAGCTAGAAGATCCTGGGCAGATCTCATACAGACTCTAAGAGAACACAAATGCCAGCCCAGATTACTATACCCAACAAAACTCTCAATTACCATAGATGGAGAAACCAAGATATTCCATGACAAAAACAAATTTACACAATATCTTTCCACAGATCCAGCCCTACAAAGGATAATAGATGGAAAACACCAACACAAGGAAGGAAACTACACCCTAGAAAAAGCAAGAAAGTAATCTTCTCTTAACATTAATGGACTCAATTCCCCAATAAAAACAAATAGACTAGCAGACTGGGTATGTAAACAGGACCCAGCATTTTGCTGCGTACAAGGTCAAAGACAAACATTACCTCAGAGTAAAGGGCTGGAAAACAATTTTCCAAGCAAATGGTCCGAGGAAACAAGCTGAAGTAGCCATTGTAATATAGGATAAAATCTACTTTCAACCAAAAGTCATCAAAAAAGATAAGGAAGGACACTTCATACTAATCAAAGGAAAAAAATCTACCAAGAACTCTCAGTTCTGAACAACTATGCTCCAAACACAAGGACACCCACATTCATAAAAGAAACTTTACTAAAGCTCAAAGTACACATTACACCTCACACAATAATCGTGGGAGACGTCAACACCCCACTCTCATCAATGGACAGATCATGGAAACACAAACTAAACAGAGACACAGTGAAACTAACAGAAGTTAGTGGCCGGATATATAATTAACTCAAACAAATCAGTAACTTTCCTTTACTCAAAGGGTAAACAGGCAGAAAGAAATTAGGGAAACCACACCCTTAACAATAGTCACAAACAATATAAAGTATCTTGGTATGACTCTAACCAAATAAGTGAAAGATCTTTATGACTTTATCAAATATCCGAAGAAAGACCTAGAAAAAGACCTCAGAAGATGGAAAGATCTCCCATGTTCATGGATTGGCAGAATTAACATAGTAAAAATGGCAGGGGCTGGAGAGATGGCTCAGTGCTTAAGAGCACTGACTGCTCTTCCAAAGGTCCTGAGTTCAAATCCCAGCAACCACATGGTGGCTCACAACCATCTGTAATGAAATCTGACGCCCTATTCTGGAGTGTCTGAAGACAGCTACAATGTACTCACATAATCAATAAATGTGTAATAAAAAATAGTAAAAATGGCCATCTTGCCAAAAGCAATACAGAGATTCAGTGCAATCCCCATAAAAATTACAACTCAACTCTTCATAGAGTTAGAAAGAGAGATTCTCAAATTCATCTGGAATAAAAAAATAAAACAAACAACCCAGAATAGCTAAAACTATTCCCAACAATAAAACTTCTAGGGGAATCACCATCCCCAACCTCAAGCAGTAGTACAGAGCAATAGTGATAAAAAAAAAAAAAACAAATCTGCATGGTATTGGTACAGTGACAGGCAGGTAGATCAATGGAATAGAACTGAAGACTCAGAAATGAACCACACACCTATCATCACTTGATCTTTGACAAAGGAAATAAACCATCCAGTGCAAAAAATATAAATAGTCTCTTTAACAAATGGTGCTGGTTGAACTGGTGGTGCACATGCAGAAGAATGCAAATCAGTTCATCCTTATGTCCTTGTACAAAGCTCAAGTCTAAGTGGACCAAGGACTTCCACATAAAACCAAACACATTGAAACTAATAGAAAAGCGGGGAAGAGTCTCGAGCACATAGGAACAGGGGAAATTTTCCTAAACAGAACACCAGTAGCTTATGCTCTAAGATCAAGAATTGACAAATGGGGACCTCATAAAATTACAAAGCTTCTATAAGGCAAAGGACACTGTCAATAGGACAAAACAGCAACCAACAAATTGGGAAAAGGTCTTTACCAACCCCCGCATCTAACAGAGGGCTAATATCCAATATATACAAATAACTCAAGAAGTTAGACTTGAGAGAATCAAATAACCCTATTAAAAACTGGGGTACAGAGCTAAACAAAGAATTCTCAACTGAGGAACACCGAATGGCTGAGAAGCACCTAAAGAAATGTTCAACATCCTTAGTCATCAGGGAAATGCAAATCAAAACAACCCTGATATTCTACCTCACACCAGTCAGAATGGCCAAGATCAGAAAGTCAGTTGACAGCAGGTGCTGGCCAGGATGTGGAGAAAAAGGAACACTCCTCCACTGATGGTGGGATTGCAAGCTGGTACAAACCACTCTGGAAATCAGTTTGGTGGTTCCTCAGAAAATTAGACATAGTACTCACCTGATGTCCCAGCTATACCACTCCTGGGCATATACCCAGAAGATGCTCCTACATGTAATAAGGACACATGCTCCACTATGTTCATAACAGCTATATTTATAATAGCCAGAAGCTGGAAACAACCCAGATGTCCTTCAACAGAGGAATGGATACAGAAAATGTTGGTACATTTACACAATGGAATACTACTCAGCTATTAAAAACAATGATTTTATGAAATCCTTTAGCAAATGGATGGAATTAGAAAATATAAATCACAAAAGAACACACATGGTATGCACTCACTGATAAGTGGATATCTTAAGTCGGCTCACTCTCCTGCACTGACGCTGGGCCTTCCACGTTTCCACGTGTTGTATCAGCTGGGACCAAGCTCCACTAGTATGCATTTTTCAGTAACACCCCCTTCATTATGCGGGCCAAGGGCCTTTGTCTGTTGAGGATTCATTTGTATTATTTTTAGTTATGTGTATATGTTGTGTGTCTTTAAAGGCCAGAGGCATTGGATCCCCTGGACCTGGAGTTACAAGAGGTTATGGTGCCGGGGGACTAAGGTTCTCTGCAGAGCAGCTCCAGCTCTGAGCTGCTGAGCTCTCACAAACCCACTCCCCTCCCCCTGCACCCCCCACTCTACCCCTCTACCCCCCCACCCTTCATCCCCCCACCTCGTACTCCCCTCCCCCCACCCCCACCCCCGCTTGTATGAGACAGGACCTTGCTTTGTTTCCCAGGCTAATCTTGAATTCTCCTGCCTCAGCCTCGCGAGTGGCTGGGACTAGAGGTGCACATCACCACTACTGCCCTGGGAGAGCCAGCACCTCAGCACTGCGACTCCTGACTCCTGGGCGGTTTGCAGGTGGCAGCTTCGGATCAGAAAGGAAGAGACTCGAATCCCTGCTCGTGGCTTCAGAATGCATCTGGGTGGGAGAACACTTGTCTGGTGTGCGAGGCCCCGGTGGTTTCCTGCGCAGACTCCTCTCATCCACCCAGTCACAGCCCTAGCTGGGCTCGATAGCTTCAAATGATGTCCCCTTCCCCCTGGGCGTTCTTCCTGGCATTTATCACAGTCTGAAATCCTTCAAATGCTTGTTTATTTTCTGCAACTGTTCCTCCTCCTCCTCCACCTCCTCCTCCTCCACCTCCCCCCTCCCCCTCCCCCCTCCCCCTCCCTCTCCTCCTCCTCCTCCTCCTCCTCGGAGCAGGAGCCCGATGATTGCCTTTGGTCGGGTCATTTCCTCCATTGTCCAGGGGCACGCCTGCATGGAGGAATGGGTCAGTAAGGCCTTACCGGATGGATAAAGATGAATTGGGTGCGTGTGCGAGCATGCGGTACAGGCTCAGCAACTGAGGCATTTAGGAAAGTAAGTGGGAGCAGGCTGTACGGTTCAGCCGGCTCCTCTGCTGTAGCTAAGAGCTTTCCTAGGTTTTTCACTGCTCGCCAAGAAGGAGGCAGCCCGAGGGATTATCACCGAGAGTACGGATGAGAACTTAGCTTTGGATTCAAGGCCATTTGGGGTCCATTCTGAAGCCTTAAGGTGTTCTGTCATTCTTGACACGGTTCTGTCGCAGCTGTGACAGTCGTTCAGTAGGGGGCGCCCTCTGCCAGAACACCGTCCTTCAAGGTCCAGGTTTCAGTACTCCCGGTAGTCACCGGGGGCGCGGTAAACCACGCTGGCTGGCCGACAGCCTGCGCTCCGCCCCTTCCCATGCACAGCAGACACTTACCTCCGTTAGCCCCTTAACCAATGATCTACTCCGCTGAATTTACGGGAAGGCATATTGACGCTTCTCCTAAAATGATCAGGTGAAGGAGGGAATGCTAATTTTAACTTTGATTGTCTTTTGAAACTTCATTCACTTAATTATTCTCCAAACGTTTACCGCGGGTCAACATATTTCTTAGCAAAGGGAAGAAGATGGGCAGGGTTAGGGGTGGGGCCGGTTCTGAACATGGGGTTGGCAGGGTTACCTCAGGATCCTCAGTCCTCTTCTGTAAGATGGAGTGGCCAGAAGACGCCCCACACACTTGCTTCAAGGACCAGATAGATTCTTGCTTCTAAACTGTGGCAACAAGAGTTTATTAGATAAATGCACACTATCTAATACACTAGGGACCTGCTTAACGCTGTAAGAGACACGTTAGAATAGGTTTTGTTTTTTGTTGTTGTTTTTTTGAGAACTGTGTCTTTTTTCTGATTTATTTTTAGATTTTAATTTGTGTGTATGGTGGTGTCTTTACGCCATGGGTGTGTGGGTGCCCAGAAGAGGGTGTTGGAATCCCTGGAGGTGGAATTACAGGTTGTTGTAGTCTCCCAGTGCAGATGCTGGGAACCAATTTCAGGTCTCCTGGAAGGAATACCAGTAAGCACTCTTACAAAGGGCTGTCTCTCCTGCCTCCTCCTCCAGGGTGTGTGTATGTGTGTGTGTGTGTGTGTGTAGTCTTTGGTGGCCTAAAACATGCTAGCTTCAAACTTGTGATCATCCTGCCTCAGCTGCCTAGGTGCCTGGGGTTAAAGGCATGGATCACTATGCCCTCAAAATTCTTTTAATACAACCAGATGTGGTGGACCACAGCTGTTTCAGCATGAAGAAGAAGAAGAAGAAGAAGAAGAAGAAGAAGAAGAAGAAGAAGAAGAAGAAGAAGAAGAAGAAGAAGAAGAAGAGGAGGAGGAGGAGGAGGAGGAGGAGGAGGAGGAGGAGGAGGAGGAGGAGGAGGAGGAGGAGGAGGAGGAGGAGGAGGGAGAAAGGAGGAAGAGGAGGAAGAGGAGGAGGAGGGGAAGGAGGAAGAGGAGGAAGAGGAGGAGGAGGGGGAGGAGGAGGAGGAGGAGGAGGAGGAAGAGGAGGAGGAGGGGAAGGAGGAGAAGGAGGAGGAGGAGGAGGAGGAGGAGGAGGAGGAGGCTGGGAGCATTTCAAGTGCCGGCTCACAAGAGACTCACTCAGAGAGCAAACCAAATCTCTGATTAAAATTACAGTAAGGGCAGGGAGTGTATCTCAGTGGTCAAATACTTGGGTTCCTTGCTTATGTGTCCATTTAAAAAGGGAGTTGTTTGCTGGTCCAGTCCCTTGAGTTGGGCAGTGCTGTTCTCCTCATTGTAAGTGAAGCAATCACGTGAGCGAGAGCACATACACACACACACACACACACACACACACACACACAGAGAGAGAGAGAGAGAGAGAGAGAGAACATGCCAAAAGATCTTGTATTTTTAGCAGAGTGGTCATAGCTGTATTTGTTTTTCTATTTTTAATTGTTATATTTTTATGATTGGGATTCGGCCCAAGCCTAAGGTGTTCATGGAAACCCCGTGGGTGTTAGGGACTTGTGTAACCTCCAATAAACACCTAGCCACACTGCGGTGCTGCTCCTGACCCCCGGGTGTCTGCTGAGTCATGTCCAGCCTGCCTTCCCTCTGGGGCATGGAGGAAGCTGCTCTTTAACAAGCCGTGCTCTGTATTGGTAAAAAACAAAACAACACAAAAATAAGCAAAACAAAAACCAAACAAACAAAAAAGCAACAAAAAGCCTTGCCTATTCTAGAAGCTCCTGAGAAGGTTTGGCTCTTCTTGACCTGGTACTTGGCAGAATAAGAAGGGTCATGAGCTACAAAATATATTACCCTTCCTCTGTTACCTGACTTCTGGAAGAAGGAAGCTTACAGTTAGGCTGCACGTGGGTAGCGGTGTCACCTGTATGGAGGATAACTGGATAACATGGGATCCATTTACCTCGCTGGCCCACATGCCTGGGAGTGTGTGAGTTTAAAGGCGCTGGGTATGGAGCTCAGAGGCACAATTAAAAGCCCCTGGGGTCTAACCGTCAGGCCGTCTGACCAGGAGATGGGGGGGGGGGGGACAGTGTTAAACAGGCACCTTTATGAAACTGGCTTTTTGTTATCAGCCCTTGGAAGCAGCGCCAGGCTCTTGGAGGAAAAAGACCACCTTTGTTGGGTGGAGGGCACGTTGAGGACACGCCCTGGCCGATGCCCCATGCCCCAGCCCCCACCCTACAGTGTCCCCTCTTTCTCAGCCTTCTTTCCACCCTCCCCGCCCTACCTTGACTCCCGGCTCTCAGATCGCAAACCTTCAAGATAACATACCACAGACCCACAGAGATGAGAAGCCCTGATAGGGCCGGGCCATAAACCGGGTGCATCAGATTGACCCCTGAGCGGAATCTCTGAGTGACATTGAGCGGAGGATCGGAGGGGGTCACCTTTATCAGGGTGTGGCATTTTTAACAGATAACTAAGAATCACTTGGGGGGAAAATGAGTTGAGGTCTTTTGTTAGGAGGGTGGGGTGGGGTGACGTCCTTCCTTCTCCAGACCTGCCTCCACCCCAGCTGAGATCTTATCAGGGGAGGGGGGCAGAGACTCCATAGAAATGGAATCTTCCAGAACTTTTATCTTAGTCTTTCCAGTCCTTCACAAAGCAGACAAGTAGCTTTCTAGTTCACACACTACAGATAATCCCATCAGAAGAAATTCTCCCACCCAGCTGCCCCCAGAGGAGAAACAACAGAACCTACTGCAGAACCTACTGAAATGTCTAGGTCTGGACTCCAGTGTGATGGTTCTGCTTTGGAGACCTCTCTGTCCTTTGGCGACTTTTTCCACAAGCTTATGCAGTTCCTTGCCTGTCGCCCTCTCTACTGCAGCCCCTTCAAAGCCAGGCCTGTGGTTTCTCAGCATGGAAGTGGGTGAGCTATGATGGACATGCTCCTGTGGTGCCGCTGTGGAGGCAGAGGCAGGAGGATCACTGAGAGTTTGAGGGCAGCCTAAGCTAAGTTTTTCTATCCTCTCTCAGAGTCTCCTCTCTCTCCTCCTTCCTCTCCATTTATCCACCACACACACACACACACACACACACATTCACAAATCAGAGGATAAATATTTCCATTCTGTGGATGATTTGGAAGAAAAGTATCACCTCCTGCTTTTAGAAACAAAGCAATTCCACCCATAGATTCAGTGAATTCTGTTGGGAGCCATGCTGGGGTTGCCTACCAGGTAGTGGGCCGAGCCCTCTCAAGACAGAGCCGTCTGTCCCTTAGGCCAACCAGTCCTTCTGTCCTGGTCATTCTCAGACCATCTTTCCTTCCTCTCCTTCCAGGCCAGGTGACAGCACACAGCCACATTCTTCACCCCAGAGACCTTGGGTAGAACCTGCCTCTCTGCCTTTTCAGAAAGAATAGGGAAGTCCATCCCTCTCAGCCCAGCCTGGAGACTGGGCACCGGACCTAACTCAGCATGGACTTGGGAAGGAGACCCAGAGACCACCGGGACGCAGAGGATAGAGTGGCAGTGTTACGGCTTGGTGGCCCCATGGCCTCTGTCCCCCGGTCCTCCAAGAGTGCCCCAAGGTGGAGAGACGGCAGCCAAGTGGCAAACACATCCCCTTCCCAGCATCCCCTTCCCAGCATTTCCTGGGTCAAATGAGTTCAGGTCGAGAAGCAGCACCCCTGAAGTGAGATCTAGGCAGCTCAGGGAGGGCCCTGACCCGAAATAATTTCCATGCAAACAGCTCAACTGTTGGTGGCCAACTCATTCCTTTCTTGACTGACAAATATTTGTTGAATACACCCTAGATGCCCCCTTCCAGTACACAGAAACAGGGCCTGGTCTCACTCAGGAAGAGCAAGATGTTGGGAGCTGGGTTGACATTATGGTGAACACCTGTGAGCTCAGCAGTCAGAGCAGAGGCCGGAGGCTCACTACAAACATGAGGCCATCTTGGCCCACATAATGAGCACCAGGTTGGCCGGGTCTACGCATGGGGTTTCCACCTTAAAAAAAGCAATCTGCTGTCACTGTAATTTAAAATCTTACTTTGAAGGAGATGATGTTGGCCTCATAGTCAGCCTTCTAAACTTCGCTGATGGCCTGAGCCCAGGCATTTAACCTACTACAATCTGTTACTCCTAGGTGTAAAGGCAGCTCTTGGATGGGGGCTGGGGATGCAGCTTAGTGACAGCACTTGCCTAGGCCTGTGGTCACATCACAGCGATGTCAAGAGGGGAACTAAGGGCTTCCAGTAAGACAGGGGTAGAGCATTATGGGAGCACAACAGAGTAGCAGTGGCTTACCTACTTCAGACATAAAATATCTGGAAAGAGGTGGTTGTGCATAGGAAACTCCACAATAAATTACCAAATAGAAATCAATAAAGCCCAGCTCAAACCAGGAAAAGACCAGTAAGTGCAAATGGACAGGAAACAGCTTGATGCCCCCCCCCCCAGAGCCTGGGGTCCCGCCCTGGATGCCCGGCCCTTCCCCGGGTGTTCTGGGGAGGCTCCTTCAGCACCCCTACTTAGTGGGCATCCCAAGGCAGCGCCCACCTCAAGTTGCAATGGCTGCTCTGAGTTCCTGGTTCATTTACCTGCTTTCTGTTTATTTAAAAAACATGTATGGGCCCTTTACAATATAAACTCCAGTATGGTGTGATGTAAAACTTGGCTGGTTCTCCTAGGCACCCTCGGCTCTCTCTCCCATGCCCGCCATGTTAGCAGAAATGGCTCCCAGAGGAGGGCGCTCTGTCTGCTTCTTCGTGGCCCTCTTCTCAGTGACTCACGTCCTGCCTGTTCGCCTGTCCGTCCACACTTTTGTGTTTGGTGTCTGCAAAGCACTCAGTAGGAGTACTTGATTTCCAAGATGATTGGGTCTAGTTCCATCACACAGAGATGTTGGGACCCTGAAAATGTCCCCTGGACTTCGCCCTCTCCATTCCCTTTCTCTTCCCATCTTTCTCAATTCCTTTTTATTTCTCTGACAGGGTCTCATGTAGCCCAGGCTGACCTCAAAGTAGCTGTGTAGCTGAGACTGACCTGGGCTCCTGATTCTCCTGTCCCAGGTGCTGGGGTGACAGCCAAACCCAGCTGTGTCTGGCATGGCCTTTCCTTTGAAGGCACTTTAGAGACGCCATCTCTGGCGCCTGGGCAATTCCCGTCTCTCTCTGACAACTCCATAAAGACTTTCAAAGCAGGGCTGAGCCCACTTTTGGCAGGGCTCTTACCTTTGTGAGTCTGACGGCAGTGAGCTGGGACGTTAGGAATCTCATGACTGTAGATGCCTGGGGGAAGCAGATGTTGAAAGAGCAGGTGGGGTTCAGGAACGGAGGCGCCCAGAGACACACAGCTTCTTTCACAATCTGGCCCGGGGCTGATCCTGTGATTGGGTGTCTCAGCCAAGAATGTCCCCAGAATTCCAAGTCACTTTTAGACGCCATTTCCCTGTCCTGTGGTTCCACGTCGGCAGATAAAGTGGATTTACAAGCAGGAAGAGAGCAGGCTGACTGAGCAGTTCTGCTGTAGGGTGGGAGAAGAGGGGAAAGGGAGTCATCTTGACTTTTGGGTTAATGTCTCTCAAATATGCCGCTGGGTGTGGCTTCAATTCCAGCACTTGGGAGGCAGAGGCAGGAAAAATTGTGAGTTTGAGAAGCCAGCCTGGTCTACAGACACATGGGACTAAAAAGAGAAACCCTATTAAAAAAAATTAAGTCACTAAATAAATAAATAGATATATAAATTCAGTGAGTTCCTTCCTCCTTGCATTCTAAGCAAAACTCAAACAAAATGAGAACATTTTATTGAAATCTTCCATGCCTTTACTCCCCCCCCCCCCCCCCAGCATTTTGTAACAAGAAAGAGAATTGTTGATGTTTCTTCTCACATGGCCACAGGAGAGAGGAAACCTTTATGTTCATCGCAGTAACATTTTTCTAGTCCTTTTAGTTTTTCTTTATTTTTGAAATGGCATTTTGCTCTGTATTCTAGGTAAGCCTGGGCTTACTATGTAGCCCAGGTTGTACGGACCCTCCTGCCGCTTGCTTCAGACCTTCCAGCGATGGAATTACAGGAGTGACTCAGCGTACCTGGGCAGCAATCTTTAATTTATCGACATTTTAAGGGATGCCTCAGACCTTGCTTTTCTTTTCTTTTCTTTTCTTTTCTTTTCTTTTCTTTTCTTTTCTTTTCTTTTCTTTTCTTTTCCTCTCCCCCTCCCTCTCTCTCCCCCCCCTCTCTCTTTCTTTGAGACAGAGCTTCTCCATGTAGCCCTGGCTGTCCTGGAACTTGGTCTGAAGACCAGGCTGGCCTCGAACTCACGGAGACCTGTCTGTCTCTGTCTCCCGAGTGATGGGTTCAAAGGTAAACGCCAGCACCGCCTCGTCTCACAGCCCCATTCTATGGAAGCAAGCACCACTGTGCCTGCAAGGAATGCTGAGTGACTGAAGACCATGCTGGCCGCAGGCGAGGTGGGCACTCTGCGTCTCCAGTCCAGCCAGACACAGATGGAGAGGGTTAACGGGAAAATGGCATCTGTGTTGAGCACGTGCAAACGTTGTGCTGGTTATGACCTCCTGTACAGCAGTGTAACTGACTATATGTAGCGTTTGTACTCTGTTAGGCAAGCACGAACCTGAAGTCCCAGCACTCCAGAGGCTGAGGAGGGAGGTCCTAGGATTTAAGTCTAGCCTAAGCTACATCAGAGAAAGTCTGTCCCCAGCTCTGCAGTGCACACCTGTCACCTCAGCTCTTAGAAGGTGGAGGCAGGACGGTCATCAGCTACACAGTGAGTTTTAGGCCCACCTAGATTATCTGGGACCCTACCACAAAATTTAAAAAAGTAGTCCTGGGTGGTGGTACACACCTTTAATCTCAGCACTAGGGAGGCAAAGGCAGGTAGATCTCTGTGACACACAGGCCAGCCTGGTCTACACAGCTAGTTCTAGGCCAGCTACAGAGTAAGACCCTGTCTCAAAAAAAAAAAAAAAGAAAGAAAGAAAAAGAAAAAGAAAAAAAGAAGAAAGAAAGAAAGAAAGAGAAAAAGAAAGAAAGAAAGAAAGAAAGAAAGAAAGAAAGAAAGAAAGAAAGAAAGAAAGAAAGAAAGAAAGAAAGAAAGAAAGAAAGAGGAGAGGGAGAGGAATTGTTGCCAAGGGGCCGTGGTCTTGGGTCGGCCAGCCAGCATATCTAATTGTCATGAGGTAACAACACCCTGTTCTTCACATCTGTGTCAGAGAGGGTTCTGACAGGCTTGTGAGTGCTTCTAGGCTCTAGGTATTAGAAACAAAGCCTAAATTCCAGCCCTGCGCATTATTAGCCCTGGAATTCTCAGCACTGACCCTTGCTAAGTTTCCATTTTGTCTTATCTACAGACATGGGACGAATTCTGAGGTTATGAGGCAGTTAATTCTCTCACAGGAGATCGTGAATGCCAAGGGCCTGCTGCCACAGCCCCTCAGTTCCATCAGCGGGATCACCATACTACATTTGTGGCTGCCGAGAAGCACAGAGTCACTCATTCATTCTCATTCATTCATTCAGCAACCGCTTCCTGACCCTCAGCTTGTCACAGGTGAGGAGGTGTTGGGCTCAGTGCACCGGGGGTCAAGCAGGCCGAGCCAGGTCCTGCTTCACAGAGATGTGAAGACACAGGACACACAAAAAACAAATAGTCGAGGGAGCCATGTGTGAGAGGACAGTGCACGTGACTGCCTGGCTGCTGAGGAACCGCTGAGCCAACCTAGCTCCAGCCAATGTGGATTAGCTCAGAAACTCGCCCCGGCCTCAGCCTCACCGTGCCCGTCTCCTTTGGCTGCATTAGGGACTTTTTTCAGACTGGCCTTGTGTTACTGACTGTCCCTGAACTCCCAGGGCCAAAAGATCCCCCTGTTTCAGCTTCCCAAGCAGCTAAGACTATAGGGACATGGCATAGTGCAAGTATTTAGTATGTATTGTGTTTCCCAGTCTTGCCAGCATAGAGCTGTAAGCAATCTTTCCACCCAATGGTCTGTAAGAATGTCTCTAAAAACCTGGTAAGGTAGTGCGCACAATCCCAAGTCTCAGGAGACGGGAGCAAGAGTATCAGATGTTCCTGGTCATCCTCATCTACATGCTAAGTTCAAGACTAGCCCAGGCTATGAGAGACCTTGTCTTAAACAGACAAGCAAACTCCTCCTGAAAAGACACGTGGTAGAAAACGCATATAATCCTAGCATTTAGAGGGCCGAGGCCAAATAGTTCCAAGTCCCAGGCCAGCCTGGGCTATCTATTAAATGTGTCAGGTCAGCCCTGAAAATACAGCAGTTTTTGTTGTTTGCTTTTTTGCTTGTTTGTTTGTTTTTTGAGACAGGGTTTCTCTGTGTAGCCCTGGATATCCTGGAACTCACTCTGTAGACCAGGCTGGCCTTGAACTCAGAAATCCGCCTGCCTCTGCCTCCCAAGTGCTGGGATTAAAGGCGTGCACCACCACTGCCCGGCAGCAAAATTCTGTTTGCTGTTGGGTATTTCTGTAAATTCTAGCTAGTGACCACCATGTAAATGGGTTTCTTTTCCATTGTTACATCTGCAATAGGCCTAGTGTAGAGATGCTATCTGTATTATTTAAAACATGAGTCAGAAAGTGAGGCATGGCGGCACATACCGCACCTGTGTCCCCGGTGCTCGGTGGTCCACACAAGGAGAATACACAGTCAAGGCCAATATGAGCTACGGAATGTCAAAGAGAAAAGACAATACATCACAGACACTTTTGGTTGGAAGGAGGCGTTAGGGTCATGTCTAACGAGCCATGTCCCTGGCTCAGTGGACACAGTGTTCAAACTCCTGCACTCTGAACTCCCAGCACTCACGAGTGCAACAATCTCCGTGTAAACTGGGCTGCTAGCCGAGCAGGAATCGGTGGGTTCCGAGTTCAGGAACAGATCCTGTCTCAAAACAGGGGCAAGAGTCACTGAGGAAGACCCTTCACATGTCCAGTCCTGTAAGTTCTCATGTGTGTGCAAGGTACATGCACACCTCCGTGTAGGCACACACACACTCACACACACACATTCATGCGCACATGCACACCTACACACATGTACACATACACACCTACAGAGGTACATGCACACCTCCATGCAGGCACACGCACATGTGCACACACACACACACACACACACACACACACACATCTATACACCTGTGTATACCTACACATGTGCAAACACACATACACAAGCCACGGGGCGGGGATAGAAAGAGCCACGTGGTAGCCACATACGCCACAGCGCCCTATGACTTACTTTGGAGCACCTGTGAAGCCTCCTGGCAGACGAGTTTACTTCTTCACAATTACACTTTGACAGTGGTTGATATTCAGAAAGGGAAAACCATGGCTGTCATTAGCTTTTCTTGAGAACAGTCCCAAGCCAGAAGTTTGTTTTCCCATGATGCTAAGGCCGCAGAGAGACCGGGCGCAGTGTTTCCCTATGTCATTCCCAGAGGCAGACAGAGAGAGCTCGGAGAGCTTAAGGCACTGCCAGCCCACGCTGCTGACCTGGCTCCATCTCCTTCTTAGTGGGTGACTGGAAAGTCTTCAGACAGAAGTACAGCATTCTGTAGCAAATACTGAGTTCCGCTCACACCTGGCAAGTTTCCATGTTCTCTTCAGGTCTTTATTTAAAACAGTACTGAGGGATTTAGGAACCACTAATGTCCCCTTGGATTATCTTGTCAGTCCCATTTTTCTCACTTCAGAATGAATTATTACCCTGAAGCTGTAAGTACGCGTTCTCTCAGTGTGCTTAATTTTCCTTTGTGTGTACTATTCTACAATTAAAATCTAGCGTCAGTGACAGGGCTCCTGCTACCAGGCCTGATGACCAGACAGTCCAGTCTCCACGACTGCACGGGGAGGGGCAGCACTGAGTCCTGGAAACTGTCTTCTGACCTCCTTCTGATCATGTGGAATTAATGGGCCTTCGTGTCCTTTGTCCCCTCTGGTTTTCATGCGTTCTGTCTCTTCTGCAGGGTTCCCTGAGCCCCGAGGGGAGGGATTTGATGGAGACATCCTGTTTAAGGACCGAGTGTTCCGAGGCCTCTCATTCTCTACATAATGTCTGACTGTGTGTCTCTGCTTTTGTTCCCATCCGTTGCAGGAGGGAGCGTCTCTGAGGACGGCTGAGCAAGGCGCTGACCTATGGGCACAGCAGAACATCGTGAGGAGTCGTGGCGTTGCCGCATTGTTGTGTGTTTTTAGAACGGAAGTCTTTGGTTTTATCCTAGGTGTCTGGGCCATCTAGTCTAAGGTTCCCGGTCACCCAAGCGCTGTTGGATATGGGTTCCTTCTTGGGGATGTTATCTTTAAGTCAAATCTGAGACTGGTTGGTCACTCCCACAGGCTTTGTGCCGCCATTGCACTAGAGCATCTTGGAGGCAGAACACACCTGTTGATCCAATGGTTTGTGGCTGGGCTGGTGTTGATATTTCTCCTTTGGTCGCACTCAGAGGATCTTCTTGTACCGAAGACACCAGAACCCAGGGATGGACTCGCAGGCAGGCCCCAGCTCTGCCTTTCAGCCCCTCCATGCTCGTGTGTTGTACGAGGTTGTCTTCAGCACGGGGCCCTGCTGTCAGTGTGCGGAGAGTAACTATAGTCTTGGCAACGGCCTGGGCTGTTTGGGGATTCCCACAGGACTCCGTTGGCCAACAACTCAATTAGATGTAACACAATCTGAAATTTCCTTTGGTCGCAAGAGATGGTTGGTTGGGGTTCTGTCTCCCTATTATTTGGTGATTCAAGTAGATCACCTTCCTATATGCATATATCACAGGAAGCTTCTGCTGTATCAAGTTTCCATTCCACACCTCAAATGACCCTTCATTTTACCTGTCTCTCCTCAAATTCCCTCCCTTCCCCCATCTGCCACCTCTTGAGCCTTCTGTTGTGGCACCCTCCACCCATGCACACTGTCTAGTCTATTTTACTTTTCTAGAGAGATCTATCTGTCCCCCTAGTCCCTTACTCTATGCTTAACCTCTGTGGTTCTACAGCATATAGTTTGGTTACCATTGACTTAACAAATAATATCTATATATAAGAGAATAGATACTATACTTCTCTTCATGGGTCTGGGTAGTCTCAGTCAGGATGATGCTTTTTCTAGTTCTGTCTATTTACCTGTGAGTTTCATAATTTCTTTCCTCCTTCCCTTCCTTCCTTGGCTGAGTACTACTCTCTTGTGTAAATGCACCACATTTCCGTTATCCGTTCTTCTGTCGAGGGACAGCTGGGTAGGTGGTTTTCAGTTTCTGGCTATTATGAAGTATAGAGCAGGAATGAACACGGATGGGCAAGTGTCCTTTGAGCAGTGTCCAGGGGTGCAACAGCTGGATCTAGTAGATCTATTTCTAGCTTCCGGAAGAACTGCTACACTGGTTTCCATAGTGATTGTATAAGTCTGCACTTCCACCAGCAGTGAGGAGTGTGCCCCTCACACCACATCAAGCCAGCATCTGCTGTCACTAGTGTCATTGATCTTAGGCACTCTGACGGGGTAAGAGGAAATGTCAAAGAGGTTTTGATTTGTGCTTCCCTCATGGCTAAAGATGCTGAACATTTCTTTAAGCTTTTTTTTTCTTTTCTGCCATTGAGGTTTTTCTCTTGAGAATTACGTTTAGATCTGTAACCCATTTTAATTGGGTTGTTTTCTTAATACCTGGGTTTCTTCAGTTCTTTATGTATTTTGGATATTAGCCCTTGTCTTAGTCAAGGTTTCTATTCCTGCACAAACATCATGACCAAGAAGCAAGTTGGGGAGGAAAGGGTTTATTCAGCTTACACTTCCACGTTGCAGTTCATCACCAAAGTAAGTCAGGACTGGAACTCAAGCAGGCCAGGAAGCAGGAGCTGATGCAGAGGCCATGGAGGGATGTTTCTTACTGGCTTGCTTCCCCTGGCTTGCTCAGTTTGCTTTCATATAGAACCCAGGACTACCAGCCCAGGGATGGTACCACCCATAAGGGTTCCTCCCCCTTGATCACTAATTGAGAAAATGCCGCACAACTGGATTACATGGAGGCACTTCCTCACCTGAAGCTCCTTTCTCTGTGGTAACTCAAGTCTTTGTCAAGTTGGCACACAAAACCAGCCAGCACAGCCATCTATTGGATGTGCAGGTGGTAAATCATTTCCCATTCTGTGGGCTGCTGCTTTATCTGAATGACGTACACTGTTTTGTTTATTTTATATTTTATTTGAGGTGCTGGAATTGGATCATGCAATGTTAGGCAAGTGCACTGAGCCACACCCCCTAGCTCTTTCACTATTTGATAAGCTGTCTGTCTGTCTGTCTGTCTGTCTGTACTTATCCTCATAGCTCTCTTAAATGCTTCTTCGCCCTGGTAACACCGTGTGTGGCAAAGGCCAGGCCAGGGATTCAGTCTTCTCTGTCATCACCTCCACCCTTTCTCTTTTCTTCATGAACATCTCGGACACCCAGCACACCCATGTCGGTCCCACACCGTCAAGCTACTTAGAAATGGCCCAGTTCTCGTGTTTTCTGTTAACGAATCATGACAGCCGGGATTTCCACTGTGATGCTCCTGAGCAAAACACTTTAAAATTGTTTCATTATCTCAGGAACTTTGAGAAGCAGGGGTTATCATCTCTTTTTAAGGAGTAGGACTTGTGGGAGAGGTCCTAGCCAAGGTCGAGCACTGCGTGGCCGAGCTGAGACGCAGACCCCGTTTGGCGCTCTCTGAGGACCTGCTCTCACCAGCTGGTGTCTATTGAGCCTCTAAGAATGTTTTGTACAGAAAGCTTTCCGCACACACGTTGCTTCCTTTAGCAATCCTTCTCCCTCCTCTGCCAGCTCCGATTTCCTTCGTAAGTTTAAGCATAAGTTGATGAGCTTTTGACCAACATTGTTGTGTAATGGTAAAGAGAAAAGAGACGTTTTTTTGGAGCCAGAGATCTAGATTTCAAGGACGTCTTTGTCCTTTGTCAGCTAATTATTTAACCTCTCTGAACCTCTTTCCTAATATGTAAATAATTAATGTAATATGTAAATTAGGGCAAATAATAATCGTGCCCATGGTGTCTGGAAATCAGCAAGATAACAAAAGACTTGAAAAATTCTCATCTTTTTGAGAGCAATAGAAGAACTTGGAACCAGAGTCAAAAAATCTGGATCCCTGGCTTCTCTGAATATGTGGCAGAGAAGGAGCTACGGCAGGAGCTACGGCAGGGCTGGGGTGAGGACGCGCCTGGATCCTGACCCCGGGCAGCCTCTGCCTTCTGCATAGTCTTCCTCAGCAACATCCCAAGTCATGGCACTTCTCGGATAATCAAATCAGAACCATCAGATCAGATTTCAGAGCCGCCCACAGAGAACTCGAAGGTCAGGAAGCGAGCCTTCTCCGAGATGCACTTCCGGTTCACGGCTGTCCACACTGGGAGCTTCCTGACGTCATACTGGTCAGACTCCGCAAGGAGCTGACTACTGGCCTTGAGCTTCTGCTCGCGGCTTCGCTCCCCGAGGACTGGGATGGCAGGTCAATGCCACGCGAGGGGTTCATACTGCGACATAAAGCTCGGGCTGCGAGCACGCAGGCAGGTCCTTCCCCAGTCATATTCTGAGAGCACAAGGCTGCCTGTGACGCCAGCCTGTGACCAAGGGATGCCTTCTGGCTTCCACGGACAATGCCCACACAAAGACATGAGCATATACATAGAACTAAAAGTAAAATAGGCTTAAAAATATAGATAATTATAACTAAAATGCTAATCATTGCTATCTTTAAAGTATATTAGACTTTAAAGTATATTAGATGTGCTTTGATTTTGGTACAAGGTGGTCCAGGTTGGCTCAAACTCACTGTGTGCAGGAAGGACCTTAAACCCCCTGTGTTTCTGCTGCTACCTTCCAAGTGCTAGGATTGGAGGTATGCCCAGCCACGCTCAGCTCCCCATTTTTTCCTTCTTCTTAAGCACATATCTTTCCTTTCTGTTTTCTTCTTCCTCCTCTTCTTCCACCATAGGCATGCATATGCTATATAACTGAGGCAATGCAGAGATAATTTCTATTTGATGCTAAAAAAGTGTTTGAAATGTTGATGCTTAGCAGACTCTAGCATACTGAAGCTACAGTGGAACTTTATGAACAATGTATGTGTGAGTGTTTGCCTGCAGTATGTAGGCCCAGCCTCTGTGAGCGGTGCCCAGGGAGGTCCGAGGGGAACTGGGTGCTGAGAACTGAACTTGGGTCCCCTGCAAAGGCAGTGAGTGCTCTTAACTGCTGCGCCATCTCTCCAACCCCCTTTGAGACAGGGCCTTGCTCCATAGCCTTGGTTAGCCTCAGAGTCAGCACTCTCCACTTACCATGTCTCCTCCTAAACGCTAGGGCTAGACAACGCTCTCTGGAATCATTTCAACCGCACGTGCTGGAGGTTTTGAGTTCACTGGTGAGTCTAAGACCAGGCCCAATTTTTGACAAAGGCATTAATCCTGTAAATTATCTGCTATACAGCTATGCGTTGCATAAGGCTTGGCTCTGAGGTTCTGAGAACTCTAACACCAGAGACATACACAGCAAGGATTCCCAGTGCGCTCACAGTTCAGGGTTGCAGTTGAGCTGGGTGCCTCACACCTGGAATCCCAGCTCTTTACGAGTCTGACCAGAGGTCTCAAATCCAAACCAGCCAGAACACTAGAGCATTCCAAGGGGTAGAAGACGGGCTGTGGTTCAGGGCTGGAGGATCTGCCCCCCCTCATGTGACATCCTGGGCTGCGTCCCCAGCACTGTAAACAAAGCTGAACAAAGCTGGGTACACATCTCCCCTGTTGGCTTATCTCTGTCCCCCCAGATGTGTAGGAGACCAAGGTAAAGGCGTAGCTGGAGTCCAGTCGCTAAGCGGGAGTCAGTCTGGACAACAGGGAGACTGCCTGGCGTCGGGGATGGGTAAACACGGACTGCATGGGGTTGCTGCCAGCCTGGCACAGCAAACTGTCATGGCATATAGTGACAAACTCTGGCTCTACTGTTACACACCATCTCTAAGCCCAGGGAGAGGCGTATGCCTGTTATCCCTGCCCTGCATCGAGAGGCCAAAGACAGACAGTCGGGGTAGTTCGTGCTATTCTAAATACGCAGTGAGGTCAAGGCCACGTGGGGTTCACTGACAAGGAAGGAACAGCAGCAAGCAAGCGAACGAACAAAACCTCATCTCAGAGACGGAATGTGACGGAATGTGACCCTGGAGCCAGGTGCTGCTCCTGAGGGACTGGGGAAGACAGCTGGAAGGAGGTGTTGCAAGCGCCTGAGTAACAACTTCTCCCCATTCTTCCGGGTGCTGTGGGGAGGGCGCAGGTTAAACAGCATCTGTATCCACAGGGCGCTGAAGAACCAGAAAGCACCCAATCTACACCGCAGCCCATTGCCCTGAGGGGCGGTGGAGGAATGTCAGGCTGTCACACACACTCATGCGTGATGACTCTAATGGTCTAAAGAACTGGAGCATTCCCCAATCATGTGTCAACCAAGACCCCGTGTCAAAGCCCTGTGAGCCGTGCTCTCACACCAAGGCTCAGGACATCAGCGAGCTGACCAATTATTTAATGTTTAGTCCAGGTTGCCCCATGCAGAGCCCAGAGCTCTGCCAGCTACAACTTCTGCAGAGGGACCTGTTTTGATTTTAGGTTTTGCCTGGATGGAAAAACTGCCCTGTCGGGTGTGGCGTTCTAGCTAGCGTCTTGCCACTCCAAATCAGGACAGCCAGAAACCGCGGTGAGATAGACTTGGAAAAAAAAAAAAGAAAGATTTCCCCTGGCTCTGGTGAACAATCTGGGTCCCAATTCGCACTTTAAAACAGAGCTTCCCACCTCACCCCCTAGGGGACTCTGCACAATGAGGTCAGGGGCCAGGCCCCACAAGGGTCAAACTCACTTCCCTTTCCGGGAGAGCCTGGAGCCCCAGTTCCTGGGAGCCCCATGAATACTAATTATTTGTTTTGGAGTCTATCTGAATTTCAAAAGCACTAGGTTCTAGGCACAAATAACACCTCCTACAGGAAGCTGGAGGGAGGGGAGACAAAGAAGGGTTACAGTAGCCGCTGAAGCACTAGATTGAGAGTATTTAAGACAAAATAAAAGGCTGCTCACAAGGTGAGCGCTCTGCCCGGGCGGATAGGCCGGCCGGATGGTCCTGGTCCTCAGAGCTGCACTCCCTCTGGGGACCCTGGTTGGAAAAGACTTGTGAATAGACTTTTGTTGTCGCTGTTATTGTTAATTTTGAAGCCATTTCTGAGGAACTGAAAAGGCCCTTAGGGTAAGAAGAAAGACAAAGCAGTGGGTCAGAATGATTAGCTTTCTTTCATATTCAAGCACAGCTCAAGGTGTGCTTGTTTAGTTGCTAGAGTCCTCTCTTGTGCTCTGGCTGTTCTGGAACTCACAAGGTAGACCAGGCTGGCCTCGAACTCACAGAGGTCCACCTGCCTCTGTCTGCCAAGTGCTCGAATGGGAGCCTTGTGCCACCACAGCCCTGAGCACAGCACTTATGGTCTTTGGTCTTTTCTGGTTCGGTTTTTGAAGACTAGATGTCACTCTGTAGCCAGACTGGTCTAATTGATGATTCTCCTGCCTCAGCTTCCCATGTGCGGCAGAGATTATAGTTATGTGCCATCACAGATGGCTTTTGGACAAATCCCTTGATCCTCTTGGCTTTGTACCTCTGGACTCGGCCCGAGCAGGACAATGCAGGACACGAGCTTTGTACAAGCTGGTTTGTTAAGCAGTTAGCTGGAGGTCTCCAGCCCTGCTCATTCTCTCCAGTGCTGTCCTGAGCCTCTCAGCTCAGCCGTCCACGGCTATACCACCCTGGACTCCAGCCCGAGTGTGCCCCTCAGGCACCTCTTCCGTACTCAACCTCAGTCTCTCCCAGCCCACATCCTCTTCCTAGGCCTCTGTAAGGGACACTGCGTGTCATGTAAGCCTCTGTCCCATGCCCCCTCCTTAGAAAAGCCTTCTTTAGCTGGGCACAGTCCATGCAACTTTAATCTCAGCACTGTGGTGAGGTGGGGTGGGGGAAGGGAGAGGAATGGGAAAGGCAAACGGCTCTCTGTGAGTTTGAGGCTAGCCTGGTCTACAGAGTGAGTTCCAGGCCAGCCAGGGCTATGCAGTGAGACTCTGTCTTAAAAAGAAAAGTAAAGTCTTCCTTTGCTAGGGAAGTCCTCAGTCCTGACCTTCTGACCTCCAGACACGTTGGCTACCGCCACTTTACATGTCCTTGCCAGCAGTTATTGCCTGGAATTATGTTTCACTCTTTTTTTGTGAGCGTGTGTGTGTGTGTGTGTGTGTGTGCATGCGTGTGCGTGTGTGTGCATGCGTGCGCGTGCGTGTGCGTGCGTGGGCATGTGTGAGCACGCATCCGTGCTCTTCTGTGCATATGTGGAGTCCTGTGCGTGTGCACTCACACTACTGCCTACACGTGGAGGTCAGAAGATTACTTTCGGCTCAGCCCTGTCTCTAGGCAGTCTCTCCGGTAGGCATCCCCGGCTTGAGTCCCATCTTGCCCACAGGAGTCCTGGAGTTAGAGCTGCGTGCAGCTTTTAGTACAGGGTCCAGAGATCAAGCTCACGGCTTGTGCGGCCACCTCTCCAGCCTTCATGTGAAATTATTTAGTTATTATTTAGTTTATGAGGCTTTTTCTCCCTGACTTACCTCCCCTATCAGGAACAAAAACTCTAAGAGTTCTAGACCTTGCCATTTCCCAAGGCCTATGCAATGGCCAAGTTCAACCAAGAACGTTTTTTGTATGTTTGTCTTTTGAGATAGAATCTTGCAATGTAACCTATGCTGGTCTTGAACCCTAGGTCATTTGAGGTCCTCTGCCTCCCCAGTGCTGGGGTTACAGGTGTATCCCACTATACCTGGGAAAGAACATTGCTTAATGAACCAGTGTGTGAATAAATGCAAGAAAGAAGAAAGGTCTGAAGAGGTGGCTTTGTCTTGAGCCGTGGAGTAAAGGAGAACCAGGCCCTCAGACACAGCTTTCCTCACTCTCCCCCAGCAACTACTGCATGGTGAACTCTCTGTGAAGATGAGGGAGGAGGAGGGGGAGGAGGAGGACAATTTGTCTTGATAGTTGGAGCTGGACATAGGGCTCTACAGATGTTAGGCAAGCATTCCAACACTGAGCTTTGCCCCAGCCCTTTCCCTGAAGAGTCTTATATTTGTATGCGTCTCTCTTTCTGAAGGGTTTCCTGCTCTTTGAGAACAAAGCCTGAGTCTGGCCGTGGTGGTGCACGCCTTTAATCCCAGCACTCGGGAGGCAGAGGCAGGCAGATCTCTGAGTTCGATGCCAACCTAGTCTACAGAGTGAGTTCAGGAAAACCAGGGCTACACAAAGAAACCCTGTCTCAAAAAAACAAACAAACAAACCGAGAGAGAGAGAGAGAGAGAGAGAGAGCCTGGTCTGGTCTGGTTTGACTTTGGTCAGTGCCTAAAAGTGTACCACACAAACATGTCATAGGTCCTAGATGCTAGGCAATCGATAAAAATGTTTATCAGGTCCAAATATAACCAAGCAAATACGTTACATATAATGAATCTCTGATCATTCATAAAGTGTTACATTTTTTTAGTTCATACTAATAAAGTCATTCCTTAACGCGTCTCTTCAGAAAACACTGGCCATTTTGATGGCGAATGTGGACTTCAAGTTCATTTGGGGTGTCTTTAAAGTTAGATGTGAAAATATGCAGGGTGTGCCTCGCTGCCTGTGGGACAGAGGAGCTGGAGGCCAGGACTCCAGGGTGGGGTGCAAGGTCAGGATTGTTTAAGTTTCCTTATTGCAAGAGAATGGGTCTGAGCAGAGGCCCAGGTGAGGGCCACTGGAATTCCCTGCCGGAGGTAAGTCACCCCTTCCTGCTATGCCTTTGAGCTCAGAGATTCTGGGAACCAAGCCCCGGGGACTCTCCAGGGTGCAGTGGGTGGAGGCGTCAGCAAACAGGCTCTAAGGAGCCTTTCCATAGATAATGCAGGTGGGGAGAGGGAGAGGAACGTCCCCAGGGAGAACAGAGGGAGACTATGTAAAAATCCACACTCAGGTGACCCCTGAGAATTCCAGGCTTTTCCTGGCCACACCTGTAGGCCAATTGTTTTGCAATCTTCTGGGCAGTTTGGCTGGTCAATTTATCTAAATCCAATCTTGGGGGAATGAGGTGTGGAGAGGAGTTTCTTCCCGGGGCCTGCTCATGTGACTTGCTCTATTGCCAAAATTTAAAATTCTTTAAAAACAAACTGCGTTTTTTAAAAAAAGTGTGACCTTCCTTTTGAAAAGTCCTCTTTCCCTACCCTGTGTTTGCCTCTTTTAAATCCTACATGTGGAGGTAGGGAAAGACTTTTGCCTAGCACGAGAAGCCCAAGGTTCTATCCCCTACACTGTAAATGTATAATAATATATAAATGTACACCTTGTATGTGGGGCTCAAAGTGGCTTCCACCGGAACAACTATTTTAGTGGCACAGGATTAGCCACCACCTGCCTAAACCTCAGCGTGGAAAATGGTGGAAGGAAGGCACAGTCCCTACTTTATGCACTTGTGGGTGTGAGATTGGGCGATACACGATACGTGTGACTTATTACCAGTGCGCGTTAGACCTGCACGGGAAAACGGATGCCACGAGTACTGGCTTTTGTTCCTTTTCTTACAGCAGACTGAACCCTGAGCCGTGTGTGTGTGTGTGTGTGTGTGTGTGTGTGTGTGTGTGTTAGACAAGCCCTCCACCACTGACTTACAGCCTTAACCATTCTATTCTGATCAGCCTGGGGTAACTGGGGTCCAGGCCTGCACCACCAGGTCCTTTCCTCTCTGTGCCCGGAGCAGGTCCTAGAGTCTCATGCCTGCTAGACCATCTGACTTTTAGTCCTCTACAGCCCTCGCAGGTTTTAGTCAGCAGGAGTCACCTGGATTCCCTTCGTTCCCCTGACACTCACTGATTTGGATAGAAAGCCCGGCCTACAGGCCAAATGGAGGCACCATGGTCAGGTGCGCCTCAAGGAATGAACAAGGCGTGTCCCAGGGGCAAAGGGCAGGGGCTGTGAACACCTGCCTATTTTTGTTTCTCTGAGGTTTGGTCTCAGTGTGCCAAATAAAAGGCCGACTTTGAATGCAGTCTATATTACGTATTTGTCCCTGTACCCAGCACAGGGGCTGACACACAGAAGGGGTTGAAGACAGTCCTGGTAAGCAAACAGAGCCAACTCACGTTTTTTCCCTGTTGATTTTAACTAAAATAAGTAAGTAAGTAAATAATTAGGTAAATAAACCAAGAGAGATCACAGATAGAAGCGCTTGTCCAGCAGTCTCCTCCGAGAGCGCGAACCCTCTGTGTCTGTTAAGAACGGGCCTTTGCCTCACAGCTGTTAAGAGGCAGGTTGCTCCGAAG
Organism: Apodemus sylvaticus; assembly: GCF_947179515.1. Lineage (NCBI taxonomy): Eukaryota > Metazoa > Chordata > Mammalia > Rodentia > Muridae > Apodemus > Apodemus sylvaticus. Next base: position 163,834,589 of record NC_067475.1, on the reverse strand, counting down.
CAGAGCAGCCGAAAGGCTTCCTGGTTGGTGTCTGTGCCGGCTGTGGGAGGGGCTTTCAAGTGTTCTAGACTATCACCAGCACTCGCACCCACCCGATGAACCTCAAGGGGCTGGCAGATGCTTTATGCTGAGATTGCGAGCATTCAACAGGAGGAACTTAAGGGCCTAAGAGTCATCGTCACCTCATAAATGTGGCACTTCTGGGGGAATGACAAGGAAACAGTCACCCAGGAGAAGACTTGGCTACGTGTTTGTGTGTGTGTGTGTGGGGGGGGGCGGGGGCTACGAACGGAACTTGGATCCTTTGCAAGAGCAGCAAAGCTCTGGACTGTTGAGCCATCTCTCCAACCCCAAGCTTGAGCCTTTGGTCCTCCACCTCCTCCCTCCTACACGCTGGCCCCGGGGCTCTGCAGAGCCCCACCCCACCCCCATCCAATTTATGTGGTGTGGGAGAGCAAACCAAGAGTTTTTTAAACGCTAGGTGAATACCCTTCCAAATGAACTACATCCCCAAGGAAATTAATCTCTTGAGATGTTAAACAAGCACCCTTGGCTACAGTATTGAGGTGCCACCGTCCCTGAGTGTGGTAGGGGACCAGCGAGGGCTAAAAGGGGGGCCTGCCCAGTGGTCCTAGTTAGCATTCCCTTGCCACCAAGGTATGATAGCACCTCCTTTAATCTCAGCATTCGGAAGGCTACAGCAGGACTACAACTTTCAGTCCTGCCAGGGTGCCTCATGAGCTCTGGGCCAGTTGGAGTAAGAGAAAAATATCTTAGCTCAAAACAAAACACTCTGTTGGCGGAGGCACCGAGTCCTGGACCGGCCCAGGCAGGCAAACAGGAGCCCGGCTCCCGTGGAGAGTGCCAGGCCTCGGACGGACAGTCCTGGGGAACAAGGAGGGACCAGCAGCTTGGCCTGTGGAGCTGGGAGCCTCAGAGTTCAGTTCAGCTTTATTTAATTTCATATTTTAGAGTTGGGGAGAGAGCCAGAGAGAGAGTTCACGTAGCCCAGGTTGGACTCAAAATTACCATGTAGCCCAAGCTAGCCTTGAATTCTTGATCCTTCTGCCTCTACTTCCCCAGGGCTGGGATTAAAAGTGTGTACCGCACAAGTCGGTTCTTCTTTTCATTTCTATCCAGACCTCAAGAAATCCGTCTGTCCAATCTCCCCAGGTTAGAGTGGAGGCCAGCCATGCCCTTGACCTGGAGCCAGGGCCCTGCCCGCCCGTTAACTCATCGTCCTCTGGCGAGGGACCTAAGCATTCTTGCTCCTCAGTTCCCCAACTGCGCCAGGAGAGACGGCTGTGAGAGCTGAGTTAGTCCAGGAGCAGGCTGAGCCCAGAGCAGGGACGAGGGCAGAGCTGGTCACACTCCAGCTGCTGGGCCCTAGCCTGGACACCTGTCATGGCCACTGGTCGAAGGAGAAGGCGGCAGGAAACCTCAGTAGATTTAAAGTTGATGCCTGGAACTGGGCACATAGCACAATGACACACCCGCCTTCCATGTGTGAGGTCCTGAGTCTGAAATCTAGTCCCACAGACGTAAACAGTTCTAAAGAGAGGCTTTAATGCTCAGGTTTGAATTTTACTTTATCATCATCACTACTATAGTGGAGTCTCTCTTCCTAGCCCTAGCTGTCCTGGAACTGACCGAAGCTGCTCTCATATTCACTGAGATCTACCCGCCTCTGCCTCCGGAGTAAGTGCTGGAATTAAGGGCTTACACCACTATGGCTGGCTTGATATAGTTTTAAACAGCAGGGAATAAAAAGTGTGTGTAGCCGGGCGGTGGTGGCTCATGCCTGTAATCCCAGCACTGAGGCAGAGGCAGGCGGATTTCTGAGTTTGAGGCCAGCCTGGTCTACAGAGTGAGTTCCAGGACAGCCAGGGCTACACAGAGAAACCCTGTCTCAAAAAACCAAATCAAAAAAAAAAAGTGTGTGTATGCGTGAGTGATTTTAGTTTTTGAAACATCTCTCCCTAAAGCTGGTTAAATACAACAGCCTAGCTGTCCATCAATGAATGAATGCATAAGGCAAATGTGAGATAATTATACATATGAATATTACGTAGCAGTAAAGAAAATGAAATAATAAATTTTATTTATTTGTTTATTTTATTTTTTGAGACAGGTTTCGTCTGTGTAGTCATGGCTGTCTAGGAACTCGATCTGTAGACCAGGCTGGCCTCAAACTCACAGGGATCCACTTGCCTCTGCCTCCCAAGGGCTGGGATTAAAGATGTGCCTCACCACAGCCACCACCACCGCACAGCATGCTTTATCTTTAAGAACATACTGTGAGGTGGGCCTTGCTGGTGCCCTGGATGGTCTCGAACCCATGGGTGGAAGCTGTCCTGAGCCTCAGCCTCCCCAAGCTAGGCACAGGCTTGCACCGGAGCTGGCCTCACGCCGGGAAGAGTTGATCATATGCTTTGTTCTAGTGGATGAGAGAAAGCAAAATCTACGGGGGAGCCTTGGATGGGAGGTGTAAACTAGGAATTCCTCTCCATGGCGGTTCCGGCTGTGGACGGATGACATCATCGAAGGCGGAGCCTGAGACTTCACCTCTCACCTATAGATCCCTGATCTCTTCTGGAACCTCCTCCAGGGTTCCAGCCTACTTCTGTTAGTTCTCTGGTAAACCCGTTTTCATCTGCTCGTTTCTGTGTGTGTGTGTGTGTGTGTGTGTGTGTGTGTGTGTGTGTGTGTGTGTGTGTGAGAGAGAGAGAGAGAGAGACAGACAGACAGACAGAGGGGGTGGAGGGAGGTCTCAAGTAGCCCAAGTTGGCCCTGGAGTCACTCCGTAGCGAGGCTGATCCTGAATTCCTGATCTTCCTGCCTCCACTTCCTGAGTGCTGAGAGCACAGGCATGTGCAGCCACACCTGGCCTCCTGCTCCTGCCTGGACCCCATAACTGCAGCTGCCCCTTATCGCCTCTTATCTCCTCAGCTCCTCAGCTAGCTCCAGCGTCGCTCCTGAACTCCTGACCTAGATACACAGCTGCTCCCACACAGGCCATCTGGATAGTTCCCGGGCAGCCAGGTGGAACACACCACTACTCCCGCTTGTCCCTGAGCCGCACACTGACCTCTCCCCCATTCCCAGACCTGCAAATAAGGTCCCCTGTGCAGTCACCCGAACTGAGACTCACAAGTTCCCACTGCCTTCCAGCTCTCTGCCCCCCTCCAGCTCTCTGCCCACCCCTCCAGCTCTCTGCCCACCCCTCCAGCTCTCTGCCCACCCCCTAGCTCTCTGCCCCCCTCCAGCTCTCTGCCCCCCTCCAGCTCTCTGCCCACCCTCCAGCTCTCTGCCCACCCCCTAGCTCTCTGCCCCCCTCCAGCTCTCTGCCCCCCTCCAGCTCTCTGCCCACCCTCCAGCTCTCTTCCCACACCCCCTCCCCATCTTCTCTTTTCTGCCCCTGAAAGTTTCTATTTTATTTCTCAAAGCTGGGAGCCAGCCAGGGCCGTGAGCCTGCTTGCACACAAGCACTGCTCAGTGGAGCTGTGTGCCCGCTCTTCGGGGTGGAGTCTGACTCTTCACTGCCCCGTGCCCACCCGACCTTGAATAGGTTCTTAAGTGGCTTCTCTATCTCCAGGTAACTTCCCGGGTCACAAATCAGTCGCAGGACTTCCACTCAGGCCCGTCCAAAGCCTCATGGTTTACAAAACGAAGGCCAGCCTTGGCTTTTGAAGCCGTCACAGTATGTCTCCACCTGTGTTCCTGTCTGAGGTCTCCCCAGCGCATGCTCCAGGAGCACCTGATAATGTAAAGTTTGCTCTGAGGGCACCCTTGTATGAGACTCCTCCATTTTGGGGCCAGACCATGCTCATTCACAGACCACGTCCTTTCGTTGGTATTAGTTATCTGTGCAGTGCCAGGGAGAGAGCTGGGTGCTTTCAGCAAGACACGCCATCTTTAGTTGACTGCATTCCTAGACCCTAAAGGCTTGAGCTTTGTTTGTTTGTTTTTGGTCTAGAAGATTGGCTGAGTTTCATGTGTAGTTTACTGTATTGTACGAAATAGCATACTCCCTGGGGAATGAGTGGGTGATGGCAAAGGGACTTTTTTTTTTCTTTTTTGAGGCTCATAGAGCCCTGTCTATGGTCAGATTTTTTTTTTTTATGTAGCTGAGGCTAGCCTTCTGAGTCTGTCTCTTGGGTTCTGGGGCGATGATGCCAGGCTAGTACTCACTTCTGTGTACCTCTGTGCACACACACATTTGAGTGTGCATGTGTGTTTTGAATTTTCAGTCAAGGTATTATTATTATGTAGTTTCCTGAGTTTCCTGAGTAGTCTGGGATGGCCTTAACCAGGTCTTCCTCCCTCAGCCACACCCCACAGGCTGAGATTCTAGGTGTGCATCTTTAGGCCGCTTTTCTGCGCCTGTGTTTTTTGCTCTATAGCTCCAACTGGCCCTGGTCTCCTGACAGCTAGATTTACAGCTGTCAATCACCAAGCTCAGTTTTCAGTTTCATTTGTTTTGTTATCAGCACGCAAAGCCCTGGACTTCCATCTCCCAGCCTCAACCCCCTCCCCACCTTCTGCTGCCCTCTCTCCCCCCAGTCCGTTCCCCAGCTTCCCCTGTCTTTCCAGTCACTTAGATCCCATTACACTCTTTGCCCTCCTTTCCTCCTTTCTTTTTCTCCTCTCATGGTCCTTTCTAGTTTCATGACCTATGCCCACACCCCCTCCACACACATGTACACAGATGATAAGACTTAAAACCTAGGATCTGTATGAAAATACGTGGCATCTGTCTGGATTACTTTAACATAACACTTTCCAGGCCCATTCATTTTCCTGCTGATGCCACAATCCCAGTTTTCTTCAAGCCACCGACAGAGTGGCGTTTGTGTGTTCTTTGCGCTGTGCGTGTGTGTGTGTGTGTGTGTGTGTGTGTGTGTGTGTGTGTGTCTACCTCCCCGGAGGCAGGGTTCCAGGTGTCCCACCACGCCTTGCTCTCATGCGGGTTCCAGGGATTCAGACTCAGGCTTTCACAGTGGTTCTTCACCCATGCAGACCTTTCCTAGCCCCGGGGTAGTACTTCGTGAAGACCAGTTAAAAAGATCCCAGCCTCACTGCCACACCCTGGAGAATTCCTGGATCCCCAGGGGCCTCGGACTCTGCCCTCTCTTTGCATTATCGTTTTTGGTTTTATTTCTAGTAACTCGAAGAGATCGGGCAGCAGAAGATGACATCACAGCTATGCTTCTGTTCCTTAAGAAAGTCGTACTCAGACCACGACGGCCTCTCCCTCCGGCTCCGAGCCGAGCTGGGGAGTGCCTCCCAGTGCAGCAGTGCATAGGTAGCCAGTGAAAGGGCTGCTAACTCCCTGTGGTGAATTTGAGTTTCATTTAATTAACATGGCTTTCTTCTAGTATTCGCTAAGTCTTTAGAAAACAGTCAAGGGAAGAGTTTGTCTTTCTTTGAAAGTGGTCTCTATTAGAAATATAAAAGACAAATCGAATATCAGAGGAACTTGCATTTCTTTTGTGGGTCTCACTTATTTGCAGCCTAAATGCACAGTGCTCAGGCTGGTCTACACCTAATTCTGTGAATGAAAAAGGGTGGGTCTCTAGGCTGCACCTCAGATTAACGGCGTTTCAGCCATGGAGCCCACAGGCTCTGCCTATTTAGCACCATTTGTTTGTTTGAGACCGGATGGTCTGAAATTCTCTACAAAGCCCCGTTCAGGCTGGTTTCCAAGTTGCCACAATCTTCCAACCTCACCTCCTTGAGTGCTGGGGTTGCAAACACAAGTTCTCACGCCTGGCTGGCAGTTATTCACAGTCCTGGTCATGTGGAAAGTTCTCCGTAGCTTCAAATGCCGCATTCCCACCTCCCTGGTGGCAGACTCTTTCTGCATGAGTCACTGCACCATGTTTGTGTGAGAACTGAGGTAGGAGGCTCCGCCTGGTGAAGGCCAGGCCCTCTTCCCGGAAGCCTTAACCATGGCCTTGTCCATTCACAAACAAGTGCTCTCCCTTAAATGACTATTGTTCAAGGAACTTTAATAATTTCTTAGAAAAGATATTTCATGTGTACTACTTGGTAACCCCATGTTACAAGTGGGAAGAGGGTCCAGAAAGGTTCATTAATTTCTTCAAGGTTACTCAGTCAGTAAAGATCTAGTCTGCTTATACTAAAACGCAATCTTTTCAGAATTCCTTGTTATGCATCATATCCAGAGGAGGGAGATGTGCTGCCTGCTGTCCTGGCTTTCAGTCATTGTATGGTAGATTAAGATGGGAGCACATGCTTAGGGCCTACAGGGGGAGGACTGAGCACCTCAAGGAAAGCAGACAAGCTTAGAGGTCATTGACACAGCAGAAGGCCCTGACACAGGGACAGTGGCGGAACAGTGGTGGAAGGGAGGCGGCCCGTGCAGGAAACTTTGTGTCCCACCAGGACTGAGTAGGAAGGGGGCCACCACAGAGCCCTTCTCTGGAGCCCTGGGAAAAGATCAGGGCGTGATCAGAACTCAGAGGGTGTAGAGCCAGATAGTCAAGGCCTCAGTGATGACCTGGTCTCCGTGTGACAGCGGTGAGGTCAAACGACTGGCAGAGAAGACAGGCAAGAGGGAGGGACCCCGGCAGGACGGAGAGAGGAAGTAGGCAGGAAGTAGGCCTCAGATTCATTCGGGGACAGTCTAAAGAGTGTATTTCCTGCAGGTAGGGAAGCTCTTGGTCAGCGTCTGATGGGGTCAGGATGTGTGTGGCGTTCCACATGACAGGAGGTGAGACAGCAAGGGAGGGTTCCAGGGCGGGTCTGAGAGGGCCTGGCCTGAGGTCAGGCTTAGTGAGGTGTTCCCTGCGCTCTGCTCCCGCCCGCTCGCTCTCTCCCGGAGGCGTTCTGCCCCAGTGGTCCCCTGAGGAAGGTTAACTGCTCTGACACCACCGACAGAGAGACGTGTGAAGGGGCTTGGACTCCTCGCCACAGGAGTGCGGAGCAATGGCCGCTGGCTGGCTGAGCAGCTAGAGTTACTGACTGGAGTCAGTTTCTCAAGAGCAGCAGTGCGGTTTCCTAGACTGGAGGTTGTTGTAACGGGGATCGGTTGTAGTCGCGGCAGGTCCGTGACATGTTGATTTTTTTTCTTCTGGTTATATTTCAGACAATTAACACTGGCTAATGACTCAGCCTTTCGAGTAATTACTGCCAATGACACACACAGTCACACAGTCACACAGTCACACAGTCGCACCGGGGCTGTGAAAGGGAAGGCAATGCATGGCAAGTCAAAGTTCCTCCAGGCTACTCAGCTACCAGGCTTTAAATGAATCCTCCCTCTCTATGCATGCTTGTGGCTTGGAAAATGAAGAAAATAAGTAAGCACCTTCTGAAGCGTTCAGTAGTTCCTTCCTTCTCGCCCTTTCTTTTCTCCACCTTGTGAGGGTGTCAGGGGAACCCCAGTGTGAGGGTGGACGGCCATTCCTAACGCTTGGCTTTGGACCTCTCTTTTCTCCAAGGTGTGAAAGTTTCATCTTGGCTTTGGACTAATTAATCCTCTGTTTCTTCAAGAAGGGGGGCAATTGTGGGAGTACAAAACAGACCATGAGACACTCCCTAACTGGGCAAGGGCTTGGGGCCACCAGCGGCCACCACCGGAATGTGCTGAAGTCGCATTCCAGCACCTTCCCGGGCTGGGGCGCCGGAGGGATTAACCTGACTCCATCTCGGCTTCTGCCCTGAGAACTGGAGGGAGACAGGAAGAGGCCTGGAGCCATTTCCGGGAAGCCAAGGTTGGGGGTGGGGGAGGGGTAGGGGTGGGGGTGGGGAGGGAGTTGGTCCACGCGGGGAGGTGAGAAAAGCACCCAAGGAGAAGGACTTAGGGCGGGGCGGAGAGCTCATGGAGGCTGGGGCTACCTGGAGACAATTCCAGTCATCCTCCCGCCAAGACAAGCTAGCTAGCTGGGAATAGAAAGGTGACTGCGGTTCGTATTTTGTGTTTTTCTTTTTAGGCCAAGCTGGCCTGGAGGTAGCAGTTGCCCTGCCCCAGCCTCCCAAACGCCCGGTCACCCGTTTGCATTGTTTGCAGTTCTTGATGTAGATGCTCCTGTGTGTGACACAGTGAAAACAGCTGCACAGTCTCTCTGGGTTGTACTTAGTGACCTCGAAAACAAGAGCAGAGCCCACTAAAAAAATGTGCTCTCGAGCCGATAAACACTAGCAACGAACCCACAACACACAAAACTTTAAAGACTAGGATTCATTTTTTCTTGTGGCAAGATCTCTTAATGTATTACCAAGCTGGCCTAAAACTCATTGTGGTGCCCAGGCTAGCCTCTGAACTTGAGATCCTCCTACCTCAGCCCCCAGGGTGCTGTGCTCACAAGTACACACCATCACCTCAGGTTGTGGAGTTGGTTCTGAAGATGAACTCAGTGCCACAGCAGTCCCCAAAGCCCCAAGCCTGCTTTTCATTTTCTGTTCTCTTTTCTCCTCACTCCTCCTCCCATCCTGCCTTCTCCTGCCTCTCTCCTCCCCTCTTGTGAGACAGGTCTGACCTTGACCTCACTATGTAGCTAAGGATAACCTTGAATTCCCCATCTGCCTGCCTGCGGTCCCCACGAGTGGCTGATTTGTACTGCCTGGGAAGGGGTTAAACACAGGGCTGGGGGTGCAGAGCCCCAGGGCTGGAGGTGATTCTACCTGCTTTATTTTACTTTTTGTGGTTGTAGAGTACATTCTGCATCACAGCAAGAAGACGCTCCCTTCCCCAGTAAGGCTTTTCTGGTTCCTTGCACTTAAGTCCTGTTCCTACGTCACATCTAAGGCGACACCATGCCCTTCCGTCGGTGGACTTGGCCGTCCTGTGTGCTTCACACAGAGGCATCCACAATATGGAGTGCTTCGTAGCTGGCCTCTGGCAATGTGCACAGCTCTGTTTTCTCTCTGTTGCTTCTTTGAGCCAGGGTCTCGCTGTGTAGGCCAGGCCGACTGGCCTTCCCAGCATCTTCTCTGCTTAGATTGCAGGCGAGTGTCACCAGCCTGTCCATTTGCCCTGGCTTAGGTCTGATTCACAAGTGTCAGTCTTTTCCCATCTCCAACAGTTCCTTCTGTTGCTTGGGCTAGCCTGGAACATGCCACGGGCCAGTCTGCTGACAGCCTGCCTTCCCAGCGCAGGTTATCGTGCGAGCCACCAGGCCAGCTATTCCTCCAAGGCGATGCAGTGTCATAGCTGTGACTACACCACATTCCACCCAGTGGCAATGCCAGTGCTCAGAGCGTCCCTGTGTTCAGGCCTTATGCTCCTGGGAACGCCCTGTGATCCAATGTGTGCTTTCTCTCCTCCACCCCACACAGTAAACTTACATATAACATTTTGAGACATGTTTTGCAAAGTGATTTACTGTTTTACTAATAACATATGAAGGCACAAGGATGCACATACCTGTCTTCACATCCTTGGTGCTTTATATTGTGCTCTGATGCTTAAAATTATATCCAGGATACTGGGTGCGAAGCAGTAACACGTGCATACATACGAGTGTGTGCGTGCGCGTGTGTGCGCGATTTACCTATTTACCTGTATGGGTACGAGTGTATCTGCGTACCACACATGTGACTGGCACCTCCGGAGGATAGTTCACGACACTGGCTCACCTGAACTGGAATTACGGGTGGCTTTGAGCTTCCACAGGGTCGTATACTCCTCGGGATAATAAGCGGAGCTTGCGGCACTCCTGATCAGTGTTCTGATGCCTTGTAATCCCCTCACAAATTTATTTGCAATTTCCTATTGGCATGTCAGTCATCTGTGGAGAGCACAGACATGTGTGTTTTCCACTGCTGCGTCTTCAGGAGCTGGCATGTACAGTGAGTTTTATTTGATGAAGAATACACTCCTGGACTAGTAAATCAGTTGCATAAACAAAATCACCCCCGCAGGAGTGGAACGCAAGCCGGGCCAGGGCCAGCCCTGGTCAGCACAGACAGGAGGTGTTGGGTCTCCCTGTGTCTCTGCTGTCGGCGGTGCAACTGTGAGGTGTGAGGAGGACTTTGTGGCATCTGATGACCATGGGGAGGGGCACGGCTTGGGTTCCTTCCAAGATCTTGCCTCTTCTCTTAGCTATTTAGTTTTGCCTCCCTGGGTGTGTTCTATCTCAAGCAGAGCCAGCAAAGTAAGAGTACAGATCGGTTCGGGGCTTCTAGAGTAGACTGCCGGGCGGGCCGGCTTCCTAGCCTCCTGGCCAAGCTCAAAGCCCATATTTAGACACACCAGCCAAAGGGCGGGGCTTTCCTAGACAGCTGCATCTAAGCAGGTGAAGTTCCAGCCAAGATTATATTGGGTGTGTAATAAAATTAAGGGCAATAAACCCAGATAAACCACTTCATGACCGCAGTTTACTGGTAAAGCCACTCTACCAAATGCAGAGGTGGGAGGGAGAGTTGAGAGTCTTTGCCAAACTTTTCCATAGACCACGTGTGTCACTTGAGGTTGGAGGTTGTTTGAGAAATGCTTCTGGGACACTTTTGTCTTTGTGCAAATCTCATTGAGTCCTTACACAACAACCTAAGCGGTGTAGCCACGACACTCGCCACCTGGCCACGTGAAGCAGCCACCATTGCTCATGCTGTGTCGCATCGTTAGGCTGCGTCTGATGAAAGGGAAGAAACAGCTCAGAAGAAGTCTCTGAGATGGTCTTACTCTGTAACCCAGGCTGGCCAGGACGTGGAGAACCCCTCCTCCCACATCCTTCACCTCCTCAGAGACGGGGTACCCACATACCTGCCAACCCCAGGAAAATGCACACACCACGCCTTTTGTTTGTTACTAAAAGACACACCGTTGAACTGCTCAACATGTTTCAACATGTTCTATCCCACAACTAGGAGAGTGGAGAGAGCCCATACCAGTCTGGGCTAAACGTCGGCCCACCTCTGAAAATCACGCTGGCTTTGTATTTTGAAAGAACTCCTTCCTTCTTTCCTCCTAACATTGTTCAAAATGTTATTTTTGTGTGTCGGTATTCTGCCTGCTCGGATGTCTGTATGTCACATATATGCCTCATGCCTGCAGAGGCCAGAGGAGTGTGGGGTTGCCTGGGGCTGGAGTTACATACAGTTGTGAGTTGCCATGGAGGTGCTGGGAATTGAACCAGGGTCCTCTGGAAGAGCAGCCAGTGTCTTAACCACTGAGAAGTCTATCCAGCCCAAGGAACTATTTTCCTAACTTTAGGCGACATGATGATGCGTTGCTTGGAAAGAGTTAAGGAAAGATGGGCTGGGCAGCTTAGCTGGCAGAGAACTGGCGTACGTGAAACACTGGGCTTGATCTGTTTCCTGCTACTGAGAAAACATGGAATCAGTTTCTCAAAACTACTTGTTGCACACACACACATTATACACACATACACAAATCTACACCTTCACTTGTGCATAGGTAAATCAAATAACTGAACTAAGATTGCTTCTAAGGTCGGTTGACTCATTCATTCATTCATTGTACAGGCTCACACTGTGTAGCACAAGCTGGCCTGGAACTTTCCATTCCCCTGCCTCAGCCTCCTAAGTGGTGAGATTATACATGCGTGCCACCAGATAAGATTTTTAGATTTTTTTATATCTAAAAAAATGATATAAAGAAAAAGGAAGACACTCAATTCTGACTTCTGCTCTATGCATGCATGTATGCTCAGGCACAGGCACCCAAGCACATGAACACACATGTGCATGTATGCACACAGGTACAAGCACCCCCATGTGTAACACAAACATACATATACCAAATAATACAAAGTATGTCTAAAATTGGAAAGCTTATATAGACTCCAACTTATGCTATGGCCCCTGCCTGACTAGATACCACTCCCCTTCACGTGTGTGTGCATGTGCGTGCACGTGTGTGTTTACAAAGAGCAGAACAGAACTTTCTTAGATGTGGGTCTTAAATCATATATGTTATATCATTTGTCAACACAAGGAGAACACTTTTTTATTGTTTTTTGTTGTTTTTGTTTTGTCTTAGTTTGGTTTTGTTTGAGATGGGGTCTCTCCATGCTTCTTTGGCTGTCCTGGAAGTCATTAGACAAGGCAAGCCTTGAATTGAGCTTCCCGCCTCGGCCCTCTGAGTAGCCGGCTAACCTAGCCCAGCTTGGCCTGGGTTTACGATCTCCCAAGTGGTCTGTCAGAGGAGCAGGAACGGCTTCCCTGCGCGTCCCAGAAGGGCTGGAGGATGACTTACACACTGGTCGCTGGGCAGACAGTCTTCCTTCTAGAAAATCCAAACCTAGCTCAAGGAAGCAAGCCTGAGGCTGAGGGTGAGTTCCCGCAAACCAGCTAGCAATGTCCCTCTGCAGGCAGGGCCCCGACCCAGAGCCAGTGTGGTCCTGCCATGACAGAGCTGCTAAAAGGATTTAGAAGGGTTTGGCCCAATCATATTCCGGAAACTAGATGGCCAGGAAGGGCTAAGCCCCTCACACTGGGTGTTCAGTGCAGAGCAATCCCAACATGCCGTATCCTCTTTTCGGCACAGCTCACGGATTGCTTGTATTTCTGACTGCTATTTATAGCATGTGCCGAGTCCTCAGCCGGCTGTGGCAGGATATGGCTACGGTTTGGAGTCCCGTCAGAGTTGTATGTGACAGTATCTGGCATCCTCTCAGTAACTGCAGTCACACTCCCCAACAGGACTTGGAGAACACAGCGCAGAAGGAAATAACTAAAGCAGTGCCTCGTGTCAGGCCGTGTCACCGCGGCTGTGAGTGAGTGAGTGAGTGAGCCACACGGGCCTGTGCGGCCGGACTCGTCAGCTGTGCAGCCAAAAAGCAAGAATTCACACAGCTTAGTAAAGAGTAATAAAAAAAGGAGCATGCTCCAGATGAAGTGTGTGTGTGTGTGTGTGGTTTACATGTATGTGGTATGCATGTATAGTATGTTTGTGTGTACTGTGTGGTGTGTGGTACATGTATTATGTTGAGTATGTGTGTGTGATGTGGTGTGCATATGTGTGTGTGTAGTATGTAGGTGTGGTGTGTGTGGGGTTTACATGTGTATGGTATGTATGTATAGTGTGTTTATGTGTACTGTGTGGTGTGTGGTACATGTATTATGTTTAGTATGTATGTGTAATGTGGTGTGCATGTGTGTGTGTGGTATGTATGTGTGGTGTGTGTGGTTTACATGTGTGTGGTATGTATGTGTAGTGTGTTTGTGTGTACTGTGTGATGTGTGGTACATGTATTGTATTTAGTATGTGTGTGTAATGTGGTGTGCATGTGTATGTGTGTAGTGTGTATGTGTGGTGTGTGTGGTTTATATGTGTGTGGTATGTATGTGTAGTGTGTTTGTGTGTACTGTGTGATATGTGGTACATGTATTGTGTTCAGTATGTGTGTGTAATGTGGTGTGCATGTGTGTGTGTGGTATGTATGTGTGGTGTGTGTGGTTTACATGTGTGTGGTATGTATGTGTAGCATGTTTTTGTGTACTGTGTGATATGTGGTACATGTATTGTGTTTAATATGTGTGTGTGTAATGTGGTGTGCATGTGTGTGTGTGGTATGTATGTGTGGTGTGTGTGGTTAACATGTGTGTGGTATGTATGTGTAGTGTGTTTGTGTGTACTGTGTGTTGTGTGGTACATGTATAGTGTTTAGTGTGTGTGTGTAATGTGGTGTGCATGTGTGTGTGTGTAGTATGGATGTGTGGTATGTGTGGTTTACATGTATGTGGTATGTATGTGTAGTGTGTTTGTGTGTACTGTGTGGTGTGTGGTACATGTATTGTGTTTAGTGTGTTTAGTGTGTGTATGTATGCGCGCACAACTCTGGGCCTCGGCATGCATTCTGCTACTGCCTTGTGCCCCAGTCTTTCAGAGCACAGCAGTACTTTTTGGGGTTTGACCTTGTCACTCAGGCGGAGCACGTGCTCAGTGTGCCCCAGGTCCTAGCTTTAATCCCCAGCAGACACAGAGAGAAGATTATTTTATGTGTAATAGGAGCTAGAGACCCCAATTTCAAATGTCCCAAAGAAAAATGAAAACCAAATCCAATTCCTACCATAATACTCCAGCCATTTAATCTCCCTCTTGAGGCAAGCAACATAGCTTTTAATTTATCTGTTCAGAGGCATTTTATACATTTTCAAATATAACACCCACCATGCCCATCTTCTGTCTTTCTTTCATTACTACCACCTTCTCTTTCTTATTTAAAAATAATTAGATGTATTTATTTTTATGTGTATGAGTATTCTCTGTATATATATGTATACACACAGACATACACAGACACACATAGACATACACACACACAGACACACCAACAGATACACATAGACACACATGCACACACACAGACACACACAGACACACCAACAGATATACACAGACACACATGCACACACACAGACACACATACAGACACACATGCACACACTCAGACACACACAGACACACACAGACACACATGCACACAGACAAACCAACAGATACACACAGACACACATGCACACACACATACACACACAAACACGTGTGCACACACAGGCACACACACAGACACACACATACACGCACACAGACAGACACATGAACACATACACATACAAACACACACACAGGCACACACACACAGACACACACAGACACACACAGACACATACACACACATATGTGAGGAACAGTGTGTCACTATGTAGCCTTGGTTGGCTTAGAAATTACTGTGTAGACCAGGCTGGTCTTGAACTCACGGAGGCCTGTCTATCTGCCTTCCCAGTGCCGGGCCTGCCAGTGTGTGCCACTACGTCCAGGTTTAATGCTTAGGTCCTGCCTACCATTGTCCAGTAAATATAGAAATGCCTTGCGTGGCTGACTCAGGGAGAGAGAAAGCAACAGGGGGATGGCTCCCCACCATAACACTGTCCTCTTGTGGAGGGGAGTCGTGGATAGAGAACAGGGAGGGGAGAAAATCTTAAAACCACGCTCTTCCCAAATCTCAAAATGCAGGGGGTTATTGCCCTACAGGTCACGTGTGTGACCTAAAGGGAGAGCTGGCTGCAGGCATGTGCCTCTGAACCAGTGCTCAAAGGCTGACAGGGATTACACGTCAGAGCCAGCCTGGGGTACACGGGAGCTCATGGGCAGAGTGTACACACTGAAACCTTACCTCACAAACCCACGGCCACTATCCAAGAAAGCCTTCTATAAATTCCTAGGGAAACATACCCTCAAAGTATTAGTTGTGCTCCTGTTATAATATTAAAATATTAATGATTTTTCTTTTTTTAGGTTTTTTTTTTTAAAGACGGGACTTTTTTGTATGTAGCCCTGGCTGTCCTGGAACTAGCTCTGTAGACCAGGCTGGCCTTGAACTCACAGATCTGCCTGCCTCTGTTCTCATGAGCACTGGGAGAAAAGGTGTGCACTATCACCATCCGCTGTAAATGATTTTTATTTTTATAATTTCCTGAATTTTCTATATAAACATTCATTATTTATACCATGTGGACCTGGTTTTCTTCTCTCTAGCTTCCTAAACTCTCCATCCCTTTATTTGTGTAATTAAATATTATACTATAGGGAAAGCAATACTATAAAGCATATAATCTCTTAGATGACCAGGTCTTATTTTTTAAGCAATGTTTGTCATGAGGAGAGAGGCAGGAAGTTTGCCTGAGTTGAGAGCAGGAGCAGGAGAGTTTCACTTTCGTGGTGGCTTCTAGGAGGTGACAGTAATTGACTTTCTCTGTGTCTCCTTCAGCAAACATGTCTGAGTGTGTGAGCATGATCCCATGACTGTCCCAGCAGGAATAAAAATGTCCTAAAGAGACGCTTGTACCCTTCCCTTTGCTTGACAGAATGTTGAAGCAATGGTCTCCAAGAAACTGCTGCAGAGGAGCTGTGCCGGGGAGGGCGGAGGTGCGGGCTGAGCGGAGAAGCTTGTCTCTGCTGAGAGTGAGAGGCTCTGCTCGCCCACGCGGTTCTGCCAGTGTGGTGGCCTCGCAGGAGAGGCACAGCTGGACCAGGACTGCTTAGCTACGAGTCCCTCCTCCTCTACTGAAACCTAAACCTCCGCTAGGACCCCAGAGAGGCATGTGGGGTGTGGACACTTACCAGATCTCAGTATTTTGCCTTCTCCTAATGAGGCCAGGTTGACTAAATCTCCCTTTTCTATTTTTCACTATACTATTACTCTGTTTAGTATGTGTGTATACACCACAGCACACAGGTGGGGATCAGAGGATCCCCTAGTGGGAGGTGGGAGGTGAGTCTCTCCTTTTCCCATGTGAGCTTCAGGGGCTAACTCAGGTTACCAGGCTGGGCTGCAGGCACCTCCACCAGCTGAGCCATCTTACTGATCTTTCTTTCTTTTTAGTATTTTATTATTATTTTTAACTGTTTTTTTTTACCTTTTTGAAAAATTGAATATAATCTTCATTTACATTTCAAATGCTAAAAACTTTCCTGGTTTTCCCCCTCCCTGAAAACCCCCAACCCCTCCTCCCACCCCCTGCCTCCAAGTATATGCCCCTCCACCCAGCCCACTCCCACCTCCCCCTGCTCCCCATTTCCCTTTGTTGGGGCATCTATTGAGCCTCACAGGACCAAGGACCTCTCCTCCCACTGATGCCTGACAAGGCATTTCTCTGCCACATTTTTGGCTGGAACCATGTGTACCCCTTGGTTGATGGTTTAGTCCCTGGGAGTCCTGGGGTGTCTGGGTGGCCGAAATCATTGTTCTTCCCATGGGGCTGCAAACCCCTTCAGCTCCTCCATTGGGGACCCAAGGCCTAGTCCAATAGTTGGTTGCTAGCATCTGCCTCTGTATTTGAAAGCCTCTGGCAGGGCCCCTCCAGAGACAACCATGGCATGTTCCTTTTGGTATGCACTTCTTGTCTTCCACAATAGTGTCAGGTTGGGTGACTGTTTATAGGATGAATCCCCAGGTAGGGCAGTCTCTCTCTGCTTCCCACTGTGTCTCCTTTATTGCTCCTGTGAGTATTTTGCTCCCTTTCTCAGAGGAACCAAAGCACCCCCACTTCAGTCCTCCTCCTTCTTGAACTTTCTGTGGTCTGTGAATTGTAACTTGTTTATTTTGAGCTTTTGCACTAATATCCGCTTATCAGTGAGTGCATACCATGTGTGTTCTTTTGTGACTGGGTTACCTGGCTCAGGATGACACTTTCTAGTTCCATCCATTTGCCTAAGAATTTCACAAATTCATTGTTTTTAATAGCCGAATCTTACTGATCTTTCAGTTGTCTGTTTAGTTGTCCTGACAAGGAAGGTGGGCGGTCCATCCCAGTTTGTTACCGCTGCTAGTGCTGGCCTCTGATCCTAATAATGCTGGTCACAGTCCAGTCTTGCTGCATGTGGCCTGCCACCTCTTAGAATCACAGCAAGGGCAGTGGACACATCTCCTGTGAATACCTCCTTCTGCTATTCCATGCAGCAGTGACACCATGCTGTTTAGAATTTTTTACAGTTGTTTCATGTGTTTAGAGGCTGTCTGTTAACCAAGTTATAAATACATCTCTAACCACATCAAGTCCTTCATATCCACTGATTCTCATGTGCTACTTGGCAGTTAGCCATATGGTTTTATATTAAATAATTCCAAAAATTAAGTATCCCATAAAAGGATGTACATTCCGTGATCTTGGAGTGAACTGAGGAATGTCTAATGAAGAGCATCTTCACAGAAGCTACACGGCAGTGTGATGGGTTGGATCTGCACTGTGAGAATGCCCCACGCTCAGTCGGGGTTTACCAGATGGACGGATGGACTGCCCAGACATGTCTGCATCCTTTATCATCTGTGACACTCTGAACGCGGCCGCCACCAATGCTCAGAGGCAGTGACCGTGTTTGGCTTCCAAGCCATGCAGGGAGAGAATCTGAGAAGAGGAAGAAGAATGGTAAAAATTTAATTCTAGGAGTTGCTAACTGTGGACTCCCGAGTGTGTGCCGTCATGCTAAGCATGTCACATGGGACGCCTCATTCTTTTCCGCCTTCCCTTCTAGACACGGGCACGTCATTGTTTCAGGTTAAGGATGGGGAACAGGCTCTTACATAACATGGTTTTGCCAAGTATCTTCTGAAAAAGATGAAGAACTTGGGGACCTGGGGTCTTCTGGTAAAAATCTGGGTTATTTTCTGTGTTTTAGAACTAGATTTTGACTCAATATTTGTGACTTTCTTTCTGTCCACTTGCACACTAAAATCCAGGGAGTCTAAACTATATAAGATTGGCCTAACCAACAGAAGAGAATGAACTGTCCAGTGCCAAAGGCAGCGTCCACGCCGAGCACCCAGGAAGTAGATGGGGGAAAGCGCCCACACCACGCCAAGTGTCCCTTTGTCCTCGTGGGCTTTCTGAGCGGCCCTTTCCACCACTTAGCATTACTCTTAGAGGAGAAACACGGGTGAGTGTGGGAACAGGAATGTGCCTGTTTGAAATGTCCTGCCTGTGACACCCCTCCAACACTGTTCTGCGACACACACACACACACACACACACACACACACACCGTCTCTTCCCCTCGGGTGTGCTGATCTTCCTCTCTCTCTCTCTCTCTCTCTCTCTCTCTCTCTCTCTCTCTCTGTGTGTGTGTGTGTGTGTGTGTGTGTAGGCTCCAACAAGGAGCACATCTAAGCCCCGCAGCAGCTCAGTCTGCTTGTCCTGCCCTTCCTAGGTGTCTCAAAGATGGCCTGGACCAAAGGCCAGCCTCCTGAGCTCTCCACAGCCGCTGGGTGTGTTTGGGGGAATGACGGGGAGCAGCGCTTGGCTATACTGACAGAGAAGAACAGACTCTTACACCCCACACCCCAGAGCACCCACCTGAGGCAGCGTAATCATCACTGTTGCCTGGGGTGAATCATGGCAGAAAGGCGGTGGGCAGGAGACAAGGAAGAAGGGAGAGAAAGCAGGAGGTGGCTTTCGCAATACAGCAATTTCACTTCCTTCACTCAACTGGGTCAGCCTGACTGGGTTCCCCTATGCTTTTCTTTTTTAATTACATTAAAAAAAAAAGTGTGTGTGTGTGTGTGTGTGTGTGTAGATCTGAGGGTAACTGAGTAGTCTTTGCCATCTACCTTGTTTGGGGCAGGTCTCTTACTGACCTTCACTGCAGGACAAGCCATCTGGGGCTGTGAGCTTCTGCAGATATGCCCTCACTGCTGTGTGTTAGAGTTACAGACATGTGCCGTGTACCCTGCTTTGTGTGGGCTCCGGGACTGAAAGCAGTTCATTGGCCGCACGGTCAGTGCTTCACTCGCTTAGCCTCTGTGCCTGCCCTGCCTGGCTCCTTTGTGTGACACACACCCCCGCCTCCTCCCAGACGTGGTTTTGGGTGCCTATGAAGAGCGAACCTTTCACCCATTCGGAACCTGCCAGCGTCCTGAGAGCAGCCACCGTGCTGGAACAATAATAATCTATTTTGCTCTGTCACTCTGGGTTTTAGTGTGCCCTGTCCCCAGCATGTGTTAGCTTTCTATCTGTCCTGACAAATTACCACAAATGTGACTTTAAAGCAGGACAGGTGCATTAGCTTAAACAGTTTAGTGCCCAGGGAGAAGCCTTCTCTCCAGGGGCTGTGGAGGAGAGTCTGTGTTGTCATTGCTTTCCTATTCTCTGCCTTCTGGGCGTCATTTGTTTTTCTTGATGCATGGATCCTTCCTGCACACACAAAGCAGGATTTAGCATCTTCATTTCTGTCTTAGGGTAGCATGTTTTTAGTTCGTGGTGCCCAGGTTGATCTTGAATTATGAGGCTCCAGTGAGTGCCCTACCTCAGCTTCTCAAGTAGCTGGGCTACATGGACAGCCACCACACTGACAGCCACCACACTGACAACCACCACACTGACACTTCTTCCATCTTTGAGGCCCTGTTTAGTCCTAATAAGAATATTTGTGGGGCTGGAGAGATGGGTCAGCAGTTAAGAATGCTTGGTACTCTTTCAGAGGTCTCAGGCACCAGAATGTGCACACACATACACTCACTCACACGTGTGCACACACACACAGAGGCACACACACACTTTTTTATAAAGAAGAATGTGAACTAGGGAGGTGGTTTGTTAAGCAAAACACTTGTGGAGCAAACACCAGAGCCTGAGCTCGGTCGGTCACGGCGCCACATAGACAGTGTGCATTTGTGACCCCAGTGGTGACGAGACAGGCACAGGGGTATCCATGGTTTGTCCAGCTTTTCTTCTAAAACGTCTGTATTCCTGAATGTCTGTGCACCACATGCATGTGGGAACTCCAGAAGGTCCAAAGAAGATGCCAGGTCCCCTGGAGCTGCAGTCGACTGTGCGTGTGAGCCTTCACTGAGAGCTTCTGGGCGAGCTGTGAATTCCCTTATCCCTAAGCCCCCTCTCCGGTGCGCGCCAGCTATTCCTGATGTGTCAGTGAGCCCCGGGCTTACTGGATTAGGAATGTAAATTCTTTTGGGGCTAGAACCATAGAACTAATCTAATTACAACATATGGATCCAATTTTCCATTTAAAATATTTTCTTTTCCATTTTGTTTTGTTTTCAAGACAGGGTTTCTGTGTGTCGACTAGGCTGGCCTTGAACTCACAGAGATCAGCCTCCCAAGTGGTGGAATTAAAGGTATCCCCACAAGTGACACCAATTAAAAATCATTTTTAATTTAGTACTCTCTGTGTGTATCTTTGTGTATATATGTGTGCATGTGTGTGTGTGTGTATCTTTGTGTGTGTGTATCTGTGTGTGTGCATGTTTCTCTGTGCATGTGTATTTCTGTGTGTAGGTCAGAGGACAATTGTCAGGTCTTCTCCATCCCTGTTAAAGCACTCTCTCCTTTCTGTGCTGCACGACAGGGCAGTTGGTCCAAGAGCTTCTGGGTAATTATGTCTCTGCCTCCCATTCCACCATCTGAATCTTCCATTCTAGAATGAAATGTTGTTTCCTGATGATCAGTTATCTCCTTTTCCTACTTGACACTACAGAACTGTCTAGGCTAACTAGTGCTGTTGTGCAGCTTGTCAGAGTTCAACCTGCTAATGCCGAGCCTCCAACGCTAGCCCTAACAGTACACGGAGACATGGCCAGCGCTATCCCTAACGGTACACGGAGACATGGCCAGCGCTATCCCTAACGGTACACGGAGACATGGCCAGCGCTGACCCTAACGGTACACGGAGACATGGCCAGTGCTATCCCTAACGGTACACGGAGACATGGCCAGCGCTGACCCTAACAGTACATGGAGACATGGCCAGCGCTGACCCTAACAGTACACGGAGACATGGCTAAAGCTAACCCTAATGCTAACAGTACACGGAGACACACATTTGGTTTAAGCCTGAAGAAGAAACTAAGGGTAAGCTAAATATGGTAAGAAATTCAGAGTACAGTTCTGCATTTATTTATATATACAACCTTACTAACATTACTTCTTATAGTAAATTTTAATATATAATACATAAAATATTAACATTTATAGCTGCTTTACTAGACTTACATTGATTATTTATTTTTATTCTATGTGTCCTGTACATGCATAGGGCAGAGGTCAGCCTCCCACTCCTTAGGCATTGTCTGCCTTGTTTTCTGAGAGAGGATCTATCGCAGAGCCTGGAGCTCACCGGTTTGGCTGCACTAGATAGATGGTCAGCAATCCCCTGCCTTCCCCCTTTGTCCATCTCCACAGTGCTGGGACTACAAGCATGAGTACCACACCTAATTTTGTGTGTGTGTGTGTGTGTGTGTGTGTGTGTGTGTGAGATGTATGTTCTATCCTTTAAATGCAGACCCTCATTGCCTACATAGAACGCATCTATATCTATGACATAGAAAGCATCTACTGACTAAGCCATCTTGCCAGCCCTGAAGTTATATTATTTATTGAATTGAAATAATGATAACAGCAGGTGTGAGGAGACTAGTCCTCCATCACTGATGGCTGCTGTGGCGTTGCTGCTGCCGCAGTCCATGTCAAAGCATCTTCTGCGCACACCCCGGACTGCAGCCTTCAGGGGAACTAGATTCTGCAGCTAGGAAAGCAAAGGTCCCTTGTGGGGGTAGGTGGGACACTTGAATCCTCAGGGTGGTGTTCTCTAAAGGCAACCATGCCACCTGTGTTCACCCTGGGGCTTTTGCTCTTCACTGTGCTTGCCCTGTGTGCCTGCGGCGGCCTGAGCTGCGTCTGCCCCTGTCCTTGCCCGTGTGCCTGCGGCGGCCTGAGCTGCGTCTGCCCCTGTCCTTGCCCCGTGTGCCTGCGGCGGCCTGAGCTGCGTCTGCCCCTGTCCTTGCCCCGTGTGCTTGCGGTGGCCTGAGCTGCGTCTGCCCCTGTCCTTGCCCTGTGTGCCTGCGGCGGCCTGAGCTGCGTCTGCCCCTGTCCTTGCCCCGTGTGCCTGCGGCGGCCTGAGCTGCGTCTGCCCGTCCTTGCCCCGTGTGCTTGCGGTGGCCTGAGCTGCGTCTGCCCCTGTCCTTGCCCCGTGTGCCTGCGGCGGCCTGAGCTGCGTCTGCCCGTCCTTGCCCCGTGTGCCTGCGGCTGCCTGAGCTGCGTCTGCCCCTGTCCTTGCCCCGTGTGCCTGCGGCGGCCTGAGCTGCGTCTGCCCCTGTCCTTGCCCCGTGTGCCTGCGGCTGCCTGAGCTGCGTCTGCCCCTGTCCTTGCCCGTGTGCCTGCGGTGGCCTGAGCTGCGTCTGCCCCTGTCCTTGCCCTGTGTGCCTGCGGCGGCCTGTGTCTGACACAGCAGTCTGTTTCCTGTGGCACACACTGCTCCCAACATTTCTATATTTCTTTGTGTGGATTTCCTCTAGTGAGATAGCTTTGGCTACAAATTCCCATCTCATCTAAGAACATGAGCTCCTCCACTTCATGGGCTCACGGAGTGCTCTACCACAGAACACGTCCTGTGAGTTAAGAGCAAAGTGGTGGAGTGTGGGCTCCAATCACACTGGCTAGTGTTCTGTTCTCTGAGCCAGGCAATTGCCATCTTGAATGGTTCTGCTATGCCCTCTTGCAGAATGGCCATCCCGCGTGGGCTTGCAGTCTATACCCCTCATGGGAGGATGGGGAGGTCACAAGACCTCACCTGAGTCCCTGAGGCTCCAGCCACCTGTTGCTTCAACTCTGCCTTAATTGTACAGCACAGGGCAGACAGTTGCCTTGGGGAGGGGCCAGAATATATAGGCCAGGGAACACTGAGGGAAGGGGCTCCTAAAGGCTTTCCGGTGGAGGCCTGTGGAGGAGAGGGCGCCACAGCCCTCTCAGTGACCTTCACCAGGGCTCTGAAAGGAAGCCTGCTAAGCTCACTGGTTCCTCAGAGTGAACTTCTGTGGGACGGGAGCTTGGTGAGTGAGGACTCGGGGGACAGTAGGCCTGGCTTGTGTCCTCTGCTGGGAAGAAGTGTGACAGTGACCCGTGACATCCATTATGTCATAGTGGCTCTGGTTGAGCCACAGGTCCTGTTAGTAGGCAGATACACTGTGCTAGAGAGTTCCTGGGTTCAAGCCCAGGTTTAAGATCCTAGCTGTCGGCCCCCAGCTGAGGGATGGGGCCACCCACCCATCTCAAAAATATTAATCCAGAATTGCTCCTGTCAACAGGCAATGCAGGGACAAAGAGCAGAGCAGAGACTGAAGGACATCTAGAAACTGCACCACCTGGGGATGCACCCCATCTACAGACGCCAAACTGAGACACCATTGCCGATGATGCCGAGAAGAGTTTGCTGACAGGAGCCTGGTACAGCTGTCCAGATGCAGATGCATACAGCCAATCATGGGACTAATCGCAGGGACCCCAGTGGAGGAGCTAGAGAAAGGACTGAAGGAGCCGAAGGGGTTTGCAGCCCCACAGGAACAACAATATCAACCAACCAGGACCCCGCCCCCCCCCCCCAGCTCCCAGGGACTAAACCACCAACCAAAGAATATGCATGGAGGGGGTTGGTGGGTGGCAGAGCACCCTCATAGAAGCGGGGGCATACGGGAGGGGGGAGGGGTTTAACTGGGAGGTGGGGTAACATTTGAAATGTAAATAAATAAAATAAACAATAAAATAAAATAAGAAAAAAAACCTGAGTGAATTAAAAGGAAAAAAAAGGTCCTAGCTGTACCACTTAGCAACTATGTGGTCAGGGAAAGTTTTCTTTTCTCCAAATCTTCTGTTACTTTATCCTTAAAAGAGAGTGACAGCCTGTAATACCCCTGTGAAGGCTGACTGGGGTAGGGCGAGGTGTCCGCAGGGTGAGGTATGAAGCGCCTGACTTCTGCGAGCAGTCAGTCGTCTGTGCTGCCTTACAGCGTGCTGGTTCCCTCTGGAGAACTCCTCAAGCCGGCACGCGGGACCAGGCACGGGCTGTGGGCGCCTTCCGCTTCTGCAAGATGCGCGCCGCTGTTCTCTCCACTTAGTCAGGACCCACTCACAACTAGATTTTCCAAGATCACAGCGCAAGCACGTGGCAGAGCGTCTGACTCCACATTCTGAGCCTCCACCGCACGACTCGGTTTTGTCTTTGTCTCTGACGTGGCTCTGTCCCAGGTGGGGTTCTTGTCCGCGCTCCCCACCGATGTTAATGAGCACAGGCTGGCTATGGTGAGCTCTGAACGGAGCACTTAGGCAGTGAACGCCCCGGGTTTGTCCTGGCCCCCGCTGACCCTCAGAGCCCCATTTCACACTCTAGGAACTCAGCCTTAGGGGTGTAACCGTTACTACGGGATGAAGTCATGGGATGCTCCCCATCCATCGGGCGGTGCGGTGAGGTCCGGGGTGGGCCTGGGTGTGAAGGCTGCCCTGTGTCATCTCAGTGGGCCGCGTGAGCGATGTCACAGCGTTTCTATCAGAAGCTCACCGGGACATTTCAGTCTCATGTGTATCTCATTTTCCAGCATCCTGGTTTGGGGAACCACGCTCTGCTGCTCAGTCAGGTGACAAGACTCAGTGTTGATTTGATGTGTTTAGTTGAAGAGCCAGGGATGTCCGGACAGTATGCAAGACCCAGGCACCCGTGTGGATACCTCTCTTGGCCCACCTTGAGGTTTTTTGTTTTTAAACCAGATTAAAATCTGCAAACTAAACTGAGCACAGCGGTGTCTGTCTTTAGTCCTAGCACTTGGGAGGTAGAGGCAACTGGGTGTCTATGAATTTGAGGCCAGACTGTTCTACATAGCGAGTTCCAGCTAGGGCCACAGAGTCTAAAACTGTGTCTAAAACAACAACACAAAGCAAGCAAGCAAGCAAACTAAGAACCCAGAAACAAAAACAAAACAAAAGAGAAGAAAAAAGAGTTTCGGGGTAGAAGCTTGTGATAAGACAAAAGGTGCCAACCACGACTCTGTGTGCGTTGTGAAGGATATGAGAGGCTGAGGAGTTTGCTGGAGCCTTAGGTCACATGGAACTCTTTCCTCATTTCTGCCTCCTAAAGACATAGACTAGCTAGGTAACTAATTTAAAAATTTTAAGACTAGAAAAGTTTTAGAATTCAGTACAGATGGCACTATGCTAATGAGATCTCAAGGCAAAGGAAATCCAGATTTGTCAGTGAACATTTAGTAACATAATCCTAGTAGATGAAGGGTAGAGAAAGGAGTGTTGGGAGTTAAAGGTTATCCTTGGCTACATAGCAAGTCTGAGGCTAGCCTTGGTTACAAAAGAGCCTGTTTTCAAAGTAAAACAAGATGAGGAGGAGGAAGAGAAGGAAAGGGAGAGAGAAGACTGTGGTCTAGAATATAGCTCTTACCTGCTTAACGTGTATGCGGCCATATGCATACACACGTGTACACACACACACAAACACGTATGCATACACACACACACACACACGCGTATGCATACACACGTACACACACGCACACACACCATGAGGATCTGAGTTTGACCACCCCCCCAGAACAGGCATGTAAAAATCTGAGCACAGTAGTGCAAACTGGCAGACAGGTGGTTCCCTGCAGGCCTACTGGCTAGCCAGTCTACTTGGCAAACTTTCAGGCCAATGAGAGGCCCTGTCTCAAACCAAGATGGAAGGCAGCTAAAAAATGATACATCGGGCTGTCACCTGCACAGCCCCGTGCACTCATGTGTACCCACACACATACACAAATGTGTACACATGCATTCATTTAAAAATATAAATAGCGTGAGAGGAGGGAACACCCTTGTAGGTTGTCACTATACATCAGACAGAGCAACAGCGCATCTGCTCCTGATGGGTCCCGGGAAGGCTCGGCAGAAGCGTCCTTCCGACAGAGTGGGAGCGTCTGCCGCACCGTGCAGCGCCTTGATACGCGCCAGTGCCTCAAGAAGGTGTCGTGCAACAGCTCTGTCCCAGCTAATGTGTCACAGCCGTCGCCACAACAGCTAAGAGTTTTGACAAGTGGGCTGTCAGGATGAAAACATCCAAGGGAGAGGAAGACTGTCTCCCACTGAAAATCAAATGCCCCTCCAGCTCCACCGTGCCGCTCGGACTGGTCTATCCCGGGATATAATTGGAAATGGAATCAAACTGCCTTTCCAACCCACAAAACAAATTGCTGCAACCCTTGCGTTGGCAGCTCCCAGGCACTTCTCGCTAGGGGTAATTAGCAGCACATAAAAGCTAATGGCTAATTACCTTGGCGTCTGTTCACATCCCGGGAAAGCCTGACTTAACAGATAAACCCAAGGTTTTCCATTCGGTGACTCCTGGGTCTGGCCGGGCAACCGTGGAGCTGGGGGAGAACAGGGAGGTCGGGAAGCTAAGATAGTGAATCCGCAGGCGAGGACTTGATGGCGGCACAGCACATGCGCACAATGCCAGTACCCGACGTGTGGAAGTGGGGGTAAGGCTGCAGACCCGAGTCCAGGGCTACATGGAAAAACCCTGTCTAAGCAAGACAAGACAAAAAAAATGAGTGGGACTCGGCTCCCGGGAGGCAGAACTAGGTGATTGCAGCTGATGTATGGTTTTTGTTTTTTGTTTTTGTTTTGGTTTTTTTTTGTTTTGTTGTTGTTGTTTTGTTTTGTTTTTTGGTTTTTCGAGACAGGGTTTCTCCGTGTAGCCCTGGCTGTCCTGGAACTCACTCTGTAGACCAGGCTGGCCTTGAACTTAGAAATCTGCCTGTCTCTGCCTCCTGAGTGCTGGTATCAGAGACCTGTGCCACCACACCCAGCCTGCTAGCCCCTGTATGTTACCTCTGGAAATAAAGTTAATTTAGGGAGGTGTGCAGTCTCTGTGTGCATTTCCTTGAGGCCTGTTTTCTCCAGATGCTCTGTTGTCAGACGCTGACGTGTAAAGCTGAGGGCAGAAGCAGCTGATTCCCCATCCCAACCCCTAGGATTTCTCTTTGTAGCCCTGGATGTCCTGGAACTCCCTCTGTAGACAAGGCTGGCCTTAAACTCACAGAGATCCGCCTGCCTCGGCCTCACGAGTGCTGGAATAAAAGGTGTGCGCCACCACTGCCCAGCAAACATCTGGTTAGAATTAATAAAAATATTATATTATGAATCCCAATATGGGGGTCAGAGGCAGGTGGATCTCTGTGAGTTCAAGGCCATCTAGAGCTACATGTCAGATCAACAAGTGGCTTGGGGAGAGAAAATGCATAATCCACTTTTCCGTAAAGCAAAGCAAAACAAACTCATGGTGACAGAGATGAGTCTTATACGAAGGTGCTAGTGAGATGCCACAGGAACCCAGGGCGCCCGCCTCCGCACTCCTTTGCTCTGTCCTGGTGAGAGCGTCTATGAACCTGAGGTAGTGGGGAAACTACTGAACGGACTTGAGAGCCTATGCTAAAGGGTTAACTAATCAGGTTGTTTTTTCTTTAAAAACATTTTGTTTAGCAATAGAGGCAAATATGATCAAAATACATTGTATGAAATTCTCAAGGATTGACTAAAATACAACATTATCTGTCCTCACAAGGGAGGCAGAAGCAGAGGCAGATGGATCTCTGAGTTCAAGGCTGGCTAGGACTACAGAGTAAGACCTTGTCTCAAAATAGACATTAACTAAGAGAGGTATTCTATTTCAAATTATGTGGATGTGTGTGCATGTCTGTGTTATTCTATAATCTTGTGTGTGTGTGTGTGTGTGTGTGTGTGTGTGTGTGTGTGAGAGAGAGAGAGAGAGAGAGAGAGAGAGAGAGAGAGAGAGAGAGGAGGTAATTGCACCGCCTGGTCTTGAGCTATTGGCAACTGTGAGCTGCCTCCCGTGGGTTCTGGGAACTGTCCCCTGTAAGAACAGAGCCATGGAGCTGTCTCTTTAGCCCCTGATTGTTTTTATTACAATAAGGAGTCTTTTCCAATGCAGTTCAGGCCAACTTTAGATTTAGAATCCTCCTGCAAGATCAGACTCCCAAGTGCAAGGACTATAGGTGTGCCCTGCTTTTTTCTAACAGTCTTGTTTTGTTTGTTTGTTTTTAAACACTGGCTTTGGAGGAGATAGGCTAAGGAATGGTGCCCCTGGGTGACCTTTGTGACTGCCACTGGCAGGAAGGAAACGGATTGTTTGACTATTTAAGCCCAGCATGGTGGATGGCCTGCAATACCAGCACTTGGGAAGCTAAGGTAGGAAGGAAGCTTACAAATTCCAGACCAGCCTGGCTGTGTAGTGAGACCTTGTTTCTAGCTGCACACATAAGACAAACACGTGTGCGGCTCTGTCTGGGGCAACATGAACAAATGCCTATTAGCCCCAGTGGGCACCAACAACAGCTAGAAGAAAAGATCTCATGTCACTTACAGGAGCACAGGTGACTCAAGGGAGGCGGCATTGCCAAAATGCCCACTGCTGCATGTGACAACTCACAAGAGCTGCATCCTTGGGTCTCTCTGAGTAACTTGAATGTGAAATCATCTCCTATCTCCAGAAATGGTTTTTACACAATCTTAGGGAGGAGCTCTGTGAGTCTTGTAAGGTTCAGCAACTTCCTGGGCCTTGTAAGTTTACCTACATCTTGAGTCCCATGGGTTCTTCTCTTCCCTTGAGAAAGGAAATCACTACAAAAACCCTTCTTTTGGCCCTTATAGTATTCCCTCCCCCTCCCCTTTGCGATGGCCTCTGAGCCTTGGAGGACATGCTCTGGATACTTGATGATGGTGATGGTGATGACGAAGAGGAGGAGGAGGAAGAGGAGGAAGAGGAAGAGGAGGAAGAGGAAGAGGAGGACGAGGAAGAGGAGGATGGTGATGATGTTGATGATGGTGATGGCAGTAATGATGAGGATGAGGATGGTGATGGCGATGATGTTGGTGGTGGTGGAATGGTGGTGATGATGAGGAGGAGGAAGGTGATGGTGGCTGTGATGGTGATGAGGAAGGTGACGATGATGATAATGATGATGAAGACGATGAGGACTGGTGTCCTGGTAGTTTGCTGTGATTCTATAGTGGCTAGTACTCTGCAATGTGATTTTTTCATCTGTGATTGAGACTAGATGAGCATGGGTACCCAAAGGCAGGCGCATCACCAAGAAGGCCACCCAGCATGGGTGATGGTCCAGGAACGTTGCACTCTTGGAGTTCTCTGCATAACTTCCAGGTGGCCGAGTGGGGAGAGAGGCCTTGGGAACCTTGTGTCAAGGGTGCCCTTAGCCTTGTAAGCTTGGTTTCCTTTCTGAATCCTGTGAGCCTCCCCCCCCCCCCGCCCCCCTCCGCTTCAAGAGAAGACATTTCAGTTTGGAGGAGATGGCTAGTAACAATAAATACGAGGGAAGGGGGGAAATTCTGCCTCTGCTGGTCTTTCTCACTTACTTGGTGGAGTACAGTTTTCTTAGAGATCCGGAAGGCAGGCCTCAATTTATATTGCATAAGCTGCGTCCAGGGGAAGCTAAAAGAATGTGTTCCAAAATTAGGACTGAGACAAGAGTGCTCCTATTTCTAGTCATATGCCCAAAGTGCTCAGAGTCTTAGAGCAAGGCCAGGAAAAGAAATAAAAGAGATACAATTAGAAAAGGAAGAAGTTAAATTATCCCCATCTGTGGGCATCATGGTTCTATCCTGATATTCCACACTAAAGGTTCTAGCAGAAAACACAGGGAACTAATCAACACTTTTCATCAAAGTAGCAGTACTCGAAAATCAGCATTCAGAAATCAGTAACATATCTATGTGCCAATATACATACAAATTCACATATATACACATATACATGTATAAAACATTTGTCCAGAAAGAAATCAGGACAACATTCTTATATAACAGCTTCAAAAATAAAAACAAAAATTCTATTAAAAATCCTAATCAGGGGACTGGAGAGATGGCTCAGAGGTTAAGAGGACTGACTGTTCTTCTAGAGATCATGAGTTCAATTCCTAGCAACCACATGGTGGCTCAGAACCTCTTTAATATGATCTGGTGTTCTCTTTTGGTGTGTCTGAAGATAGCTACAGTATATATATAATATTATACTATATATAATAATATATATAATAAATTTTAAAAAACCTAACCAGGATCTAAAAGACCTCTGTAATGAAAGTGGAGCCACTGAAGGAAGAAACTGAAGAGGACAGAGAGACGGGAAGAGCCTCACAGAGTTCACCACTTGGCAGAGCTAAGGAGCAAAATGACGTCACCAAAGCGGCCGGTATATTCAAGCAAGCCATGACATTCCAATGCAATTCTTTACAAAACTACCAAAAAGTTCCAAAATTCATATTAAAATCCAAAAGGTCCCCCAAAACCAGTGCAATTTTAAGCAAAAGGGGGGCTGCTGGAAGCCTTGTAATATCCAACCACAAAGGACACCCCAGAGCCCTGGTGTACAAAGACCACACGCTGCTTACACCAAAATAGACATAGGCCAGAGCCCAGAGCACCCCACACGGGCCGGGCCAGCTACCGCTGCATCCTTGGGGGGCCGGAGCCCTGGCTCGGGGTGACAAGGGCACAAAGGACAGACAGACAGACAGGCAAACGTGCAGCAACGGCTCTTGTCCTTTTGGTTACCTCCTCTTCCTGTGTCCCAACTCCTTCTGTTTGAGTGCACTCCTTATGTGAATAGATTTTTAAGCACATATCTAAATCTAGATTGTACACATGGGCAAATCTGGAATGTTTGTTTTTCTGAGTCTGTCATATTTCCCATAACATGAAGATCTCCAGTTCAGTCCATTTTCCTACAAATGCCATATGTCATAGTTCTTCACCCAGCTCAGTGACGCCACGGTGTGCAGAAATGCCACATTTTCTTTAGTCATTCAGCAGCTGAGCAGGCAGCTCTCCGATGGAGAGACTTCAGCACCTTGGGAGCTCGGTGTGTTTATTTATACAGAGTTGAACAGGGAGGCGGGGCTCGTGTATACAGCTGACCAACGAGAGGTGGGCTGCGTGCACACTCCTAAACAGGAGGAATGATCATTGTACAGCTGAGCGTGGAGACAGCTTGCGCGGATCTCGGTAGAAGCTGTCTCTGTGGGTGGGTAGTCTTCAGGCTGAAATGTTTTGGCGGGGAGAAAGCTACTGGACATTTTCTGCAAATGTCATCAACACTCTGGACAAGAGGGAGCCTTTGCCACCCTCTGGGCCTCACGGGGGAAGGCATCGACATGGCCATGAGTCCAAGGCACTGGGGTCCCTGATGCGGTGATACCTGCGTCAAACTGGACACGTTCTCCCAGGACTTCACTCGCTCCTCACAAGCTGCTTAACCTTCGGTGAAATTGTCAAAATCATACAGTCCCTTCCTCAAGCAATGCTGCGGACCACAATCTCTACCTGTAAACATATGAAGCTAGACTTACCACAACCCCCTTTGCAATTCAAAATCAATTCAAAATGTATCAAAGACCTTAACATAGACCCAAAACTTTGCAATATCCAGAGGAAAGCACAGGTAGACCATGCCAAGACAGAGATTTTCTAAGACGTTCTCCACAGCAAAGGGACCATCAGCAGAGGAAGACACAGGCTGGAGACTGGGAAAACATATCGCCACTATACATCACACAGAGGATTAGCATCTCAAGCCTTTAAAGAATAGCCATAGTGAGTTTCCTTTAAAAAAAAAAAAAAGTACTGTATGGTCCAGCTCTCCCAACCCTGGGTATAGCTCTGTGAGAAGCTAAGTCAACACACCCCAGGGACACTTGCACACACCCATCTACTGCTTCATTATTCACAGTATCCAAGAGGTGAAGGCAGCCTGGCTTGCCCTCAGCAGATGAGGAGCTAAAGAAAATGTGGCATATCCACAGCAGAGCTTCACTGAGCTCTGGTGTGTGTGTGTGTGTGTGTGTGTGCGTGTGTGTTGAACATGGAAGTAGAAAGGAGAGGTGACAGGGAGGCAGAGGTGTAGAGTTATGAAAGGGAGGAGAGAGGACAAACAGTGATATAAGGTTCTATAAGGAATAGGTTCTCTATGATACCAATTGTGGTTCATACCATCCCTTGGCTTTCTAGCTTAGAGTTTTGTAAACCATTCCTAAATAATAGGACTTTCTGAAAATCAGTGAAATGTCTATCATTTGTAAATATTTCCAGAAATAAACATTCTTTTTTCACTAATTTTATTTTATTGTATCTTACTTTATTTTGTGGCAAGTGTGCAAACACTCCCATGCATGCCACACGCCTACAGTACACACCGTGGGGCAGTGAGCAGCGTACCCCTACTGATCTGATCTTCTCTGTCACTGAGACATTAGCTCTTTGGCCTTCTTTTGTTTCCTTGTGATGTCATTAGGCCACTAAACAATCCAGGCCAAGCTTGGCACTGTCTGTTTCCACAACTCCCCTTTACCTTCTAACATGATGTCTGCAATCACCCTGGGAATTAGGTTGTGCTCACCAGTGTGAGGGTGCCTCTCTGCCTGCCACACAACAGCATACCTCTCACGGTGCTGCGAAGTTCAGCACATCCTCTCGTCAGCATTTATTCCTTGCTCTGCCTTCATAACAGTTCTTGATTTCTTAAAACAAACGAACAATACATTAGAAAAGGTTACCTCTGATGAGAAAATTAGCAGTTAAAAAAAAAGAGGCTGTTTACATCCAAGTCCCCTGACTTCTCCAAAATGTCCCAGGGAGGAAACCAAAACTGGCAGCGCTGAAGACTCAGAGTAAACACTATGTCCAGTCTGCAGCAGGGGAGTGAGGAGATGGTGGACCTGGAGGGGGGAGTGCAGGGTGGGTGGTGTGCGTTGTCAAGGGGAGGGGGCACAAGGGCAGTAAGTTGTCACTTGAGTACTTTACAAAACCAGTAACCCTTTCTAAATCCAAATAAACCTTGGTCTTAGTCTAAAGCCACGAAGCAATACAAATCAGGGTTTCCTGTCATCTTCAGGTTTCACATTTGGAGCAAGTACTTACTGGTTGGCAGGGACAATCCTGTGCACCCCACCATGTACCGTGTTCCATTGACATCTGTCCGCTAACCAGTGGATGCTCACAGCCCACTGTGGACTGCCCCACTACCCAGATTATCTCCCAACACCGCTCAAAGTCTCTGTGAACCATTGAACTAGATCCAATCCTATTCCTTAGTCTCAAATTACAATCAGAGACAGCGAAGCAGAAAACTAAATAAGACACAACTGTAGACAGAGAGAGGTGGAGGGTCTCTGCCCATGGTGCCTTGTTTCTTTATATTTGATGAGCAGAGCTCTGGAAATAATAACTGTCACCTATGGTCACACAGCCAGTCCAAAGTATCCGTATTATGGAAACATGGGTCCTTTTAAAAAGTGAAACCAAACCACCAAAGCCAGGTCCCAGCCTAACTCAAGGGCAGTCTACACACAGCTGCACTCCCTGAGGAAAATACAGTAGCTGCCCTCACACACATTTGTTCACACGTTCACAACTTTGGTAGAGTTTGTTTTCCCTTTAAAGTTGAAATGGTAGAACATATCATGTTCAAAATACCCCAAGTTTACCTATTCAAGGAAAAACTCTGTGTAGTATCATTGGATCTTTTACAAGGGTGCCTCTGAACTTTAGCAGGGTAAATTTTCGCCATAATGGTGTGATGGTTTGAGTAAAAACGTCCCCTATAAGCTCATATATTTGAACGCTGCTCAGTAGGGAGCACGGCTGTTTGAAAGGATTAGAAGGATTAGGTGTGACCTTGTTGTAGAAGGTGAATCCTTGGGGGTGGGCTTTGAGGTCTCCTATGCTCAAGCTATGTGGCCCAGAGTATCTCCTTGCTGCTGCAGTTCCAGATGTAGAGCTCTCAGTTTCTCCACACCTTCTAACAGCGTCACATCCTATGGGCCAAGCATTCAAACACATGAGTCTATAGGGGCCAAACCCATCCAAACCACTGCAGTCATGGTGTCTCCTCAGAGCAAGAGCTGTGACTAGGGCAAGTGGCTTTTTGTGTCTGATACTTACATTTAGTGCTTGTGAGAAAGGAAAGGGACCAAGATGTTAGCATTTGTTTTCAGTCACACACACACACACAAAAGAGTTAAGAAATTTCACTGATAGAGAATGTGGACAAAGCAAAATCAGCCTAGAGTTCTACAGCTAATATTCGGTGGCAGCCATAGGTAAGTTTTGAAGCCTGCCAAGTTCTGCTCTCTTTAGATACCCCAGATATTTCGTTGAGGAAACAGCGTTATTGGAAGTAGAACAACTACTGCTGTCGCAGGAAGAGTGATCATCACCCTGCCAGGGGCTGGCTGCCCTTGTGCTGTCACTGAAATCTGCAGCTGTCAGGTTCGAGGCTGGCCTCATATTTGCCATGTAGCCAGAGCTGGCTCCGATCGCCTGACCCTCCTCCTCCACCTGCCACATGCAGGTACATGGCCCCACATGGAGCTTAAAGATTGTTAAGTGTCTGTAGGGAGGAGGCAAGAGCGGGGGTGTTTATAGTGCCTGGAAGGCCTGGTTTTGAAGGAGTCGTGTAGCGAGGCGGGCAGGGGTCTCAGTGTGCTCGGTGCCGCTGTAATGGTGGACCTGATGCTCACATAGCTCCTTCTTCTCGCCTGCCATCCGCTCGCATTTTGAATTTCCATCACCTAGGAAAGTGTTAGCAGCTGCTCGCTCTCCACGCTCTCCTGAAAGCTCAGTTCCTGTCACGTGCTCTCTAATAACCTGTACCACCACAGGAACCCCGTCCTGCCGCCGCTCTCCCTTTGTCTGTGGCCACAACTAGACTGTAAGATGCTTACAACCAGGCGTTCCAGCACTTTCAAGTTGCCATGAGCCAATCGCAAGCCCACCACGCGTACAGCAGTCAGAGGTCTGCAGGGGACTCACAACGACCGTCTTGTGCTGAGTCACCTGAGATGTGGAAGCGAGCAGAGACTCAGCAAACACTCCAGCGCTCTCCTAGAAGCAACAGACCCAAATCTAGGATTATAAAAATGACAACGTTATAGAATATTTGCGCTCCTGATAGCCGTGGTGGCTAAATTGATTAGGGGGTTATTAGGTTTCTTCCTCTGAGGTCTGTAATAGGGTAATAGGGTTTGTGGCCTGGAGGTCCCAGGGAGGAGAGGGTTAGAGCAGATGTGGTTTGCAGGTCTGTGGAGGGTACCTTCCAGCCTCATCTCTCCAGTCAAGGTCTGGTGGCTACTCACGCCTGTGTTAGGAACACAGAATGCTCCAGAGTCATATCCCTTGTCTTCCCTGAGCTGTCACCAATCTGGCTTCTCCTGTGCCCTTCCAACCCTTTCTGCATCCCACGCTCCTTGATAGCTCACCTCCCTTTTATACCGAAACCCTTTTATAAAACCAGTTTTCTATACTGCTCTTTCCAAATACTTTCCTCACATTCTCAGTTAAGCCCTGTGCAATTAGGCTTTTGCCCTGAAACGTCAGCTGCTCTTGTCCAGGTGACCACAGATTGTCACACAGCTAGAGGCCACGGCAACTGTCGTTTCTCAATTTGTTTGGCCCATCGGCAACATCAGCGCACCTCCCCCCATCCAGCATTGGTGGGGACTGAACTCGGGGCCTCGGGCCAGCGAAGCCGCTGCTCCCCACTTGGGTACACCTCGTCCTTAGCCCACTGTCGGCTCTTTAAAGACTGCTATCCCTCCTGGCTTCTAGAGCTGCACTCCAGATTTTTCCGAGCTAACTACCCCCTTCCCCATGCACCCCTCCTGGTCTTAGTCACTAGGCTGCTTCCTGTTGCTGGTATTGCTGACGCTACTAAGAGTTCTGTTCTTGAAAGTCTTCACACCTTCCTTTACTCTCCTGGTGAACTCAGTTTGGTGGCTAATTAGGCAAAGGGACAGTGTTGAGCGTGTGCCGACCTTTAACCCTAGCACTCAGGAAGTAGAAGAATATACATTTCCATAAGTTCAAAGCCAGCCTGGCTACATAGCAAGTCCAGACCACCTAGCACTACATAGTGAGACCATGTCTCAAGAAAAAAAATCTTTTAAGCATAAGCTAAGACCTTTGAAACCTATGTGTCCATCCCAGACCTCTTCCCTGACCTGTGCATTCCTCACGGAGGTGTTTAACTTAGTGTGTGAAATGCAGCTTTCCTCTGGAGGGTCTCCTCAGCTCAGTGCTGACCTCATAGTTCCTCATGCTCACCCACAGCTGGCATTCGAGTCTAACTCCTGTCACACCCAGGGACAGTGCTGTCTGCACTGGCTTCAGATCTGTCCAAGGCCAGCACAGGGAGCCAGGCGGTGTTACACACATGTAGTCCCTCCACTGGGAGCTATATGGTGTTACACACATGTAGTCCCCCACACTGGGAGCCAGGTGGTGTTACACACATGTAGTTCCCCCCCTCACTGGAAGCCAGGCGGTGTTACACACATGTAGTCCCCCCACTGGGAGCTATATGGTGTTACACACATGTAGTCCCCCCACTGGGAGTCAAGTGTAGTATTGCATACATGTAGTCTCCCCACTGGGAACCAGGTGATGTTACGTACATGTAGTTCCCCCCTCACTGGAAGCCAGGCGGTGTTACACACATGTAGTCCCTCCAGTGGGAACCAGGCGTGGTATTGCACATATGTAGTCCCCCCACTGGGAGCCAGGTGTGGTACTGTAAAAATGTAGTGCTGACTGGGAGCCAGGTGTGGTATTACAAACATGTAGTCCCCCACCAGGAACCAGGTGTGGTATCGTACACATGTAGTCCCCCACTGGGAGGCAGAGGCAGGTGGACTGTAAGTTTGAGGCTACCCAGATTTGAAATAGACTTTTAGGCCAACCAGAGCTATACAGGGAGATGGTGTCTCAAGACGCAGGAGAAAGAGAGACTTTCTGAACACGTGATTTTCCGCGGTACTGCTGTCAGGCGCATGTCAACCCCTGGTCTTCCTGGGCTGCTGAGAGACCCCTCCTCGGGCTCCTTACCTCTGCGGGCTTGCCAGGGACGCTGGGACACACCCCACTGCTGTGCCCTCTCTTGCTTTTTCATGGTATATTCATTACCACTCGTCTTATGCACCTCCTCTGTTGCTGGGATAAAACATCTGGCAACAATCGACTTAAGGAAAGGCTTATGTTTGGTTCCCGGTTTGAGGGTACAGTCCAGTACTGGGGGGAGGCATGGTGGCCTCGGCAGGAAGGGGCGGGTCACGCAGCATCTACAGCCAGGAGCAGACGCAGGCGGGCTCTGCTTGCTCTACCTACAATCATTGTTACTGCTCACTGTAATGGGACCCCATTACCTAGGAAACAAGCCTTGGGGTGCCTGAGAGGGGCTCCACGGAGGGTCAGAGGTGGGACGATGTCTCCTCTATGACTCCAAAGCCTGCCAAGTTAACCCGCGCACCATGTAAGACATTTATGTGAAGAACATATTCGTGGGTGAGCGACACGGCTGAGTCTGTGGATAAAGGCGCCGACAAGCTGAGTTCAATCCCCAGACCCTGCATTTAGGTGGAAAGGAAGAACCAAGTCCACAAAGCTGTTCTCTGCTCTCCTACACTCATCACACACATGCGTGTACGCCAATAAATAAAAGAAGGGATGAAAATATTGATTACGTACTGGTTTTTAGTACAACTACGTAGAAACACCACCTTATTTTTTAATGTAAATGTATCAGTCTGCTAGGACCATGGTCTGTCATTAAAGTTTATTAAAAATACATGTATTTGTTCATTAAGGGGAGGGGGTGCGCACCGCATGGCATGCACGTGGAGCCGGGAGAACGGCAAGTTCACTTCTTCCACCATGTGGGGTACAGGACTCGAACTCATGTTGTCAGGCTTGGCAGCAAGCTCCTTTACCTGCTGAGCCATCTCACCAGCCCCAAAGCAAAGTTTTTAATACGAGAATATATTCATCACTTTTCTTGACATATAAGTACTTTATAAATCATTCAAGGGCCATTGATGCGTTTGGCCATTTATCCATCTGTATCCAATACCACAGTCAAGACTCAGAATGAGACTGCGGTGGGTCTCCATGGCGGTGCCTCTGAATGCACAAGGACGTGGCTTCTAGCCCCAGCACCAAAGGGAAGAGAAGAGACATAGGCCACGTACCGTCCGCAGCTGCTTCCTTTCCCCTTCTTTGCAGTAAGTTGTTTCCTCATTGCTGGCTGCAGGCAACACAGATGCTCTCTTAAACAACCTGGGTTAGACTGCAGGAAAAATTACATGTTTTCTTCTAATAGAAAAGATCTAGTGAAGAAGAAAAACAGGCAATGCAGACAATGCCGGATTCGACTGTGTTCTCCGGCTCTAAAAGGACCCACCGTGGCGCCACATGCGGTCTTTGCCTCCGGCATCTGCCATTCAGCAAAACGCATCTGAGAGTTGTTTGCGTTGCTAGAATTTCAGTGGTGACTCCTTTCACTCTGGTAAAGTGGCAGTTTGAATGAACGCCCCCGTGGGCTCATGTATCTGAACACTTGGTTGCCTGGGAGTGGAATGGTTTGGAATGATTAGAAGGGTTAGGAGGTGTGGCCTTGTTGGAAGAAGTATGCCACTGGGGCAGGGGGGTTCAGGGTTTGAAAATCCACACCAGACCCAGTCTCTGTCCGTCTGTCTGTCTCTCCCTTCCCCCTCTCTCTTTCTCGGCCTGCTCCCACAGGTCAGGATATAACTTACACCCGCTCCAGTGTGATGCCTGCCCGCGTGCTACCACGCTCCCCCATTGTAACCACCTAACTAAATGCTCTCTTTTGTTAAGAGTTGCCTTGGTCATGGTGTCTCTTCACAACAGTAGAATAAGACGCTATTCCGCTCCAAGGAAGCATCACAATTGATTTATTAAATTGATCAGATGATGGTCATTTCCATTGTTTTAAAGTTGGGGCTTTTTACATATGAATAAATATGAACTAATAAGCTAATGTGAGGGAAGCATTTGCGCACACAACTCCGCAGTCGGCTGTTTTCATCTCCCCAGCTTTGCGCAGTCGTGTGGTAACTATATTTTACTTCTCAAGAAACTGATTAAATTCCAAGAATTAAACACTCCTGCCTAACCATCCAATCAAAAATTCATTATCCATAGCTGTCAGGGAAATGCAAACCACACTGAGATGCCACATCATTTCAGTCACAATGGACACCATCAAGAAAACAGACAATTTCAAACGTTCGAAAGGATGTGCAGAAAGAGGGGCCGTCATAACCCTGAGTCAAGAATGGGAAGTCTGCCGTCACAAAGGAAATCAGTGTGGCGGCTCCTGAAGAAACTCAATACAGAACTGCCACACGGTCTGTCTGCCCCACTCCTGCCTTGTAGGCTAGTGTTTAACAGCACGATCTGTAGCAGCCAAGATATGGAGTCAGGTTTGGTTCCCATCAATAACAATAAGGGAAATGTGATGTAATTCACATTAGCGTTTGGGTCAGCCATAAAGAGGTATGGGGCCAATGAGAAGGCTCAGCGGGGACAGGGGCTTGCTGCTAAGCTTCACACCCTGAGTTTGATCCTGGAATTCACACGGTAGGAGAGAAAATGGTCCCACATTGTCCTCTGACCTCCATGTATATGTCATGGCAGAAATACATAAATGTAACAATAAATGTAAACAATAAATGTAAACAGTAAGATTATGTCCAAGGGGTCTGCAACCCCATAGGAAGAACAACAATATCAACCAATCAGAGCCCCCAGAGCTCCCAGGGACTAAACCACCCACCAACCAAAGAGTACACATGGAGGGACCCATGGCTCCAGCTGCATATGTAGCAGAGGATGGCCTGGTCAGACATCAGTGGGAGGAGAGGCTCTTGGTCCTGTGAAGGCTCGATGCCCTATGTAGGGGAATGCTAGGGTGGGGAGGTGGGAGTGGGTGGGTGGGGGAGCACCTTCATAGAAACTGGGGGATGGGGGATGGTACAGGGAGTTTGGGGGAGTGACTGGGAAAGGGGATAACGCTTGAAATGTAAATAAAGAAAATATCTAATAAAAAAATTAAATAAACCAAAAAAAATTATGACCATTGTTGTTGTTAGTTTGTTTTCTGAGAAATAAGTGGAACCTGAGATCATGTTTCACAATATAAGGCAGACACAGAAAGACAAATACTGCAGGTTTTACACTTGATCTTAGACAAAAGGGTGAGAATCGATGATACTGCAGGTTTTATTTCATATGTGTGACAAAAAATATAAGAGGTGCTTGAGGCCAGATGGGACCAAGAGGAAAGGGAATATAGAGGGGAGGGGCTAGGAGGGGAGCACGAAAGACAAACTGTGTCAGGAGGGCGGGGGTGGGGGGGTACTATGAGGAGGCGCCGTGATACATGTGCAGCAAAGGCCATTATCAGGACTATTATTTTGCATGCTAAAGAATTAATTTCAAGGAAAGAGAGCTGGGCATGGTGGTAGAGCTTTAATCCTAGCAGTCCTGAGGCAGCGGCAGGA
Organism: Apodemus sylvaticus; assembly: GCF_947179515.1. Taxonomy (NCBI): domain Eukaryota; kingdom Metazoa; phylum Chordata; class Mammalia; order Rodentia; family Muridae; genus Apodemus; species Apodemus sylvaticus. The sequence continues at coordinate 163,793,940 of NC_067475.1, read as the reverse complement.
GGATCCTTGTGAGTGCGAGGCCAGCCTGGTCTATACAACAGTGAGTTCCAGGACAGCCGGGACTATGTAAGGAGACAGTGTATCAAATAAATAAGTAAGTAAATTAATAGTAATAATAATAATAATTAATAATAATAAAGAGTAAGGGAAATGGAGGAAGAGAAGAAGGGGAGGAGGAGGGAGAGGGAGGGAGGAAGAGAGGAAGAGGGACTGGGGGAGGAAGGAGGGATGGGGAGGGGGAAGAGAGAGGGAGGGAGAGGGGAAGGGGGAGGGGAGGGGGAGGGGAGGAGGCATGGGGAGGGACACGGACGGAGGGAGAGGTGACCTGCTTTCCCGTGGCATCTCTGCGTTCTTGGTGTGAGATAGCCCAGCTGCTGGCACCTGCACGGCTGGGGTCACTTGCAGGTCCCCTGTTTCACCTTTGTTTGATCCTTGTCCCCGTGGGCGTGGGCGGACATCCTGTGGTGTCTCACAGGCTCTCACTCTCGCTTTCTATGACTAAAGGCCGTGACTACTTTCTCAGGTCTCCTCAGGACCTCCATCTTCTCTGGTGAAACAACACCTCCAATGGCTTGCTGTTTTATGATGGTATTATTTTAAAAAGATTTGTTTTGGCCTGGCGGTGGTGGTGCACGCCTTTAATCCCAGCCCTTGGGAGGCAGAGGCAGGCTGATTTCTGAGTTCGAGGCCAGCCTGGTCTACAGAGTGAGTTCCAGGACAGCCAGGGCTACACAGAGAAACTCTGTCTCGAAAAAACAAACAAATAAAATCAAAACAAAACAAAACAAAGATTTGTTTTAAATTGTGTGTGTGTGTGTGTGTGTGTAGGGGAGGGGCAGTACGTCCGTATGAGTCCGGGGACCCCCGGAGCCTCTGGGTCCATGTGGAGCCGGAGTCATGGACCTGGGAACTGACTGGCGTGGTGAGAGGAGCACACTGGCGAGAGAGCACGGACACGCAAGACCCTGACTGACCAATCACAGCAGCCCTCTGAGGCCTGCTTTCTCAGGCTCATCAGTGAAACTAGTGATGATCCCGGACTGTCCCTGAGCTAGACCTGCGCACACAGAAGACCTTAACCTTCGAAGTCATTGTCATGCTCAGAAAAGTGACTGTGATGCCGACAGCACCAACCTAGCCAGCAGCACGTGCGAGCGAGCGAGCGAGCGAGCGAGCGAGCGAGCGGGCCTTCTTCTGGAAGCCCCTGCGGGTGCTCCTTGCTATAACAGGGCATTCCCCAGATCCCGACGTCATGCACCTTGCCGCTGCCGCGAACTTTCCTAAGGAGAGGTTGGGGGGTGTTTATGGTTTGTTGGAGCTATGTGTCAACAGATTCCTTCCAAACTTCTAAGAAGAGCATTACCTCAAATTATTTTTTTTTTAACCACAAAAAAGCCATCTTAAAACAGTGTCTCCTGGTTGCTGCTGTTTCATTTTGAACAGTCAGTTATAGAAGAGTTTTTGGGAGTTGGCAGCGCCTGCTTGTGTGGGCCTTCTCCTGCCGGGCCATGCCAACCACTGTCTGGTGCCACCACGGGTCTCGGGACAGATGGACTTACCTGGCACTCTCCTTTTCAGTCACGGAAGTTTTCTAATTTGTCTTAGAAATCTATCTATCTAGATGTCATCATCTATCTTGGATGCTTTCAGCCAGATAGTAACATAACCGCTTCTCCCATATTATTTGTATGTCATTTTTAATGTTGAGGCTTAGATTCCTGGGTCAAATATTTAATAACTGATCTGGGCTCAAATGCTGGTTTAATAAGACATTTAGGGTTGCCACCGACAAAGGTGATTCTGGATCCTCGCGAAAAGTGCTGAGGCTCAGCTCAAAGGCCTCCTTCTGTCTTCTGAGGTGACTTCCCCAGAGAGCGTAAACACAGGAAGACTGAATTTGAGGCCGGGAGGTTTCTATGATAAAAGGGACTTTTGCTGTGTGATCTCAGCTGCAGTGCTTGCTGCCTGTTCTCTGAGGAGACATTCTGAGAGTGCCGGATGACTCACTGGGCCTGTCTGATTTAACCACACGCCAGTCCACATCGGCTCCTACTGTTGGCCAGAGTTAAGTAAGACTTAATCGGATGCTTGTACGCCTGCCTGCTCCTGAAGTACTTTCTCTCTCTCTCCCCACGCTTGCCCAGGGTATCTTTTTTCCCAGAGACAGGACAACTGGTTCATGGTGTAAAAGAATTCCACTTTCCAATGACACAGATGTCTCTGGGTGTCAACAAGCAATCCTTTCTATTTCTCCCTCTCCCAAAGAGATCTCATAGTTTCCAAGCAAGGGCACAGCACATACAGGGTTTGTGCCAAACCGTGCTGCCCTCGGTGAGTTAAAACCTCCTTGTGGAAGCTGGCTTCTTCTGGAGGAGAGTGGGTTTCCGCCTGGGGAAAGGCTGTCTCTCTTCAGTGAGCTGGGATCAAACCAGGGGCCTCACGAGCTCTCAGCAATCCACCGCTGATCTATGCTCCCAGCCCAGTCAGGATGTTAACTTGATTGTCTCCTACTTCCTGTAATCTGTTCTCTGCTGAAGAAGAGGTGGAAAGAAGAAAATGAAACAGAAAGTATGAGGTGGCGGTGAGGGGTGTGGGAAGAGATGCAGGAGGCCGTACTGCAGGCCAGGGCCGTTCTTTGGGCAGAAGTGTCCCGGGCTCTGCTCAGGCCCTCACGGGCCCTACCACCCCCCTCCTGAGCACGGTGAAAAGGCCTTTGTTGTTTGCTTCACAGCCTAACGCTGCTGTTCTCAATCTGAGTTGTCTTTAAATGGCATCTAGAAGGTTCTTAGCCACCTAGTGTAGCACCACACCCTGACTGTAGCCCGGATGGCTTAGTCGGTGAAATGCAGGTGGGGCAGGATCTTCACAAAAGCTCTGCTCCACGTGGGTCAAGACTGAGGGCGGGGCTTCAGCTTCTGGAGTCCTCAGTAGCGGGGATCCCCAGTTTGCATCTTCTTCTTGGGAGACTGGGGAAGTCCTAAGGGCTGTTCAGCAAAAGAAGAAATCCCCACTTCTGTTTTGTGGGAAGGAAGGAGGAGCTGGGGGTGCTCGCCCTGGGAACCCCCTGGCTCACAGAATTCTAAGCGCTTCACAGCTGCTGCCACTGGGGGCCTCCCAACGGGCAGGACTGCTGCACCTCACACTCACTCAGGACCTTTGGAGATTTTACAATTGACCTTTTCTCAAGTGAGATTTCAGAGATGCTATCCCACGAATGTCTGGTTTGGCATGGTTTGATAACCTGTCTGTCCAGCAGTAAGAGGCTTCTGTGGCGTTTATAGTGCATTTCCTAAGCACAGTCGCAGTGTGCAGTGTGGGTTACAACTGTCATGGGTGCAGACAGAATGCAACCCACTCTAACACTGCGTTTGCCCTCTGTCTCAGGGCAGTCAGAACCTGTCTAGCACAATGAAAGTCACTGCAGTGCACACACCTGAGAGCCGGGTGGCAAACATCGATCCTGTCATTCAACAGAGTGCACTCTACAGACTGTAAATCACTGTTTAGAGACACGGTGTTAATATGATATAGTTTAGATTTTTTTTATATAGAATTGATCCCCATTGAGAAGTGACTCACCTAGGGCTGGGATGTAACTCAATGGTAGACCTGACCTCCAACTGTGTGGGGGGTCCTGAATCCCATTCATGAATGCATGCATGAATGAATGAATGAATGAATGAACTCAAAATGCATGCATGAATGAATGAATGAATGAATGAATGGAGGAGCAGGGGAAGTAGAACAGATCACCTTTATTTTTCAATTTTAGAAATGTATATAGAAAATAATGCCCATCTTTAATCCCAGCAATCAGATGGCAGGTGGATTTCTGCATTCAAGACCAACCTGGGTTACAGAGTGAATTCTAGGACAGCCAGGGCCACACAGGGAAACCCCAGCTTGAAAAGCAAAAGCAAAAGCAAAACAAAACAACCCAGAAGTCCCCCTGGTTGGTGGCAGCCCGTACCATTAGTCCCAGCACTCTGTCTCTGGGAGTTTGAAGCCAGTGTGGTCTACAGATCTTGTTAGGAACAGCGCTTTACAAACCCATCAAAGCCTACATTGTCTCACACCCTTAGTATGTTTGGTATGTTCTGTTCAAAGCAAAACAAAAACCAAACCAATATAGCGTCAGCTAGGTGTGTGGTGGTGCACACCATTTGGGAAACTGAGGCAGGAGGAGCAGCCTGTGCTACACAGCAAGAGCTTGTCCCAAGAACAAACCCCATGCCTGGTGTTTATTATACGGGGCTGTGCCGCGGTGTGAATGAAAATGCCCCGCCCCCCTCTTAGGCTTGTAGGAAGTGGCTCTATTGGAGGTGTGGCCTTGCTGGAGTGGGTGTGGCCTTGCAGGAGGGAATGTGTCACTCAGGGCAGACTTTGTTGTTTCAGAAGACCAAGCCAGGCCCAGTGTCCTTCCTTCTTTCTGTTACCTGGTGATCTGGATGGAGAACTCTCAGCTCCCCCTCCATGTCTGCCCGGGTGTGGCCATGCTTCTCACCGTGACAAAAAATGGACTTAACGTCTGAAACTATAAGCAGGCTCCAATTAAATGTTTTCCTTTGCAAGAGTTGCCTTGGCCGTGGCTTCTCTTCACAGCCCCAGAGTACTGACTAAGACAGGCTGGTTCTTACGGATTTGGTAACAGAAGGCATGAGCTGTTTTGTGAGTGTTTTGAGGCAGGGTCTCATTATGTCCCCCATAAGCTCAGATTCAAAGCTCTGCCTCCCCGTGCTGGTATTAAAGCCATGTGCTGCCACACCGACCCTGTCGCTTTAAAGATGAAGGTGTTTAGATGATCTGCAGACCAGAGGAAACTGTCACTCTCCAGAATTCATAGTGGCAGTTAACATCTTTGAGCAATGGGAAAAAAAAATCATGAATGTGGGTGAAATAACTGAGGATTTGCTTTCAAGGAGTTGGGAGTTTGAACCTGTTCGCTAAAGAGACGTGCTTGGTAAACACGGGTGGGAGTGGTGCTGACGGAGACTGGAGGCCAGAGAGGGGAGAAGGGGGCCAGGGCTGCAGGGGCGTTCTGACGTGACACACTCGCGTGACGTGACACACTCGCCCTCGGGCCGGTGACACACTCGCCCTCAGGCCGGTCAGGCCAACTGTGCCTTCCACAGAGCGAAGGGGCTGGGCTGAAACAAACCTGGCAAGATAGGATTATAAGCAGAACACCGAAGACGGAACGGCTGAAAGGAGTTACTCAGATCAGGGGAAAATAAGTTAAAAACCAACAATTAACATTTCCTGTGTGTGTCCACGCTTCTCCCGGGCTGGGCTGACATCTCCACCCTCTCGTCTCCATCTTGCCAGCCTGGGGAATGGTAGTAAGTGCCACCATACCCAGCTCCCTGCTTTTAGTTTAATAGTTTTGTGTAGTACCTACATCGAGTGTGTGTGTGTGCGTGTGTGTGTGTGTGTGTGTGTGACCACAGGCAGTGGCAATTAAGTGAGCAAGTCCTGGGTCATTCTTGGATATGAGGTATAAAGGGCGAGTCTGACAGAGCGTGAAGAGGGCCTTCAGAGGGGCCTGCTGCCGGGTGATCCGGAACACCAGGGTGCTAAAGCCTTAACCCCAGCTACTACAGCCGGTTCTCTCCCAGTCGGTGGCTGTGAACCACGGAGCACCCCCAAGCCCACTGACTGCAGATTACAGGGATGTATGTAACAATGCAAGTGCTTAAATATTTATATTTACAGTAATTTTTTAAGAATTTAATTTCATTGTTATGTGTGGCAGTCAGAGGAGTCAGCGACTTGTGGAGTCAGTTGTCTTGTACCTTTTCTTGTATTCTTCTATGCCATTCTTACACTTAAACAGCAACCATACAAAGATGTAAAAGGAAAGGGAGTTACAGGTGAGAGGATGCTTTGCTAAGGAAGGAATGTTTTGCTGAAGCAGACACAGGTCTGTTTGCGCAGACAAAGGAGGTTTTGCTAAAGCAAACACGTAAAAGGACACATGGTGTTAAGAAAGACCTAACAGACGGTAGGTGATGCTAGATGCTATTGGTACAACTTACCATTGTTTATTGGTCATCGTTTGTCGGGACTCCATAGAGAGAAACACAGCAGTAAAACTTCTGGTGGTGTGCTGGTGGCTTCTTGCAGCTTCCGCAGACTCTGGCTGATTGGCAGAGTGGTGTCAACTGATACAGACTCACGGAGAGTTCTGCTAAGACAGACTCATGTGCTGAGGCAAGACGCTAGTGAAGCAAGACCTGTGGGGGCCATGTGATGTCTGGAAGGAGGATAAATACGACTCAACAGACAGGGACGGGGCTAGGCTTGCCTGCAGAGCTGGCTTTTCGGTGTTTCTTGGTCTTTGCTGAGAGAGGCACAGCTGAGAACTTCTCCTGGCATCTCTGGTGGTCCGAGCCCTCCTGCTGACTTGTGCCCATCCAGCCGAGGCCTGGCTGACTCTGCTAGGTCACGCCTCTACTGCTCATTCCTGTGTGCTATCCGGACACTGCAGAACTGGACTGCTCACTTAAAGTAATCCAGGACAGTTAGGCTTAGCCTGGCTCCAAGGATGGGAAAGGCACAGCCATTTTCCAGGGCCCTTTGGCTCATGCCATCAGATAGCTTTCCAGCTTCCACAATTAGACTGCATTTGTTCCTTACATTCTCAGGCTTTGTCTCACAATACAGCCCAGACCGACTTCCAGCTGGAGACTGCCCTGCTTCTGCGTCCCTGGTTCTGAGATTACAGATGTGTGCCCTGTACACGCCCGACCCGTGGAGGTGGCCTTTTGTCTCTGTACTGTCATCAGCACTCCGTGGAGGACATCTTCATCCCTAAAGCAATGTCCATGTATGTTTGATGGGTCAAGAAACACAACTGAAACTTTTCTCATCTGGTTATGGGTTCCTTTAAATAGGGCTGCAGTGCGGTTTAGTGACAGAATCCTTGCCCAGCATGCTGGAAAGTCTAGATTTGATCTCTAGCACCATTAATTAATTAACTAATTAATTGAAGTCACTGGATTAGGAGTGTAGTTCAGTAGCAGAATGCTTGCTTACTATGTGGAAGGTGTGGACTTGATTCCTTTTAAAATTTTTAAAAACTTCATTAAAAAAAGTCCTTACAAATAAAAACCACCGGGTTTAATTTCTAATACTATCGTAACAGAAAGAAAAGAAAAATGAAAGTAAGCCAAAGCTTTTTTCTTTTTCTTTTCTTTTTCTCTCCTTCCTTCCTTCCTTCCTTCCTTCCTTCCTTCCTTCCTTCCTTCCTTCCTTCCTTCCTTCCTTCCTTCCTTTCTTTCTTTCTTTCTTTCTTTCTTTCTTTCTTTCTTTCTTTCTTTCTTTCTTTCTTTCTTTCTTTTTTTCTTTTTGTTTGTTGTTTTCGAAATAGGGTTTCTCTGTGTAGCCCTGGGTGTCCTGGAACTCACTCTGTAGACCAGGCTGGCCTCCAATTCAGAAATCTGCCTCCCAGAGTGCTGAGATTACAGGCGTGCACCACCACCACCCGGCTACAAAGCTTTTTTTTTTTTTTAAAGAGTCTACTAGGCAGTGATAGCCCACATTTTTAATCCCAGCTCTTGGGAGGCAGAGGCAGGCAGAACCCTGTCTCGAAAAACAAAATCAATCAATCAAACAAACAAACAAACAAAAAGTGTATAAACTCAATAATCATTCATCACCACTGTATCCTTCAAAATGTGTGTGATTTTTAAAGGGTAAGTATATCCTCACGTCCCTCGGGTGAGGAACCCGGAACTAAGTGTCCAAGTCAGCATGCAGGCGCCTTATCTGTTCTCTCAGACTCCTGGAGTTCCGCGAGTTTTTAGTAATGAAACACCTGCCTTCCCGGAGGCTGCGCTGGGAGGCACCGGAGACGGGGAGGGGGCCGGCAGCCCAGATTGCCTGAGCTCCGGGGAGAGCATCTGCGGATGCCTCTGGACAGCAATCATTTCAGGCCGGGGAGGTCCGGGGAGGTTCTAGGGCAGAGGGAGAAGGCAGTTTCAATGTTTCAAATCCCAGATTCCTCCACCCCCTTGTTAGAAGTACTCAACCTTCCATTTAAGGTAACATTCAGCACTTTGACAGACACTACAAAGAGTGAATGGTAAATTTAAACTGGGAATGGGGATCGGGCAGTCTGACATGAATTCACTTTCTGGTGTATGAGAGCAGAGCCTTAATGGACAGCAGGCCAGATGTTCCAGAAAGTTCTCCCCGTAAGCTCCCAACCTCCCCGCCCTGCTGGGGGTGGGGGGAGTGGTCTATGCGAGCTGTCTGAGCCCTAGGGGCCCACAGTGCCTAGGCTTAGGGCCTGCATGTGTTTTGTAGTGCTATATTGAAAGGAGACAGAAAAGAGTGTAATCGACTAGGTTAGTTACTTTGTAAAACTTTAAATTGAACCTCTACACACACAATTAAAAAAATAAAACAAAAGCACAAAGTCCCTCTGCTGTGGATGTTTTAGGGATTCTGATTTTAACTAGCCTTAAACTATTGGGTGTTAGCACCTTGAGTGGGGCCTGGGGAGGCTCAGCTGTCGGATTGCTTGCCTGTCAAACGTGACACCCGGGACCGCGCCACGTTACGTGGAACACAATATGGTGGAACACGCCTCTAACAGCACTTGGGAAGTACAAGGAGGAGGAGGAGAAATCTGAAGTTGTATACGGCCTGGGACACTTGAGCGTGTGTACCTGTGTACCTCACTCTAGAGTGAGCTGCAATTTGAAAATCATTGTGGTTTTTCAGGAGGGTTTCTTTGTGCCATCCTGGCTGTCCCTGAACTTGCTTTGTAGACCAAACTGGCCTCGAACTCAGAAATCTGGTGCATCCCCTACTGCCTAGGGAACTATATTGTTATTTGTATTTTGAGATAGGATCTTACTAAGCTGCCTAGGTTGTATTTGAAATCCCCCTATAGTCTAGGCAGGTCTCAAATTTGGGATATTCGTGCCTTAGTCTCCCCAGTACTTTAAGTGAATGTCACCACACCTGGCACACTAGTTCTTTTTAAGTTAGATGAAAGAGAGAATTATACCAATAATTTTGTTTTTACTCCTTGTATTACTTTATTCTAAAGTCAATATATCCAATACACCAGATGTGTGGCCTTAGAATGAATACCCACAGCCTTTAGGTGGCCAACACTGACTTTAGAGTACAATGTAGTTTATTAAGCAATTGAAATTGGGAAGTGGGGCATTTCGTCATTGAAGAGTTCTTCACTTCTGTGTAGGTGGCATATATATCCAGACCATAATAATATGTGACATTCGTGCTCTTAGAAAATGTGCATTGTGAGTTCCACTCACATTTCACAGACCAGGTTCTTTGTCGACCCACCTCTGACTATGCATAGTCTGAGTCCACAGGGCCCCAGAACTGGGCTGCTCTGGAAAGCAAATTATCTTCCTTTCCTTTCCTGCTGGCCTCTGGATAGTAGCACTATCTCCCAAAATTTAACTAAGTATATAGAAATTTCTGATCAGATGAGAAAAACTGAGAGAACAAAGGTCTAGAGAAGACCTGGGAAGCAGGCCTCTAGCCCCAGGAGTCCGAGAGCCCCGAGACCACCAAGGCTGCAGAGCCCGAGAGCACCCCTGTCTCTGCCACACCGGGAGCATAGCTAGAGCTTGAGGTGTGTGTGGGGGATCCAAGAACGTGACCCTTCAGCTCAGGACAGCTGCAGTCTTTTAAATGTCTTATTTTTCATCACTTACCTTCTACCTGTGTGTCTCGTGGACGCTGGCCTTTGTCTGGGTGCTGCTGAGCTGGTTTTAGACGGTTGTAAGTTTCTCCATCGGGGTCACTGTGGGCATTCTTCACTGTTCTCTCCAGCTGCATTTGTCATGTGGCCCTCCTTACTACATCTTTTCTTCCTTCTCTTATCTTTCTCCCCTCCTTTGTTTATTTCTTAGTGATAACCTTCCATACTGTGACAATCCCTAAAATCTATAGACCCTAACAGTATCCCAATTTTCCTTTCTAGTTTTACCCACCTTGATTTTTTCTTTTCTTCAAAACTGATCTATTATTTTATCCTTATCATTACCTATCTTACCTTTTCAAAATTGATCTAATGCTGATCTAATGATCAAAACTGATAATTATTATCTTTTCAAAGTCAATGTAACACTTAATCCTGATTCTTACCTACTTACTTCCAACCCATTCTTAATCTTATTATTAAAATCTGAGTATATGATAGCGTATCCTTGGTGTTTCTTCCCTGACAGCTTTTTGAAGTCTAAGGGCAGGCATCATTCATTGGCTTGTGTGGCAGTTGCACAGTGGTGATGGGGCACCTATGGGTGCTGCTCCAGGGAAACCTACGCAGACGGTGAGAGATACTTGTGCCAGGCGTCTGGAGGCTCCCAGCCTGAGGAATCATTTTCTAAATCATCATGATTGCATACAAACGCCATCTGAACATTGTAAATCTGTCAACTAAAAGCATATATAGCCGATAAAAATTAAGCCAAGAGAAGCCAGAACAAGGGATACATAAATCTTGGTGAAATAACATAAGGAATGTGAGAAAGCAAGACAACATACGGCTTTAAAAATGGCTGGTTTTACAGCCGTGCCACCTAGTGCGCGTGAGCTAGACGTCATCACAGACATAGAGTTCAAAATCACCGCCATGTTCAAAGGCCAAGCAGCTGAATGCAGTAACAAAGGTGATGGGGGATGTGAAGGAGGGATCCCATCCAGAGATCTCAGGAAGACCAAGCAGAAGCACTGGGAATAAAGGAGCATAGAAGTGGAAGATCTTAGCGGAAGGAAGAACAGAGGAGAGGACAGAGTCTAAGCTTGAAGACAAAATCAAGACCCGGAATAGAACAGCAAGATCAAAGACAGGATGATAAAGGTACCAGCTGGGATTGCAGGATGGGCAGAACACTCTGAAAAGTCCAGGCTTACCAGTTGTAGGTAGAGAAGGATGAGAACAATCTCATTTTAAGATGCAGACAACCTTGTCAACGAAATTCCCCAGAATTAGGAGAAAAGATGCCAACCCACCAGACATAGGAGATATTTAGGTCACCAAGCAGACAAAACCAGAGAAAAGCCTCCCTAGTCAAGCTGTAATTAGAGCAGTGAATAGATAGATAGACCCCACACACATACCCCCTACCCCCCACACCCCCACACCCCCACACTCCCAGAACATGTGTACTGAGATCAACAAGAGAGAAACACCAAGTCACACATGAGGCAGGGCCATGAGCAGAATACCAGGTTACTAAAACGAAACTTTGAAAGCCAGAGGGGCTTGGAAAGATGTCTTCTAGGTTCTGAAAGCCAACAACTATCCCAGAATACTATTTAGCAAACCTTTGTCTCACAATTGAAGGAAATTCTTATGATAAAAATAAAGTAATGGAACTTCTGACCGCTAAGCTAGCTCTTATTGAAGCTATATGAAGGAATTCCACACAAAAGCAAAGCAAAGAACCCACAAGGCCACAAGAAAGAATAAACTGACCTAAAATAGTACTAAGTAGGAGAAAAAGAATCCCCAAACCACAAAATCACCAAAATAACAGCAAGAAATACATAAATTTAGAGTTTCAATAATAACTCTAAATTATCAATGATTTCAATTCCCCAGTCAACAAGATAGACTGGCACTGAAGAGATAGCTTGGCGGATAGAAGCACACACTACTTTTGCAGAGAACTCAGGTTCCGGACCCAACACCTATGTCGGGCAGCTCCAGCTCACAAGTGCACGTAACTCCAGCTTTAGGAAATCCGATGCTCTCTTCCGGCCTCAACAGGTTACTGTGCTTGTGCACACAAGTAGACACACGTGACCAATAAGTACAAGATAATATAAATTATTTTTTAAAAAATGTAGATTATTAGATAGGATCAAAAATAAGGAGCCATCTTTTCATTGCCTGTAAGAAGCCCGTGTCATCACAAAGACAGACAGCGCTTTAGGTGAAAGGACAGAAAAACGCATCCCAAGCAAAGGGATCTATGATATAAACAGGTATTGCTCTTCTAATTCTGACAAAACAGACTGCATGCCAAAACCAGTGAGAAGAAATGGCCACTTCATGCTAACTAAAGGGAACAATCGATCAGCCAAGAAGAGAACAGTAATAGTCTAATCACGTGCATCTCATTGCATAAAGCAAGAACAGGTAGTCACAGATTAGGCCCAACACAATAGCGGTGGTGGCTTAAGTACTTCAGACTCACTTATTGATAGGTCATCCTGACAAAAATAAACAGACATGTAAACCAATTGACATCACTGGTTTTGACTTAACAGACGTCTGCAGAGTATTCCGTCCAAACACTGCAAAAAAGCACAGTTTTCTCAGCATCTCATGGAACTTGATTAGGACACAAAGCAAGTCTTACCAAAGGAAACTTAAAATAACTCTTTGTAGGCTATCTGACCACAATACAATTAGACTACAAATTAACAGCAAGAAAACCCATACAAACTAATATGTGTTAAACAATACAATATGCTATTGAACAATGAGTGGGACCTTGAATAAATTAGGACGACAATAAAAAATATCTAGGATTGAATAAAAATGAAAACACACATATCTAAACCTATGTGATACAAGAAAGTAGTCCTCAGAGGAAAGTTTATGGCTTTAAGCACTTATGTTAAGAAACCAGAGAGTCCAGGAGTGGTGGTGCATGCTTTTCATCGCACAGTGTGGGAGGCAGAGGCATGTGGATCTCTGTGAGTTTGAGACTAGCATGGTCTACATAGTGAGGTGGGTTTACACCTCAGGTTAGCTGGGGCTACATAGTGAGACCCTGTCTCAAAAAGAAAAAGAAACAGAAACAGAAACATGCATAGAGTGAGCTCTGGAAAAGAAGCACGAGCTAAACTCCACTTCAGCAAATAAAAATGAGTCATTAAAATCAGGTCAGAAATTAATACAATAGAAATGAAAGTATATATAAAGAAGCAATGGCACAGAGTTCGTTCTTTGAAAAGACAAATAAGATTGAAATACCCGGAGCCAAGGTGCCTAATAAAAAGCAGGAGTGGACCCAAATTAACCAATTAGAGATGCAAAGGAGGCCATTGCAAGATATGCTAATGAAGTTCAAAACATCTTCAGGTCTTATCTTGAAAACAATTGCACTAAATTGGAAAATCTAAAAGAAAGGAATAAATCTCTAGGCACATACGAGTTACTAAAATTAAATCAAACGGAGAGCAGCCGTTTAGAGTGGTCAGGACATTATCAACGGGAGTCTTGTTGCTAAGAAAACAAGGACAAGACTCTATAAATGGAATCGCATGAAATAAAAGCTTTTGCATAAGTGAAGGAAACCGTCAGTCAAATGAATGACACCGTTCAAAGTGGGGAAAGGCTTTGCCAGCTACAAATCTGATATATTAGTATCTAGAATATGCAAAAAAAATCAAGAAAAGAGGAAAAATTAAAGCAAAACAACTCAATAAAAATAGATGGGCAGTGGAACTCAACAAAGTTCTCAAAAGAAGAAATATAAGTGAGAATAAAACACTGGAAGGTTACGTCCAGGTAGGGTGGGTGTGCAAGGAAGATGTATCCACTGTGCAATCCTGTCACGCAAACGGAGAGCAGCGGGTTCACCAAAAAGAAGATGTAGGAAAAACTCACTACTTTGAAAGCTAATCTAAAAATATCATTAAAAATTAGAAGTGGTCTGAACATAGAAGTCTTGCATAGGTAGACAATTCCCCTAGAAAATGCGGATTATTAAATGAAAATCTCAGTGGCAGGTATGATATACTTCCCTGTGAGTTATTAGTCAGACGTCCCAAAGCAACACATTTGATTGGCTTTGCTCCAGAACTCGATGGAAGCACCCTGTTGCTGAAGACACAATACACTTGGGTTGCAGGACATAGAGAAATCATGCCAGAACTCACTTGAAGACTTCGGCCCTGCTGATAAGCTTTTATGGTCCTGAAGATGCTGTGCAGGGCCCTGAGGGAGAAGAGACATGAGTGACATCCCTGCAGCCAGCTCTTAGCGCTCGCTACAATATTAACCCGCCAAGCAAGCTGCATCGGTGCCACGGGGGCACGAAGGCTGTGGGCACAACCAATTGCTCTTGGGGTAGATTTGGGGTCCGATCAACAGGAAGGAATTTAGGTCTAGTACTATAAAACTGGTCCAAAGCCCAGACTTTGGAGGTCATAGGCCCTACGGAGGACATGCTGTCAAATTGCCTTCTAAATATTTATGTTTATAGGCATAGGCTAATGCTGTGTTTGGCCTTGGTCAGAGACGCTTTTCTCTTCAGTGGTCAGCAGTTAATGCAGGACCTTGTAAGTGGTCAAACTGCTGATTACCAGATTTTGCTCAGCTCAAAGTGGAATGTTTAAAGCAACACCCTTCCCTAACCAAGGCTCAGGGTCATTATGGAAGAGAGATAGAATGTGAGGACAGGAGGACAAGGAGGAGCGCTGTGAAGAGCTGCCGTTGAGACACACATGGCCCTTGTACCTGTGGACTCGCGGTGGTTGCTATGATTACCTGTGGACTCACTGTAGTTGCTATGATTACCTGTAGGGGATCAAGCCAAGAAAACAGTCGACAGTCTGACAGACATCACCAATTAGAGTTGGTGGGTTACCAGCAAATACAGGCGAGAACAGGAAGAAGAAGCTTGCCTGTGTTGCTTGTGTGACCAAGGCAAACTGTTTACAGTATGAAATTGTCAAGGGAGAGGTAAAGTCTGTTAGAGGGAGAACAAGAGAGGAAGGAAAGAATACAAGTTAATATATAATAAGAGAAATGATAACTTATTTCAGGTGATATGATTCATGGACTGATAAATTTAAAACTGTAAATTTAAAAATAAATCAGCTTACTCTGTACAAAGGAACACACAAACATCATGAGCAGGGGCTGGAGAGATGGCTCAGTGGTTAAGAGCCCTGACTGCTCTTCTGGACGTCCTGAGTTCAAATCCCAGCAACCGCATGGAGGCTCACAACCGTCTGTAATGGGGTCTGATCCCTTGGTGTGTGTCTGAAGACAGCGCACTTATCACATATATACAATAAATAAATAAGTAAATAAATAAATAAAACTTTAAAAAAACAAAAACCTCAAAAACCTTGGGAGCAGCCTTGTAATGACTTTTCTCCCAAGCAGTTAGGAAAGAAAGAATAATAAAAGATTTTCTTGTAATTACTAAAAAGGCGTATTTAGGAATAAACTCAAATATGTAAGAATTATCTGTTGGCAAGTATAGCTGGAGAGAAACCTTTTTTAAAAGTGCAGTGTACCAGTTGTATGTATTTTCTTTAAATCATTTCATAAATGTAATACAATATAAATGGATGGGATTTGTTGTTGCTATTGTTGTAGTTGTTCAGTTTTTTTTCCTTTGAGATTGATTTGGTTATGTAGCCCAGGCTAGCCTCAAAAACAAAGTCTTCCTGTGACTGCCTCTTAAATGCTAATTGTATTTCCTCGAGGAAGCAAAAAACCTACAAAATCCATCGGTACATCAGAACAATGGCAAGAAAAGGTTGTTGGTAGAGCAGTGCAAAGCCTTGAGTTAGCACCACATGAACCTGGCACGGTGGCACATACCTGTCATCCAGGACCTGTGAAATGGAGGCAGGATGATCACAAGTTCAAGGTTAGTTTTCACTACATAGAGTTCAAAACCAGCCTGACACAAAAAAACTGTGCTGACTCATACCTGTAATTCCAGTACTCTGGAGGCTGAGGCAGGAGGATTTCTCTTAGAACATCATGAGCTATATAAGAAGACCCTGTCTCTTGACTATAGCAACAACAACAATGACAAGAACAACAACAGCAACAAAGGCGCTCAGGAGGAAACGACACCCGTTCAGAGGCCCCACCGCCCAGCCCTGAAGGCCCCAGCAGTCAGGCCCCGCACCCTCAGTCTCACACGGGAACAGGGCAGTTGGTTCTCAGTGTCATCACAGGTGGGAGGCAAAGAACCCGGGGGGCGGGGGGTGGGGAAGCCTTGACAGAGCTGAGTGATGCGGAAAATGACCTGCTGTGTGGAGGGGGTCTTCCTTCTCTGACTTGTTGGTTGTTACTGCTGTATCTACATAGATAAGTACGGAGACACCACTCGACCCCTGCCACTCAGCACGAGACCAGGTAACAGATTAAATGAGCTAATACCTCAATAAGTAAGTGTAACACAAAGGAATAGAGAAAATAAAGAGGAAGGGAGGGGAGGGGAGGGGAGGGCAGAGAAGCAGTGCATTGTGCTAGGACCTGGAATCCCAAATGATGAATTTGGGAACCGGAGGGTTAAAAGTTGGAGACCATCTTGGACAGCTCAGTGTGACTCCTCTCAAACTCATATTAGTAAATAGCTGACGGTGTGGCTCAGTGGTAGAGTACTTGTTCCGCTCATGCATGGCGCTGGGGTCAACTCCCCAAGGAAGCCGAGAGGAGATCTGTGTCCTTCGCTGCCTTCCTTGCTGCTGGCGTGCTGTGGCAAGCTGAGGCTGTCATCGCTGGAATGGATGCCCACAAAGCTCCCTGGTGGACAAGGCCAGTCCCGTCACGGCCATCTCTCCGGGGTCCTCTGCTGCCTAGGAAACAGACTAAACCGTCCGGAAAACGAACTTGGAGATGTCTTTACGAACCAATAAGCTCCCGCCAGTCCTCCACTGAAGTGTGGCTCGGCCGCTCAGCAGCTCCTCTGAGTGGGCCCACGCTCCTCCAGACATCTTCTTCCCTGCCTCCCTTTGCAACCAGCTGCCATTCCAGACGGGCCCACAGGGCCCACGGGGGCATGGGAATCGCAAGCAGCTTCTGATGTCTTTGAAGCTCTCACGCAGCTGACCTCCGTTGGTGCGGGCACACCCCAGCGCGTATTAGCAGACAGGTTCCCGATGCTCTCTCCGCCCCAGCGGAATCCACTGCGGTCTCAGCCTCTCCACTCCATGATTCTTGTTGAGAAGAAACCCACGAGAGGTTCTGAGTGACCTTACCCCAAACTGTGATAAGCAGGGAGGTGGCAGAAGCTGCTTAGCCATTCTATAATGCGGACATACCTGAAAACACCATATTGTATGCTCAACTATGTATGACTTTTTGATCAATTAAAATAAACTCGTTAATTTAAAGGTGTGTGTTAAGTAAGCAATTATACACACAAGTATAATTAGCAAATTTGTTAAGGTCCATTTATTCTGCCTTTCAAGGTTTAATCAATATGCTCTGCTTTGAATAAGGGTCTTTGTGCTTAAAGCTAAATGGATAAATACTATCCTCTCATAGGGCTGTGTATCAACACGGTACTAGCTTTGTCATGAATTCATTTTAAAAATTAAGGTTTATTTTATTTTTAATTGGTGTGTGTGTGTCTGTGTGTGTAAGAGAGAGAATAAGATTATGTGTGTGAGTGTGCATGAGTGTGTGCATATGTGAGTGTGTGTGTGCACAAGTGTGTGCCAGAGACATCAGACCCAGATAGAGTGACCTGGGTGTTAGAAACTGAATTTGGTCCTCCAAACAGCAGAGCACACTTTTAACTCCAGAGTCATTTAGTTTCTAATATGGATTTAAATATTCAGCGGTGCGGGGGGCCAAGTCCACGGTCTTGTGCACGCAAGACAAACTCTCAACCACGGAAACACAGTCCAGCCCTGGGGTCAGTAAGTTTTATTGACTACTGACACATGCTGGTTTGTATTTTGTCAACATAACAGAAACCAGGGCGTTATCTGAGATTAGGGAACCACAGGTAAGAAGATGCCCCGTCAGACTGGCCTGTGGACAAGTCGGGGGGGGGCATTTTCTAATTAAGGATTGGGGGGCTCATCCTACCGTGGGCTGTGCTGCTCCTGAATGGATGGTCCCGAATGGTTTGAGAAGCATTTATTGCTCTTGCAGAGACCCCGGGTTCAACTCACAGCACCTACAGGGTGACTCACAACTATCTGTAACACCAATTCTGGGGCTCCAACAAGAATATACACTGTGTACATACGTGTTTTCATGTATGCAACATAAATGGAATAAATTTAAGGAAAAAAGAGAGAGAATCAGGGTGAACAAGCCACAGCAAGGCAGTAAGCAGCAGTGCTCCACCGCCTCGGCTTCACTGAGTGGCAGTGCTCCACCACCTCGGCTTCTGTGAGTGGCAGTGCTCCATGGCCTTGGCTTCAGTGAGCAACAGTGCTCCACCACCTCGGCTTCACTGAGTGGCAGTGCTCCACCACCTCGGCTTCAGTAAGCAGCAGTGCTCCACCGCCTCGGCTTCACTGAGTGGCAGTGCTCTACCACCTCGGCTTCTGTGAGTGGCAGTGCTCCACCACCTCGGCTTCTGTGAGTGGCAGTGCTCCACCACCTTGGCTTCAGTGAGCAACAGTGCTCCACCGCCTCGGCTTCTGTGAGCAGTAGTGCTCCACTGTCTCGGCTTCACTGAGTGGCAGTGCTCCACGGCCTCGGCTTCAGTGAGCAACAGTGCTCTACCACCTCGGCTTCCGTGAGTGGCAGTGCTCCACAGCCTTGGCTTCACTGAGTAGCAGTGCTCCACCGCCTCGGCTTCAGTAAGCAGCAGTGCTCCACCGCCTCGGCTTCACTGAGTGGCAGTGCTCCACCACCTCGGCTTCTGTGAGTGGCAGTGCTCCATGGCCTCGGCTTCAGTGAGCAACAATGCTCCACTGCCTCGGCTTCTGTGAGCAGTAGTGCTCCACTGTCTCGGCTTCACTGAGTGGCAGTGCTCCACGGCCTCGGCTTCTGTGAGCAGCAGTGCTCTACCACCTCGGCTTCCGTGAGTGGCAGTGCTCCACAGCCTTGGCTTCTCTGAGTAGCAGTGCTCCACCGCCTCGGCTTCTGTGAGCGGCAGTGCTCCACCGCTTCGGCCTCCGATTCTTCCCTGGCTTCAGTTCCTGCCCTGACTTCCTTTTACGACGGACTTAGGACTGCGTGAGGAACAAACCCTTTCTCCCCCAGGTTGATTTTGTGGTGCTCTGTGTGGCAGCAGAAAGCTGAGGAAAAGCCGAGACCCACACCTTTAATCCCCTGCTCTTGAGATGCAAAGCCAGCCTGGTCTATACAGTGAGTTCTAGAACAGCCAGAGCGGTATAGTGAAACCCTGTCTCTAAAAAACAAATGAATCAAAAACCAAAAATATAAGCAAAAAAACAAAAGAAGGAAGAAAAGAAACTAAGATCCCCCCTTACATAGTTCAAAGCCCTGTCAAGATGAGTGCATCCTGCCGAGAGCTCTCAACTGAAACTGAAGAGGAAAACAGAGAAACTGAAGTGCACAGAAGAAAGCTTGGTGCTCACGACTGATTAATTCTTCCTGTCACTTGTATTTTAAAGGAACTATTAAAAGGTCTACATTTCAGCTGTCACAGTGTGCAGACCTGTCACCCAACTACTCTCAAGACTGGGGCGAGAAGGTTCCAAGTTCAAGGCCTGCCTGAGTTATAGAGTGAGTTCAAAGCTGGCCTCAGCAACTGAGCAAAATCATGGCTCCAGATGAGACAGAGGGCCAGGGAGACGGCTCGGAAATTAGGAGTGCTCTCGGCCCTTACAGAGGACCCGGTTCAATTCCGAGCACCCACATGGTGGCTAGAACCAACCACCTGGAACTCCAGCTCCTGGGGAATTCAGTGTCTCTTCTGACCTCCGCAGGTTCCTGAGCACAGGTGGCAAGATTCTGTCCTCCTCATACATACACACAAACGTGAAAAGAAAAAGTAAAGAAAGTTAGAAACAGCATAGAGCAGCAGAGCCTTTCCAAACATGCATGAGGCCCTCGGTTAATCCCTTGCTCTGCTAAATGTAGCAGCAGCAGGAACAGCAGGAGCAGCAGGAGGAGCAGGAGGAGCAGCAGCAGGAGCAGCAGGAGCAGGAGCAGCAGGAGCAGCAGGAGGAGCAGCAGGAGGAGCAGGAGGAACAGCAGCAGAAGCAGAGGGAGGAGCAGCAGGAGCAGCAGGAGGAGCAGCAGGAGGAGCAGGAGCAGCAGCAGGAGGAGCAGCAGGAGCAGCAGGAGCAGCAGGAGCAGCAGGAGCAGCAGGAGCAGCAGCAGGAGCAGCAGGAGCAGTAGGAAGAGCAGGAGCAGCAGGAAGAGCAGCAGGAGCAGCAGCAGGAGGAGCAGCAGGAGCAGCAGGAGGAGCAGCAGGAGCAGTAGGAAGAGCAGGAGCAGCAGCAGGAGAAGCAGCAGCAGGAGGAGCAGCAGGAGGAGCAGCAGCAGGAGGAGCAGCAGGAGCAGCAGGAGGAGCAGCAGGAGCAGTAGGAAGAGCAGGAGCAGCAGCAGGAGAAGCAGCAGCAGGAGGAGCAGCAGCAGGAGGAGCAGCAGGAGCAGCAGGAAGAGCAGCAGGAGCAGCAGCAGGAGGAGGAGCAGCAGGAGCAGCAGCAGCAGCAGGAGGAGCAGCAGGAACAGCAGGAGCAGCAGGAGGAGCAGCAGCAGGAGGAGGAGCAGGAGGAGGAGAAGCAGCAGGAGCAGCAGCAGGAGGAGGAGCTGCAGGAACAGCAGGAGCAGCAGCAGGAGGAGGAACACCAGGAGCAGCAGGAGTAGCAGCAGGAGGAGGAGCAGCAGGAACAGCAGGAGCAGCAGCAGCAGGAGAAGGAACAACAGGAGCAGGAGCAGCAGGAGCAGGAGCAGCAGGAACAGCAGGAGCAGTAGGAGCAACACCCCTAATTCTAACCCTTGATGGAAACCATGCTGATTTTAACAACCGACAAATGGCAATCTTTGTTTGTATGTTTGTGTTTTGAGACAGGGTTTTCCTGTGTAACAGCCCTGGCTATCATGGAACCTGCTTTGTATACCATGCTAGTCTCAAACTCACAGAGAGTTCCTGTTTATGCCTCCTGAACGCTGCTGGGGTTAAAGCTCACACCACCATCCCTGGCTTCAAACAGCAAGCTTTTAATCCAGCATCCGCTCAGAATTTGAACTGCTTCCCTACCCTCCTCATATTTCTGAGCATTGTAGTGGAAATGTAGCTAAAGTTTCCAGATAAATATACATCTAGTTAATTTTTAATTTCAGATAAACAACGAATAATTTTTAATATTGGTATATCCCAATGTAAAAAGTGGCACATGCCAAATTCAGGGCATGCTCACACTACAAAATTATTTATTTTTGATTTGCAATTCAGATTTAATTAGATATCTTGTATTTTGGCTTGGTGGATGTGGCAGTTCTAATCAAACCATCATGACTCGCAGCAATCTGTAAAGCAATATAGTAGTTTAGTTGGCTCTTTGATTTTGAAAGAATGTTCTATTGGCAGTTAACCAATTTTCCCCCTAAAGTTTTCAACCCAGGTCCTTTCCTCCTCCTAAGCCTATGGTTAGTTTGCGCTGTGATTTCACCTTCCTTTAGAAAATGCTCTGAGCTCTGAAATCAGAGGAGCTATTTTGGTTCTCTGTGGTTACCAGAATGTGGCTTAGAAAAAAAAAAAAAAAAAAAAAGAAGGAACAGTTGTTAGTCCTGGCTAAAAGCCAGACTTTTGGTGTCGAATTTTCAGTTGTGTTCTCTCCTGGAGGGCCGTGGAAGCTTATAAAAGCGGGTGTTCCTTGTTGGTGTGATCCCGTAGCCGGGAGACCATTGACGCGGCTGCCCATTCCCATTCACAGTGAGGAAGAGAAGGCCGAGCCTGATAATCAGTGTGGCCGAGCAAAATCATGAGTGGCGTGCCCGCCAGTGAGCGCTGGTCCGCGGAGCAGAGGGCTCAGAGCCAAGTCTGGAGGGAGGTCTTGGCAGGGCACTGCCAGCCAAGAAAGAAAACCAGAAGTTTGCACTAACTGGTCCTTTTATGGGCCGTCTCTTCTTTCATTCTTCACCTCTCTCAAGCAACCGTATAAATCATCTTGGGTCTGAACTCCAAACTTCCAGAAAGCTAGTTAGGTGAGCAGCTGTGGAGAGCCAGGGCTTCTTGCCAAAACATGGCCCTGAGGACATTCCGGGTCTCCTGCCAGCTCCCGAAAGCCCTTTCCTTTCTTCTCTGAACCCCGAGGATTGGCCGGCCTGTTTCCTCTCCTCTGGTGCCACCTGTTACTTCCAACTGCCACATCTTCGTCCTGGAACAGCGTGGGGCAGCAGCGAGCCCTGGCACTTCTGGCCGACCTCAGTCACACCAACTGCAGGGTTTGCAGCGCTCACATGCGCCTGGTCTTGCTTCTGTGCCTCCCAGCAAAGGGGTCTGTCTTCCGGGCCTCCTGAGCTGAGCCTGGCTCTCACTGCCAGGAACCAGAATTCTTATCAGATCAAGGGAACTGAAAATGTGATACAGGCCTGTCCAGCTTCGTGATCTCTGCATAGCGCCCCAGACGGGCACCATCTCTCTCCAGCCCCAGAGGAAAACACTCCCCAGAGGAGTGTTCGTGCCTGTAATCCCAGCACTCCAGAGAAACAGAGGGAAGAGGATCCGGAGTTCTGAGGCTAGCCTCGGCATCTAGCAAGTTTGAGGCCAGCCAAACTGAGCCAAGGCTGCCCAATTTGAGGCCAGAGATCCTGTCTTTAAAAAGCAACAAAAAACAAATCTAAATTAAAATAGCTAGAAAAAGAAACAAAAACTGGTTAAATCATGGAAAACTAAAGAAATTGATTCCTTAATATGACCAATAAAATCGGCAAACCCTGAGAGAGGTTAAGAACAAGGCAGTCTGGTCTCAGTGGCCTTCACACACTGCATGTGGTCCCTAGGGTCTGATCCATCACAGCCATATCCCCAAAAAGATGTTCAGTGCTGTTTATTAATTGCATATCAAAAGTTTAAGAGCAAAACTAACAAACTGGAAAAGGTCTTTACATTCCTTTTGCTGAAAACCATTATTTATTGCTGAAAGATTTTAAAGATTAAAAAAAAAAGTTGGTTTTGAATGAAATGACTCAATAGTTTAAAATGTCAATGTTCCCAATTCATGTATAGAATATACACAAGTGTGCACTCATGTGTGCGTATGTGTGCACACACACACACACAATTACATTTCAAGGCTTAGCAGAGGCTACATTTGTTAAGATGATGTGGTATTGGTAGAGACAGTGTTAAACAGGCAGATCAATAGGGCAGAACACAGCCCATTATCTGGCCACATATATGTGGTTAATACATTCTCTCTCTCTCTCTCTCTCTCTCTCTCTGTGTGTGTGTGTGTGTGTCTGTCTCACTCTCTCTCTGTCTCTGTCTCTGTCTCTCTCCCTCTTCTTCCCCCTCCCCCTCCCTCTTCCTCCCCTTCCTTCCCCCATCTCTCTCCAGTCTTGCTATCTCTCTGTCTCTCTGTCTCTGTCTCTGTCTCTGTCTCTCTCTCTCTCTCTCTCTCTCTCTCTCTCTCTCTCTTTCTCCTGTCTTGCTATGCAGCCCTGGCTGGCCTAGAACTTTCTTCCAGAGACTAGGCTGCCTTTCAGTCACCCGCTTCTGCCTTCGGAGCACTGTGATGAGAGATCAGTGCTCCCACCCCTGGTAGCAATTGGTTTTCATAAGTGAGCCAAATCAATTGAATGAGAAACGATCGTCTTCTCAGCAACTCGTACTGCCAGGTACAACGCTGCAAACACTTGGATATTCTTTATGCCAGAAATTCTACCCCAAAAAACATGTGTCAAAATCTTCATAATAGCTCAAATCATGACATCTTTATCCAATATGGTCTAATTGGTGTGTGTTGGTTTTTGCTTGCTTGCTTGTTTGTTTGTTTGTTGAGACGGCTCTCACTATGCAGCCCTGGCTGGCCTGGAACTCACTGTGTAGACCAGGCTGTGCTTGAATTCTTAGAGATCTCCCTGCCTCCGCTGGGATTAAAGATGTGCACCGCCGTGCTCAGCACTTCAGAATTTTGCAGATTACAGACACCATGCACACAAAAAGCACACGTCTATGATTCCACTGACGGTAAGGTCAAGGCTCAGCGAAGATGCTCCCTGGCTGGCGATTGGAACGGCGTCTGCGGTGAGCCTGCCCTAGGGAGTGGCAGGACTGTGGTGCTTGTTCCTGGAGGAGCACAGCCTGGCCCGAGCGAGGCTGACCTCGGCTTCGAGCCAGCAGGGGCCTCGGGAAGGCCTAGGATGCGCTGTGGATAGTGTGAGGTGCTGTATATGAAGCAAAGTTACCTTTCCTCTGCTTCTCTTTAATTTTATCAAGGTGAGCTCTTCCTCTCCTATCTTACAGAATGCTTTGAGAACTTTGGTAGTGCCCTGTTAAAGTCTGCACCCGTGAGTCCGCCGGGGCCCTGGGCCTTTCGTATGTGGGAGTTTCAATAGCTGTTCCAACCTCGCTGCTTGTCCTCAGTCTGTCCAAACTGCTTCTCCTCACGTGGTTTACTTTTGTGGTCACATGCACCTAGAAATTTCCTTTACATTTCCTATTTAGTGGAATATATGTTTCCAAGGTAAGACCTGATGATATTTTAAATTTCACTGGTGTGTGTGGTAACAGCTCCCTCTTCATCTTCTCTAGATTTATTAATTTTGATCTTCTTTTTTCTTCTTTTTTCTTTTTTGTTTCTTTTGGTACTCTGGTTAAGTGTATAATCCTGTTAATCTTGTATAATCTTTTCAAAGAACTAGCTCTACATGCCACTGATTCAGACTGCAGTGGGCCCTGGCTATTGACGTGCAGTTGTAGTTAGAACCCCGAGTCTCAGAGAACAGTGGGAAGAGCTGTCAATATTAAACCTTGAAAAAAATAAAAATAAACTTGTGACCATCTTACACAGAGACAGGGGTGTGTGATCAGTGGCCTGTGCTTCCCACTCTTCGGCACTGTGTCACCGCCCACCCCTTGGTCCTCACAGGCACGCAGTTTGTCGCCTTTAGTGGTCATGACGTCATCCATGGTCCTCTTCTCAGACTCTGGTGAGGGCGCATGACTGTCCGGAGCAGACACTCTAAGTTGGGACGAAAGCTATGAGGGAAACCGTGGATGCCGCACGCCTCACAGAGTGAGGTACGCGCACTGGTGTGCATAA
Source organism: Apodemus sylvaticus (assembly GCF_947179515.1). Taxonomy (NCBI): domain Eukaryota; kingdom Metazoa; phylum Chordata; class Mammalia; order Rodentia; family Muridae; genus Apodemus; species Apodemus sylvaticus. The sequence goes on along the minus strand of NC_067475.1, from coordinate 163,769,040 downwards.
TTTAGAATAGTCTAGAATTTTTCACTTACTTTTCCACATTTCCATCTGACAATTCTGCAGAGATCATCCCAGCACGGCACAGCTTCTCCACAGAGCTGCTGCCGTGAAGATGAACAAAATTCCTGGTTAAAATGAAACTCTTACGTCTGTTCCCAGCTTTCTGTCATCTCTGGGCATTAAAGGACAACAAACTACAGTTGCTTTCCGTTTTGAGAAGCGAAATCTCAGAAGAAGAACATAGCAATGGACCGAGAAGCTGAACAAACTCCGGTAACCTCCTCATCCTCAGGAGTCAGCAGGGTAAAAGGGGAGAGAAACCCTCCCTCCCACGCCACGCAAGCGGCTTTTCAGATGAGGGGAAGGAAGGAGAAAAGAAAGGAAGAAAGAAAGGGAAAGGCATAAACCTTGTCCTGAGCGGGCACCACAACCCAGTGTCTGACACACCATTGGAAGAAGTCTGTCTCTCCGAACCTGGCAGAAGACTCCGAGGACCGGAGACTTGGAGGGCAGGGCCTGTGCATACGCCCGAGATGCGTGTCACGTGACCTTCATCCTGCACGCATCCAGTGTCTGCCCTGTCCCCCAGCCTTGCTGGAGACCAGATCAAAGCAGTCTCTTTTTAAGGCCATGCTTTTTGGTGATGCCGAAAGTTGATTAACTGACTTCATAAAGCAGTGGTTCTCGACCCGTGGGTCAGTCACAGCTCCTTTTGGAGTCAAGTGGCCCCTTCACAGGGGTCACCTCAGACCATGGGAAAACAGATATTTACATTAAGATCGGTAACAAAGATGCACTTATGAAGTAGCAACAATAATAAATGTATGGGGGTGGGTGGGTCACTACTACATGAGGAACTGCACTAAAGAGTCGCAGCCTCAGGGGGCTGAGAGCCACTAACCTGCTCAGGCACCCGAGGAGACACCTCACATGCTGTAGAGTTGACCATGATTGGACAGTCACTAGACTGCAAAGTCACTAGACTGCAAAGTCCCTTTGGTCCTGAGGATGATAACTGTGTAAAAGACACCCAAAAGTACAACTTTTGACTAAGGTTGAGAGATATTGGGGGCAGGGAAGTAGTTTTTGAAAAACGTAACACTTGCAGGGCACACGCCTTTAATCTCAGCACTTGGGAGGCAGAGGCAGGCGGATTTCTGAGTTCCAGGCCAGCCTGGTCTACAAAGTGAGTTCCAGGACAGTGAAAGCTATACAGAGAAACCCTGTCTCGAAAAACAAAAACAAAACGAAAAAAGAAAGAAAAACACAACACTTTAGAAATTATACAATTAACCACACACCCCGAAAGAATCTGTGGAGATATTTACCACTCAGAAGAGTAAAAACATTGTCATTTCAAAATAAATAATCCTGGTGTGCTTTGCAGTGGAGAGGCCAACCAGGAGTGACAGTCTCTAAATGTGTGGCTGCAATAAGCTATAGTTCGAGGGAGAATCGCAGAATGAATTCCAGATGCCTCTAACTCATGTAGCAGTAACAGGAACCGTGGGTTAAGGGGCCTGTTCATCTTAAGTCAGAGATGACAAGTCCTTGCTGGAGAACGGAGTAAATGTTTTTGGTAGGTGCCTTTAATCATCATCCTGGTGGTGGATTATACCTCAGTGGTGATAGAAAGAAAGCAAACTCAGAAGTCACTGCTGAGCTGAGGAAAGCTAACGTTTGGTTTGCTGTCAGCTGACGTGACTGCTGGGCGCTGTCAGCTGACATGACTGCTGGGAGCCGCCATTCCCTCCCTCAGCTGCCTAGAGAGCGACTGGAGGGAGAAGGACATTCCTGGGTCAGAACCTCAGACAGAAAAAAATATTTGAAAATCCAATGGACCCTCACACGTTTGACCGACTCCCTCCATGGGAAGGGGCCCTGCTTTCTTGGAGGGTTTTCCAGGCTCTCCCAGGAAGGCAAAGAGTTTTCAGAGGAGTTATCTGCTGGTTAGAGATGGCCTCAAAACAGATACAAATTCCCAAGAGTGAATGTTTTAGGCCATTCTGTTTTTGGACCTAAAATTTAATAAAATTGCATACACACTTGCTCACATGTGGGTATGGTGTGTGTGTGTGTGTGTGTGTTTGTGTGTGTGTGAGAGAGAGAGAGAGAGACAGAGACAGAGACAAGACAGAGAGACAGAGACAGACAGGAAGACAGAGAGACAGAGAGGGGTGTGCTCAGTATATGCATGTGAATGTTCCGTGTATGGATGTGGTCATAGACATGCCAGGCCCATGGAAGGTCAGAAGATAACCTTTGGCGTCGGCCCTTATGCCTCGTTTCAGATGAGTCTCTTTGCTGTCGGGCGCTGCGGGGATTCTGCTGCTCCTCGTCCCATCTTGCTATGGGAACACCAGGCTTGCAGACGCACGCGCGTGCCAGGCGTCTATGGGGGTCTGAGCTCAGGTCCCCACACGTCGCCAGCGGGCGCCTCTACTCAGTAAGCCATTTCCCATCCCTACATTTTAACTACTTTTTACATTAATTTAATTGTTATACGCATATGACAGGCCTCTGGAGGGTTCTGTTAAACTTGCAGGCTTCACATGGATGGCATAAACATTTGAAGTATGGCGTCGTCCTCATCATCATCATCATCACCTTATGAACAGCAGCACGGTGTCCTCCTGGGCGATAGACACTATAGGGATGTCTTTAAGTAATGATATGCAGCTGTAACCGGCAGGAGATGTAACTCAGGGGCCCTGGGCTTCATCCTTCGCACTAAGAATAAAAGTACATGTGTTTATACTGCATGTTTGAAACATGTTTGTGAGTCGTGATGTTGTCCAGAAAAATCATGTGTGGAGCAGATTTCAAGTATTTCGTCCCAATGACTACTTGCCACAGTTTTAAAGTGTCGGCGCTTCATTTTAGCCCACGACACCTTTTAACGGCCCTGGGTGGGGTGCTGGCATTCCCAGCTCTCCTCTTGCCATCAGCAGTTGTCCTCAGCCATCTAGAAAAAAAGAAAAACTTGGAAAGCACTGAACATGTTGTAAGCTCATTTCTATAATTTCTCTTCCTCACAGACTCACAGCCCTCGGGTTGGTTCCTTGGTTGTCCTGACAACAGGCAGCCGGTTACTGTTTAAGGCTTCAGGGGTTTTTTTGCACAGCATGGTGAACAACCCAGAGTAGAAAACTACGAAGGTCAGATTACCCGTAAGCGAAGTGATTTTTCAGGCAATCCGCTCAGCCTTCGCCAACCTCGCCCTTCAGTTCTTCCTTGCTGCTGTCCTCTCTTAGATCCCTTCTGGAACCTGCCCTGGTCTCCTGAGTTCTAGAACAGCGTAAGTCCCACAAGTTATCACATCGTCATCCTGGATGTCACATAGACACCCTCCTTCACCATGTCTTCAACAGCAGCCTCTATCTTTTCTCTAGAATCTGTGACTTTCCTTTCACAGCTATCCTCACTGGGAGACAGCATGAGCCACGCCCGGTGCCTGCTTCTGTGCACCCTACCCCCAACGTGTTTCCCCTTCCCCTTGATGGGCCACTGTGTCCTACATGGATGATGGCCGCGACCTGTCGATTGGCCTTGAATCCATTCTCCAACACCTCATCATGTCCACCTTTGCCCTCTGTTTGCTGGGGATTCCCACCCTACTTTATCACAGCGCTTCAAAGTCCTGAATGGCGGATTCTCTGTCTTTTCTCACTTGCCTTTCACGGGACGCTGCAGTGAGCCTCAGTTTCAGGGTGTGCTGGTCTCACTTTCTCTCCGCCCTCGCCTGCCCTGCTCTCTTGGTGAATTCACCCCATTCTGTGTTCGCTCCTCTCCTCTCCCTGCTGGCACCGCCTCACATTCACGGGCAGGTTCGGTCCTTCCAGTTCATAGCCCCTCTGTATGCTCGCTCGCTTGCTCTCGGGCTGTCCTGCCGCCCCACACAGCTCACTTCCCTGTGTGGACCCGGGCTCCTCGGCCCCCACTGCCTCTGCCTCTCCTTTCTCGTTCTCCTCCTGGCTAATCACTGCTTGTTCTTAATTTCTCAGCCCAGAGATAACTTCTTTATGAAAGCTTCCTAATGGCACACTTTTCTCCCTTCCTTTCGTGAGTTGCCTCTGATTTGTCTCTACCTCCAGCCCTTGCATTGTGCGCATGTGCTACCCTGACAAATCTTTACACGGCTGCTAGGGGCTGCGTTCAGGTCCTTACACATAGCGCTTAAGCAGCAGCCTCATTACCAGCCTGCCTGTCCCTGTAACCTCTGGAATGGTTTGTTTTCTTTTGTTATAAACGAGGAGGCAGGATCTTTAGGGGGTGGGACCTATCTTCACATTCACAGTAAAGTCAAGAATGGCCTTGATCCTGGTCAACCTGCCTTCAGCAAGTGGGATGACAGGCATAGACCATACCTTGAGACACTTTGTTGAAGACTTATTGTTGGGTTCATAAAAAGAGAAAGGTATACGGCAGTGTGGGGAAGGGGGTGCCCAGCGGGCCCATGTCCAGGCATCCCTTCCCCCTGAGGGACCAGACACACACAGACATGTTATAGAATAGAGTTTATTCAGGGCAGAAGATAGGAGTTAATGGGGTAGTGGAGGCAGAGAGAGAGAGAGAGAGAGAGAGAGAGAGAGAGAGAGGAGGGGCAAGCAGCCCCTTTTAAAGTGGGCCAGGGCTACCTGGCTGTTGCCGGGCAACTGTGCGGAGGGGCAAACCTGGCTGTTGCCAGGTAATTGTAGGGTGGAGCTTAGACAGAATCCTCACACTCATCTGTAAGTCTGTAACTTCACTGTTGCGGCCTCATTTGTAACTGCCTGGGAAATAATCATCTCTTCTTCTAATTTTGAAGTTTTTTACTGTATTTGCACACATGTGTGCACATGTGCAGTGTGTGTATGTGTGTGCATGTGCATGGAGGGCATGTGCAGATGCACCTACGCCTCAGCATTTTCCTGTTCCTGTGGAAGGCAGAGGACAACATTTGGGAGTCAATTCTTCCTCCCCTTGTAAGTTCTGGAAATTGTGTGGCCAGCGCTGCTATCCACCGAGCCATCTCACTGGCCCAGTTATGTGTCTTTTTGAGAGACTTTAAACATGATGGCATCAGGAACTAGGTGTCTTTCTGTGTCCCTGATGTGTCCAATGGCACTAGCACGGAGGCTGGCACCAACATAGTCTCAATCGATATTTCTTAAACAAATGGCCAGTGCTCCCACATTTCTGCGAGAATTTGTCTAGGATGTCTTTCTTGGCAAGGACGGTTCTATTCGTGGTTGCAGGACTATCGTTGAGCATGCCCGCGCCTGCAGCAGCTGACAAATGTAGAATGGATGAATGGATGGAAGAGCTGCTCTCCTTACCCAGCTGGTACTGGACGGCTTGACTCATTCATTCATTCAGATCTTACTGATTTCTCTGGATGCTCAGATCCACAGACAACAAACACACTATCACCAATGAGCGCCTGTGACATAGGGAGAGAAATCCTGGCAGAGTAAGAGTCTCTTCTTTGAATGAGGGGCTGGAGCTATGGCTCAGCAGTTAAGAGCATTGACTGCTCTTCCAGAGGACCGAGTTCAAGTCCCAGCACCCACATGGCAGCTCACAACTGTCTGGGATTCCAAGACCAGGCAGTCTCACACAGACATACATGCAGACAAATTACCAAAGCTTTAGGTAAATTAATCTTCAGAAACAGTTGCATGAGTGAAACATTCTCCTAAGGTGTCGAAACTGCTTGGTAGACCAGTTTGAAGGTAATCAAAAATAACATTATGGGAATTCCAGCTTTGGCTTGGGAGAGTGTCTCTCGCTATTTCTATTTTCATATAACTATTTCTATTTTCTTTGGGGTTATTGAAGTTAAAACATCACAAAATCTCAGAATGTCTCTGGATGTCATCCCTGCCTTGGGAGGGCATGAAGAGTCTTTTGTTGTTGTTACTGGGAGGAAGCCTGCCTTCTCCCCAGGCCTTGTAGTTGATCAGCTAATATCTTCAACCCCTCCTGTGTACAAGCCAGGCAGTTCATGAGGACAGGGAAAGGACAGACAAAGACATTTGTGCATAGAAAGAAGAGGAAACTGAGTTAGAGATAGATGAGGCAGCAAAGTACTTTATGATACGTAAACACTCATGTTGGACAGGGCGTGGAAAACACACAGATGATCTTCAGAACATCAACAAAACACACTTGAAAACTGTGTACAGTCTCAGGCACCATTGGTCAATGCAGAATGCCAGCAAGCAGAGGCACACTGGACAGCCTAACAGAAGGGCCACCCCATTTCTGTTCATTAAATAGAAGGGCCACCCCATTTCTGTTCATTAAATAGAAGGGCCACCCCATTTGTGTTCATTAAATAGAGGGACCACCCCATTTCTGTTCATTAAATAGAAGGGCCACCCCATTTCTGTTCATTAAATAGAAGGGCCACCCCATTTCTGTTCATTAAATAGAAGGGCCACCCCATTTCTGTTCATTAAATAGAAGGGCCACCCCATTTCTGTTCATTAAATAGAAGGGCCACCCCATTTCTGTTCATTAAATAGAAGGGCCACCCCATTTCTGTTCATTAAATAGAAGGACCACCCCATTTCTGTTCATTAAATAGAAGGGCCACCCCATTTCTGTTCATTAAATAGAAGGGCCACCCCATTTCTGTTCATTAAATAGAAGGGCCACCCCATTTCTATTCATTAACTAGAAGGACCACCCCATTTCTGTTCATTAAATAGAAGGGCCACCCCATTTCTGTTCATTAAATAGAAGGACCACCCCATTTCTGTTCATTAAATAGAGGGACCACCCCATTTCTGTTCATTAAATAGAAGAACCACCCCATTTCTGTTCATTAAATAGAAGGGCCACCCCATTTCTGTTCATTAAATAGAGGGACCACCCCATTTCTGTTCATTAAATAGAGGGACCACCCCATTTCTGTTCATTAAATAGAAGGGCCACCCCATTTCTGTTCATTAAATAGAAGGGCCACCCCATTTCTGTTCATTAAATAGAGGGACCACCCCATTTCTGTTCATTAAATAGAAGGACCACCCCATTTCTGTTCATTAAATAGAGGGACCACCCCATTTCTGTTCATTAAATAGAAGGACCACCCCATTTCTGTTCATTAAATAGAGGGACCACCCCATTTCTGTTCATTAAATAGAAGGGCCACCCCATTTCTGTTCATTAAATAGAAGGGCCACCCCATTTCTGTTCATTAAATAGAGGGACCACCCCATTTCTGTTCATTAAATAGAAGGACCACCCCATTTCTGTTCATTAAATAGAGGGACCACCCCATTTCTGTTCATTAAATAGAAGGACCACCCCATTTCTGTTCATTAAATAGAGGGACCACCCCATTTCTGTTCATTAAATAGAAGGACCACCCCATTTCTGTTCATTAAATAGAAGGATCCACTCCATTTCTGTTTGTTAAATGGACTCTTCAAAGTTACTTGGCTTTTATTGTTGTTGTTGGTTTTTGTTGTTTTGAGACAGGGTCTCACTTACGTGGCTCGGAATGGCCTTGAATTTACTATGTAGACCAGGCTGGCCTCAAACTCACAGAGATCTGTCAGCCTCTGCCTCCTGAGTGTTGGGATTAAAGACATGTAGCACCATACCTGGCTTTCAAAATTAGTGTGAAGTTATTTAAAAGCTGGTTGTGGTGGCACAGGTTTGTAATCCCAAATCTTGGAAGTAAAGGCAAGAAGATCAGAAATTTAAGGTAAACTGGCTATATGGGGAGTTTGAGGTCAGCCTGGGTTACATGAAACCCTGTCTCAACAATAAACTAACTAAGTAAGTATCTAACTAACTAACTAACTGATAAATGAAAGTATTTTGTAGTAATAGATTTTTAAAATTTTTTTCATAATTTCCTATTTCTATAAAAGATATCTGGAGGTTCACTTTTAAACCAAATCAATTTTCAGGAATATAAGAATATCAGAAATGTCGGGCCGTGGTGGCGCACACCTGTAATCCCAGCACTCTGGGAGGCAGAGGCAGGCGAATTTCTGAGTTTGAGGCCAGCCTGGTCTACAGAGTGAGTTCCAGGACAGCCAGGGCTACACAGAGAAACCCTGTCTTGAAAAAAAGAAGAAGAAGAAGAAGAAGAAGAAGAAGAAGAAGAAGAAGAAGAAGAAGAAGAAGAAGAAGAAGAAGAAGAAGAAGAAGAAGAAGAAAAGAAAAATGTCAGTTTTTGATGTCACGTCCCCCCCTCCCCAGGTTATTTTACAGCTATTAAAACCAAGTAGAATCCAAATACAGTGTTGTTTGTGATTGACAACTTTAGAGCATGTCCATTCTAGAACATCCTTGTGTCTTTCAGATACTAGGGAAAGGCCACAGGAATGGGGAAAGGTAAACATCTCTCCCTACTCTCTTTACTGTCTCTCCAAAATTCTGGCATTACATTATTAGGGATTGTTCCATTCTGAGCAAACTGTCATTTTAAAATTAAGTTTGCTTTGGAAACAACCATTAAAATAACAGAAAGTTTGAGCAATAGACCAGGCTTCCTTGTAAGTAAGCCTATATTAAAGACATAAGATTGCTGAACTCCAGCCGTGGGCAGTGCCACGCGCCTGGAATCCCAGCCCTCGAGGTGGTGGAGGCAGGAGGATCAGGCATTCATAACTTCAGCTACACAGTGACTTTGAGGCTAGCCTGGGCTATGTGAGACCCGAATTCAAACAAAGCAGTCTACTTAATATAAATGAGTATAAACTGATGATCGTAAGCCACAATCTCTCACACCCAGACTTCTAGGACAGGGTGAAAAATGTTACAAACAGAAATATATTGCCAATCTCCTGACACCTACTTCTGTTTTCCATTGAGACAGTGTTTGTGCAGCCTAGGCTGGCTTTGACCTCCTGACCCTCCTGCTTTAGCCTCCTGGGTGCTGTGAGCACAGGCATACCACGGCCTTGCTCTAGTTCTGTCTGTCTGTCTGTCTGTCTGTCTGTCTTCCGTCTGTCTGTGTGTAAGCGCGTATGTATGCATGTACAGTGTGTACGTGTGTGTGGGGGTCAGAGGGCAGCTTTTAGAAGCTGACTTTCTTCTCCCATCTTCCCTGGTTCCTGTGATTAAACTCTTTTCCTGGCAAGAGTCTTTACCACTGAGCTATCTCACGGGTCCCTAATTCTGGGTTTTAATTGCTAATTTGTTTTTGTTAATTTACAATGTGCAGTAAAACAGTTAATTGCCACTCTTATCAATATCCGCTCTTTGGGGGAAGTTTGCTGAGCCGTGGAAACGGTGCTGCTGGTCATGCGGTCTCTGTTTGCTCTGGGATTAGTAAGGTAAAGAGAACCAAAGGCCGCTGCCAGGCCTGTGCGACAGTCTGTGTTATCCTAATACAGTATTAGAGGCGGGCTCTGCTAATTGACAACGACACAAAAGGTAAGTAGCAGTGCCTTGCTTAATTTTGCTGTTATTTTACAACATCATAAACTACTATTTATCACATATTTCTTCAAAGGCAACAGTGGGAGGAGGTACGGGATATTTATTCACTCTTTTTGTTTTTTTGAGACAGGTCCCACACATAAGTCCCCATCTCTCCTTCTCTTTCTTTTTTTCTTTTTCCAGACAGGGTTTATTTTCTGTTAGCCCTGGTTGTCCTGGAACTCTCTTTGTAGACCAAGCTGGCCTGGAACTCACAGAGATCCCACTGCTTCTGACTCCTGATTACCACCACACCTGGTCCCTACATCCATTCTTGGACTTAAGGCAATCCTTCTGCCTCAGCTCCCTAAGTGCTGGGATTATAAGTGTGAACCACCACACCTGGTTCTAGATAATTCATTTAGATGTTGTTCTTTTACAGATTTCCTCTGTAAAGAAATTTCTATACTTTGAGGAGCTTTATACATTTTTTCCTTTTATAATTACTGCCCATGCTGGACTCCAAACTCCAGGTTTAGGGGCTCCTCCTCGCACGGGAACCAACTCCTCAAGGAGATGGGGTGACAGGCACATACCCGCTTTCTCTGCCATTACATTTCTTCAGACTCCGCTGTAGCACTCTGTAGGGTGTAAGGGCTGGACTGAAGGCTGGCCATGGGGCCTCAGAGCTCTTACCTGACGTACATGAGGACGTGGTTTCAATCTTCAACACCATGCACAAGCACATGAGTACTCACAGCACACACAGACACACGCACAGACAGACAGACAGACAGACAGACAGACACACACACACACGTGCGCGCATACACGCACGCGCGCGCGCGCGCGCGCACACACACACACACACACACACACACACACACACACACGCACACACACCAGTGTAGAGGGAGAATAAGAGGATAACCCTCAGCACTGAGGTAGTGACAATGAGCTGCCATGCCCAGATTCGGTGTGTGGGTTCTGGGACCTGTTTTAGGCTCTTTATCCACTGAGCTGTCTCCCCCGCCCCAGGCCCACAGATGTGCACCTTCTGCACTGAAGGTCTAAAAGTGGTCACGATTCCCTACCAGAGACTCTGCCTCAAAAGGTAATCAATGTCCTTGTTGGCATCTCTGGTCTTAAATAGACATGTATTTATGTGTACATGTGTTTGTCTATGATACAGATGCATGCCATATACGCCCATATCCGCTGGCTGGTTTTTTCCCCCCAGCAATCTTGTCATTTTATAGCAACCGCTTATCTTTCTGTAGCGCCATCTTGACTCCCTGGTTCCATCCTACCTCGGAGCTCTGCTGGAGTCTTCATCCTTTTCTCTGGGACTTCAAAGACTTCATAAAATAGGTGCTGTTTTCCTAAGTTCCTTGTGTACTAGGTTTTCAAGATCTCTGGACTCAGCACCCTATAATCTTCAGGGACCCAGTTTTCTCCTTCCCTCCTTCCCTCCCTCCCTTTCTTTCTTCCTTCCTTCCTCCCTTCCTTCATTCCGTTCTTCTGTCTGGCCTGCCTGCCTTTCTGTGTCTGTAAGTTGTGCATGGTCAAGTATATGTAAACACACGTGTGTTCGCAGGTTACATGCACATACCTGTGCAGAGAGCAGAAGTCAGCCTTGTCACCCTTGGGCATCCGACCACAGGCACTTTTCACCTTAGTTTAGAGAAAGGGTCTCCCGTTGGTCTGAAAGTTGCAAAGTAAGCTAGACTGGCCAGCGAGCGAGCCCGGCATCCACCTGTCTCCTCCTCCCTAACCCTGGGACGCTAAGCACGTGGCAGCATGTCCAGCTTTTAACGTGGGTTCCGGGGCTCAACCCTCCCCCCCCCCCCAGTTTGCACGTTCGTGCAGCAGACACTTTCTCATCTGAGGTATCTCAGCCCAGGGATCCACTTCGAAACTCACCAACTCACCATCAGGGATCACACTTTCAGCTACTACGAGTTTGATCAGATAGACAAAGTCGGCCCCTGGACTGCTATGCGTGGGCCCAAACTCAGAGAGCAAGTTTTCCTGTGTAAATGTGAGGGGCCAGCAGATGTAACATAAGCCTCCTTGTGTGGAGTTAGACCATGGGAAACACTTAACCCATTACCGAATATTTATAAAACATCCAGTAAATGACAGCCACATACATAACTTAAACTTGACTCCACTTTTATCAATACAGAGTTGGATAAAAAGCGTCGCCACCTTACTCCAGAACACCGGAGTGTTACTGATGTCAGGTGAGCCCATATTCCCTTTCTGAGGCCCTTGTCAGACCTGGCTGTCTCCAGAGCGCCTCTGCGTGCCTATGGCTTACTGCGGCATTCCTACCTGCACTGCGCTGACAGCGCTTGCCTGTTTTTACCTTGTTGTTGTGACTTGCAGTTTTTATTTTGAATTCTTTATTCTGATTTGGTTCTAACATATTTAAGTACAACCTACCCGCCCCCACCCCCGCAACTAACAAAGGTCCTTTTGGATTCTAGTGTGTTCAGTCTTTCCTAGCTGCACAGAACTATTCGAAAGTCCAGTTGCTAGAGCTGATAGGATGACTCAGTCAGGACAGGTGCCAGCCGCCAAGACTAATGCCTGAGCGTCGTCCCTGGGATTCGAGTGGTAGAAGGATACCAAACAGCTCCTGAGAGGCGTATCCTGATATCCACAGGCACACTGAGGCGCGTGTGTACACCCTCTTCCCACCAGACATGCCCTCCAGATAAATTAATAAATGTGAAGTGAAGTTTTTTCTAAGTCCAGATGCTGTTTGCAAGCCTGCCTCTTAGGTTTTGAGATACACGGCACAGTCTTTGCCAGAAAGAACAGCCATCTTCTTCCTGGCTCTGTGCCCACCAACTTGAGACAGCGGCCAGCTCCTAGTGAGCTGTAGGCTTGCCACAGGTCTCCAGGCTTCAGAGCGGTCCTGGGAGCTCCTCTTTCTGTGTCCTATGGTGGCCACCACATATCCTGCGATAGGCCAGAGAGAGGAGGCTCCGGGTCACCGTGTCCTGTAATGGCACTGGGACAGAGTGATGGATGGGGTCTCTGGCCCTGTGCTGCCAGTCCTGTAACGCCTGTGTTGGAGGCGATGGAGACAGGAGAGCCTCTGGTGGTCACTGGGCAGCTAGTCTGGCTGGGAACATGGTCAGTTCCAGGTCTCAGATTAATACAGGATTGCTTCTGACGTCTTCCTCTGGCCTCTAAGCAAGCTTAGAAGTGTGTAGAAAAACACTCGCACATGCACACATGTATGTACACAGATGCAGATCTGGTCTTACTGCTCCCTGGCCTTTTAAGTCTCCGTCTGTATCCTGACACACAGACCTACGTAATCCAGAGCCAGCACTGCAGATCCACAGTACTGCATAGCGGCCAATCTTCTCTCTGCATGTCTCTCCCTGATGACTTCTCCCCGCCCCCTTTTAATTTGTATTTATTTGCATTGATTTATTTGTATTGATTTTAATTTGTATACACACACATATATTTGTATATAAAATTTTGTTACATATACAAACAATTTTTAAGTCAGGGTCTCTCTCTATAGCCCTGGCTGCCCGGAATTCAGTGCCAACCAGGCAGGCTAGCTGTAACTCCAGAGATTCGCCTGCCTCTTCAGACCCACTGCTAGGATTAAAGGTGGGCACCACCATGCCTTGCCTGCTATTGAATGCACTAACTGTGCACTGTAAGTGTCAGGTGACATTGCAGGGCATCTCAACAGCACACAAGAATCAAATTAGAGTGAATGACACATTCACCAGCTGAGACATTTATTGTGTCTGTGTCCTGAGGGTACTCACGCCTGCCAACCTAGCTCACAGCCCGCCGACCTAGCTATCTTGAAATATCCAATTAAGTATTTTCTTTCTCTTCCTTTGATTTTTGTTTGAAATAATTTTTGTTTGTAAGAAAACAGGCTGAGCAAGCCAGAGGGAGCAGACCAATACTCAGCGCTTCTCCAAAGCCTCTGCCTCAGCTCCTGCCTCCAGGTTCCTGCCCTGCCTCAGCTCCTGTCCTGACTTCCTCCTGAAGCTGCTTTTGGTCATGGTGTTTTATCACAGCAACAGAAACTCCGGCTAAGACACTCTGAGCTGTCTCGCTGCCTCAGTTCATCATGGCTGCCTACGGTTATCCCTTTGTAGGTGTGGCGTGCTCCTCACCCCTGACCTTTCCTCTGTGCTCCTCCCGCAGGCCCTCAGCACGAGCAGCACATCTTCTGAAGAGCCTTCTGTGACTCCTCGCCTCCTCTGTCACTCAGGAACCCACTGGGTGTGGTGGTTGGAATTAGAAATGTCCTCCATGAGTTTGGTCTCAACTGGTGACATTGTTATGAAACTTTTAGGACAAGGAGCCTTGCTGGAGGAAGACTGTCCCTAGAGGCAGGCTTTGGCAGACATAGCCTCCTCTGTCTTCTAGGTCTTTCTCTAGAACTGGTTGTGTATGTGGCTAAAGAGACTCCTTCTCAGCTTCCTCACCTGGCCACTGGCAGCCATGTTTCTTTCGCCATTATGGACGGTCCTTCTAGATCAGTGGTTCTCAGCCTGTGGGACTGAGTCTGAGGGTTCTTGGCCCCTTTGGAGGTCAAGCCACTGTTTCACAGGGGTCACCTAAGACCATCAGAAAACACAAATTATTTACATTACAGTTCATAACAGTAGCAAACTTACAGTCATGAATTATCAATGAAAATAATTTTATGGTTGGGAGTCACCACATGAGAAACTGGATTGACGGATTACGGCCTCAGGAAGGTTGAGAACCGCTGCTCTAGAGCTGTAAGTCTAGAAATCTGTTCTGGCCATGGCCTTTTTTATCACAGCAACGAAAAGCACAGTAGGTACCAGGTCCTGGGTCCTCCTTACTGTGTAGATTTAATTGTCTGTCTGCCCACATGCTTTCTCGGTCCCTTGTACCCTCTCTAGACTGGAATGCTTCACATAAAGGAATATTATTTATAAATATTCACATAAAGGAATATTATTTATAAATATAGACAAGTTCTCTTTATTATGTAGCTATAGACCAGATTGGCCTCGAACTCACAGAGATCCATTTACCTTTGCCTCTGCTGGGCTAAAGGTGTGAGCCACCACATCTGGCTTATTTTAATATTATGTATTTTATAATTTTATAATTTAAGGCAGTCTTTCAGTATGTTTCCCAGACTGGCCTCAAACCCTTTGACTCAAGAGCTCCTCAAGTCTGTCTCCTGAGTGGCTGGGACTACAGGTGTGAACTAGACATTACAGCTTGTGTGTGTGTGTGTGTGTGTATGTGTGCATAGTGTAGTAGAAAACCTTTGGATTCAGAAGCCAAATCTCTAAAAGGGAAAATTAATAAAACACGTCTTTAGAATGAAAATGGAACCCTGTATTCTGCAGAAGCCGTCATTTGGAGAGGGTAGGAATTCACACTAGAGACCAGAAGCTACTGTTTTTTATAAACTCCTTCTGACAAGAGCTGCATCTCGGGACTAAAGGACTCTCAGTGCAGCAGCAAGAGAAAATCCAATCATGAGCAAGGGACATGTTCTTGCAGAGTGTGCTGAGACAGTGACACACAGATGTTTGTTGACCATGGGGAAATGCAAATTAAACCCACACAGCAACACCACTCCACTGTCAGGATGGCTAAAGTAAAGACAAAACAGTGTCAACTGTGGGCGAGAAGGATGTCTACAACACCGGATCTCCAGCACATTGATTGATGGGTGTATAAAATGGGTCAGTCACTCTCTAAAAAATGTTGGCAGTTTCTTTAAAAAAAAAAAAATCAGTCAATCCTAAACATAAAACTACTAGAGAAACCATTTTCTCTCATTTGGAGTTTATCCCAGAGAACTGCAAATTTATGTTCATGTAAAACCTCTACCTGAATATTCATAGGAGTTTCATTAGCTCAGCCTGAAATACTGCCGATGTGATGTCCTCCCACAAGCAAGCAGACGGGAGGCTGTAGTGTGCAAGCTACATGGGACATCAGGAGGCAATGAAAGGGGTGACTGTCCCTGTCTCTGTCTCTCTGTCTCTCTCCCCCCTCTCTGTCTCTCTCTCTCTCTCTCTCTCTCTCACACACACACACACACAACACACACACACACACACACACACCTTGAATAAATCTTCAAGAACATTACTAAATACAGTTAATCAAAGACTTACATATTTTTGACCATATGTATGTGTATATATATATATACATATACATATTCTTATTGTTATTGTCTTAGAACAGGGTTACACTCTGTAGTCTAAGCTGTCCTCCTGCTGTGGCATTCCAATGTGCTGGAATTATAGACATGTGCTATCACAGACAATCTCCTGGTATATCTTCTTTTTTTTGTTTTTTAGTGTATAGAATACTCCTCCTCCTCCTCTTCTTTCTTCCTCTTCCTCCTCTTCCTCCTCTTCTTTCTTCCTCTTCCTCCTCTTCCTCCTCCTCCTCCTCCACTTCTTCTTCTTCTTCTTCTTCTTCTTCTTCTTCTTCTTCTTCTTCTTCTTCTTCTTCTTCCTATTTCTATGTGTTTAGTTTGTGCATCTCTGAGTGTGCATTTTGTATGCACATGTGTCAAGGCTGAGAAAATAAGGGAACTTGCTGCCAAACCTTGTCAGGTCTGACTTTAGTACCTACCTGCAACTTACACGGTGAAGGGTGAGAACTGACTCCTGTAAGCTGTCCCTCGACTCGTATTCACATACATGTACACACACACACACACACACACATACGCACACACACACTTTTAATTAAAAATACATGTGAATCTACAATTAGCTAATTTGTCATAGCCAGGCATAACATGCATGCCTTTAATCCCAGCACTTGGGAGACAGAGCCAAGCAGAACTCTGTGAGTTTAGGCCAGGCTGGTCTACATAATGAGTTCCTGGACAGCCAGAGCTATGCAGTGAGACCTGTGTGAGGAAAAAAAAATCTGCTTAAAAAACTCTGTAAAGATGCGGGAACCGGGTCTCTTATCCCCATGTTCCCCCTCTCTCCCCATTCTTCTCCCCTCTTCCCACGTGGTCATGGCCAGCTCTCATCCCGCTATCTTTTCTTTCTCTCTTTACTTCTCTATCTCTTTTTCTTTTCCTACTTCTCTATAATAAAGCTTCGAAACAACAACAACAACAAAAAAGATGCGGGAACCGGGAAAGTTCTCTGAGGAAGGCCTGTACCATGGAGAGCAGTCCTCTCTGCAGCAGGTCCACCCTGTGTGGCTCCTTGTCATGTATAAAATACTCAATTAAAACAAAAAGCAAAACTAAAAAAGAAAAGAAAAAAGGTCACCAAAGCAAACGGAGAGGAGCCGAGTCCAGGAGAGGCAGGGAGCAGTGAGGAGACACTGACCAGGAGATGCTCAGGACCTGGGCCTGGTGCGCAGGGCGGGGAGGAAGGCGGAGGAAGAGGAAGGTAAACCGGCCCAAGCTGGCCTCTTAGGACTAGTTCCTTGACATTTCAAATTAACTTCCCCACAGAGTTGGACAAGTCCCCAAATTTGTAAGATCCACCATAATATATACTAATATCAGTATCAGAGACTTAACTACAATGTCTTGATTTTTTATGTCCCCTTGGGTCCAATGGCACAAAAGCAAGAGCAGTCCTGGGCCTGGGGTCTTGGCTGCCCCGCCTCCCCACGCTGACCTCCTCATGGATGGACTGTGGTGACCACTTCTGTTCTGGAGTCGTCCTCAGCCCCAGGCTACAGCCCCACCTGCTTCTCTCTCTTCTATCTCTGCCCTCCTGAACAACAGCCAAGATGGCAGGCTTCTTCCTGTGTGCCAGGCACACGGAGAGGTAGGCTCTCTTCTGAGGAGGCTTGTCTTTTTTCAGCTTGTGCCCAAGATGAAGCCTGTCTAGCCATTCTCCGTCTCTGTCTCTCCCTCCTGCCCCATCTCTCTTCTCCCTCTCTCTGGAGCTGGAGTTACACAAGGTTGTGAGGCATCCACTGTGGGCTCTGGGAACAACTCAGGTCCTCTGAAACAGTAGTGCATGGTCTTAGCCTCTGGACCTTCTACCTCTTCAGGCCCAGACATTTATTGTTGTTGTTTCAGTGATAACAACTAGTTATACCTAGTTCATTATATATCAACATCACTAAACTGTGGCTGTGACATTTTAGATGCTGAGGCTGCTTCCAATTTGTTGGATCTCAAAAACTTGAGTTTCCAGGCTCACACTAGGATCTCATGGAACACTGTGTGAGCATTTAGATGTCAGGCTGGAGAGAAGGGGAGAATGAGGGAAATGGAAAAGACACAGTGGTCCTGGAGGGTCCCACTGGTCCCTCCTCCAGTGACCTATGTCCTGCTCCCCAGGTGGCCAGGCCCCGTGTCAGCCACAGGGTCCTCATGACCTAGAGGAATGGTCGCGGCGTCCAAATGCAGTTACAGCCGCCTCAGGTCCCAGGGAGACTGGCAACTGAAAAGAGAGCTCAGAAATGAGTCAGGGCTCTGGAGACTTGGGTGCGGGTGTGAAACTGCACCTCTGAGTCCCAGCGGGAGGGGGCGGCGCTCCTGTGGAGAGAGCCCCGCCTGGGAAACACAGAATCAGAGTGGGTACCTGCTGCACGACGACGCAGCGGAGTGGGGAGCCATCAGTCCCACCTGTCCAGAATTACTCTGTGGAGTGAGTGTGGGGAGAGGCCCTAAGTCTGGGTGGTTCCGGGTCCTGTCTTAGGCCTGTCACCCCCATGACTGCTTTCCCTCTCCCCTCTTCTGTCCTTTTCTTCCTTCTCCTCCCACCATGTTCCCACTCTTCTTCCTTCTCTTCCTCCCTTGCCCCATTTCTTATTCTTTTCCCCACTTTTCCTACTCTTCTTTGTGCACGCACACACACACACTCACACACACACACACATACACACACATACATACATACACATCTCAGCATGCATGTTCAATCGCTTGCACTCCATCCAGAAAAAGCAGAACACCCACACCCATACCCACCCACACCCACACCACACCCACACCCACCCACACCCACACCACACCCACCCACACCCACACCCACTCACACCCACCCATACCCACCCACACCCACACCCACCCACACCCACCCATACCCACCCACACCCACACCCACCCACACCCACCCATACCCACCCACACCCACACCCCACCCACACCCACACCACACCCACACCCACCCATACCCACCCACACCCACACCCACCCACACCCATACCCACACCCCACCCACACCCACAGACTAAACATCCAGGTCCAAGCCATGGCTCCGTTGGATGAGTGCTTCATGGCACTACACTCTAGCGTAAATGCTAGGGACAAAGATGAACAAGGTGTACTTCCTGTAGAAGTTTGGTGTAAGAAGTGACACACAGAAATGTTACCTGTTGTGTGGCTGTAGATCACGCAGTGGGAGCAGAGCCCCAGTGGATGCTCTTTGGTTGTTAATAAATTACCTGCGTTTGCTTTCTTTGGGGTTGAGATAGACTCATGAAGCCTCACACTGTCTGTGGAGCTGAAGATGGTCTCGAACTCCTGATTCCCCGCTTCCATTTCCCATATGCTGGCTTTGCAATCGTGCACCAGTATGTCTAGCTTTATTTATTTTATTTAATTCTTTCTTTGTTGAATTCTCTGGATTTCGTTGTTTAAACAATGATACCCAGTAAACAAGCTAACAAGTGCAGAAATGAGCCCACAGTATCCCCATGGACGTCCATACCCTCCTGTGGATGGATGGTAAAGAGAAACGTCTCCTGTGTGGTGAAGCTGTTAGCTGGGATGTTCACAGCCTGGTTAGTGCTCATGCGATGCTAAAGAAACACTGTTCAGTCCATAGCAGGCAATCCACAGGAGAGAGGAGTAGTGAAACACGGTGCTGGGGGGACTCACTCAGCACAGAGTTTGCTGGGCACAGGCTTGAGGACCTGAGGCCCACACCCACCACTCAAGTAAAACAGCACACCCGGGGACACGAGAAATGTCCTTGCACAGGTCCTGAGTTCAATTCCCAGCACCCACATGGGCAGCATAGTCACCTGTAACTCCATCTCCAGGGGATCTGATGCCTGTAGGCCTTCAAAGGGAACCACATTTGTATGCACATACCCAACCAAACACACACGCGTGTGCACACACACACTCATACACACACACACACACACACAAATAAGTAAATACATCAGTAAAATCTTTCTTAACAAGCACACTTATAATCCCAGCCCTGAAGAGGCAGAGACAGGAGGATTCCTGGGGCTCAGCATTAGCTAATCTAGCCAAATTGGGGCGCTTCAGGTTCAGTAAGAGAGTCTGTTTTAAAAGTAGTGGTAGTAGCAGCAGCAGCTGCTGTAAACACCACCAATAATAAATAGTATAGCGAGTGATTGAAAAAGAACTCGACATTGACCTCTGGCTTTCATATGTGTGCATGTAATACACACATATGAAACACACAGAAAGGCCAAGTGGGGAGAAGGAAGGGCTGGCCACAGCAGCTTGGCTGTGAACAAGGAGACTATGGGAGGAAACAGAAGGACGTCACGGACAACTCGGTGGTCAGGCGATGACTGAATAAAAGCAACAGTTATGAGCGCTCAAGAAGAAGATAAATTTAGGGCTGGCTTCATTGACTGGGAGATGCTCATAGCTCATAAAAGTGGAAATGTCTAGTTTCAAAACTCCTCAGGGTTCTATCTTTGAGTGGGGCGCTCTATTAGCGACTTCCAGGCCCTGGCTTCTAGCCTAGGAATTCTAGGAGTTTTAAAAACGAAACCTCTAGGCCATGTGCGACGGACACATACCTGGAACCCCAGCCCTTCGGAGGGGGAGAAAGAGGGTTAGGAGTCCAAGGTCCTCCTTGACTGTGTAGCAAGTTCAAGGCCTGCCTGGGCTGCACACGCCCTTGCCTCAGATACCCAAAAAGCAATTTATCAATCAAGCACTTGCTTCACATAACACAGCATGTGCCCGGCCACGGACCCACGGAATCAAGTCCACATCCAAGGCTGCACACAGTGATGCACATCCGAACCACAGAGGAAATCACAGAACTTCCTAAGCTCTGAGGACAAAACTTCTAGGTTTTAGGGTGTGTTCTGTAGATGCGGTTACTGCAAACGAGCTTTAGAAAAGATAGAATTCTGTGTAGAAAGTCTACTGAAGCCAGAGGCCACCTGTGGCCCGAGTGCAGCTGTGTCGTGGCAGATCCGCCCCCATCTGCAGCCACCAGCTGCAAGGCTCTCTGTGTTAAGAGCAAAGATTGTGGCTTCAAAGAGAAAGTGACTTGCAGGAGTTTTAATGGATTTGTTGGCTTGTAGGAGTCTGAATATAGCTAATAAGTGAGGCCTTCAGTGTAACACCACAAGTATAAAATGAGCATCACTCTTCAGAACTCTCCTTGTTTATAAATACCCAGGTTTCCTTCTAATTGCATGTCAGTTCCTCACACTCACCACAAGACAGGTGTCTGTGTGTAACAAATCGCTCCCCAATCTTGCTCTCAGAAGAACCCCTACCATGCCATTCGTAATGTGCAGTCTATACATGCGTGGCAGGGCAGGTCACCTCCTCCTCTGTGGTCAGTTCCTCTGCTAACTGTATAGAAACAGTGTGTATAATTAATTTTTAAGGCAAGATCTTACTATGTTGCCCTGACTGGCCTGGAACTTGTTATGTAGACCAGGCTAGACTGTGTAGATAGCCTAACTTTAAACAGCGGAGCTTCATCTGTGTCTGTAGACATGCGCCATCATCCGAGGTCCTCTTACCTTATCTCACTGTCATTTCAGCAGGCGCTTCAGCCTCCAGGTTAGCTGGCCCAAGAGTTTCTGGACCCTTCTGTCTTCATCTGCCTCCCTGTAGGAGGGCGTACCAGTGCATGCCTCTGAACCCGGTGCGTTCACATGGGTTTCAGGGATTCAACTCAGGCTGTCAGGCTGGCGTGTCAAGCACTCTTCCCACTGAGCTGTTTTGCCTGCCTGAAGGCATCTTTTAAATACTTGCAATATGATTTTACACGCTAGCCACTGGCGCTGGGACTGCTTTTAGGAAAAGTGGCTGTCAGTGAGATAATGCAGGTAGTAGGATGTGTAACCAGAAGACTGTTATGGCTCGACGCTGGCGTGAAGGTGACACTCATCACCATGGTGGTGGTGCTCTACGAACCCCACCCATGTGCTAGGCACTTGACCTGGCACTTCGCACAGATGACCTCCGTCTGTTGCTCTGGGCATCAAAAGTCTCAAGCATTCTAGCGTGTTCCCCCATGGAGCTGCACTTGCAACCTCACATGTGAATTCTCACTAGCCACTTAAAGAATCCCAATGTCGCCAGGCAGTGGTGGCGCACGCCTTTAATCCCAGCACTTGGGAGGCAGAGGCAGGTGGATTTCTGAGTTTGAGGTCAGCCTGGTCTACAGAGTGAGTTCCAGGACAGCCAGGGCTACACAGAGAAACCCTGTCTCGAAAAACAAACCAACAAACAAACAAACAAAAAAGACTCTCAATGTCACTAGTCCCCAAACAAGAGAGAAAACACCAGAAGTGATGATCGTATGCAGCAGGGACAGATACGATACATTTACTAATGGGTTGGGCCTTGACAGAGCCTACAAACAAAATATTGCCTCCGGGTATTAAGCTAAAATCAGAATTATTAGAACAAACTGCATGACGCTGCTATTTCTATTCATCAAATATTGGCAACTTCATATGGCTCAGCCTTTACTGTAATGAAGCAATATTTATGAGCTGACCTAGGCTTTCTACACTTTGTCTAATACAGAGAATGTAGGCGGGAGAATACACACCCTCATATGGTTAGTTTGCAACGTAGAACTGTTTCTCTTGTGGCTCTGCCTCACAGACTTTCTCAATGACAGCTCTGCAGCTCAGTCTGCCAAGAGGAACTTACATTTACAACGAGCCCATCAGCCATTGGCTAGAGTGGCCTTGTCTGGGAATTGTTCCCATCAGCAGAGAGAAGCTGGCAGATAGTGTGACAGAGTGGCAACCAGCCCACAGGAAAAGCAGTTCTTGTTTATTTCTCTGCTGACTGGAATTGTACATGTGCTGTCTCTACATCTTTTTAGAACTGAAACCCTAAGTATCTAAAATACAAAGACCTCAGGGCAAATGGCCATCTCACGATTTAAAATGAGTTGGAGGAGGAGGAAGAGGAGGAGGAGCAGGAGAGCTGACCCCACACAGATAAAAGCAAAAAATTTATTTATGCCCACAATATCTTTTCAGCATGGTTTGGTGATACAGGTCTCCAATCCTAGCACCTAGAAGGTAAAGGCAAGACATGAGAAATTCAAGATAACTGTTGCCTATGTATTGAGTTCAAGACCAGCCTGGTGTACATGAGATCCTGTCTTAAAATTCACAATAGCTGGAAAGTGTAACCCACCTAGATGTACATGAATAGATGGGCTGGTTTTTAGAAAATGGACAGGGTAGGGGCTGGTAAGATGACTCAGCAGAAAAATGTACTTGGAGCCAAACCTAAGAACCTGAGGGGTTGATGGGCTGATCCTTTGCTCGCACGAGGCTCAACTCCTGAGGAGTTCCTAAAAGTTACTCTGCCCTGTATGCACACTGTGATACACACACAAGAAGGAAGGAAGGAAGGAAGGAAGGAAGGAAGGAAGGAAGGAGGGAAGGAAGGAAGGAAGGAAGGAAGGAAGGAAAGAAGGAAAGAAAGAAAGAAAGAAAGAAAGAAAGAAAGAAAGAAAATACAATACACATAGCAAAATTTTATTTAGCTGTACAGCAAAAACATGACATCCCCAGGAAAATGGAAAGACCAAGAAATTATGTTAAAGCAATAAGCCAGGCACAGAAAGGCAAATATTTTAAGCTTTCTCTCATATGAGGAACCTAGGTAATTTAGATTGTTTATACACACACTCACAGAGGGGGGAAGAGAAGGAGACACTCTTTAGAAGGAGAAGTCCAGCAGATCAGGAAGGGGCGGGGCACAGAGGAGGACAGAAGAGGCAAAGCTAGGACCTAGGACCGTGGGAAGTGACACACGGGTGTGGGAAGGAATGAGACAATTCTGCACACTAGTTTAATAAAAGTTAACTCAGCTAGAGAGACGGCTGGGGTTAGGAACACGTGTTGCTCTTGCAGAGACCCAGGGTCTTTGACTCCCAGTGCCCATGTGGTAGCACACGCCATCCGTGACTTCAATTCTAGGGGATGGGATGCCATTTTGTGAGCACACAGCACAAAGGCAAAAACAACCTGCACATAAAATAATCTTTAAAAACCGTGTCTTATTCTGCATATTTAAATTTTGAACAAATGACCAAGCTAGGACCCTTCCCTGAAGTCTAATACTGTTTCATGCCATAGCAGTAAATAGGATTAATAAATTCAACAATTGCACTTAAATTTATTTTAGTTTCTGGCTTGTGATTGCTTTTTGTTTTAAGACAGGGTCTCCTGTAGCCTAAGCTGACCTCTAACTTTGTATCAGAAGATGACCTTGAACTCCTGACCCCTCCACACTCACCTCTGAGTGCTGGCACTACACATGCACGCCACTGTCTTCAGTTGATGTACTGCCAAAACTAAACCCAGGGTTGTGTGCCTGCTACACAAGTACTAACTGGCCTGCACCCCTTCCCCCTCAAGTGATTTTATGAAACTTGAAACAGCACCTGCTTAGGAGATTGTGGTGATACCATAGACCCTGGTCACAACCCATTGTGGTGATAATGGTACAAACCCATTGTGGTGACACCATACACCCTGCTCACAGGTCCTGATGGTACAAACCTGTTGTGGTGACACCATACACCCCGGTCATACACAGGTCCTGATGGTACAAACCCATTCTGGTGATACCATGCACCCTGGTCACACACAGGTCTTGAAAACCTCAAGCTGTATAGATCTGGAAGCCCTCCTCTGCTAGCCTGCTGTCAGTTCTGAGAGGTGCTATGGAGATTGCTGAGGAGGACATTGTTTAAGTCTTTCCAAGCTGTGTATAGAGCCTTCAAGCAACAGTAGCAACCATTCTGACCAAAAATGGCCTTGTGTGCTGCAGTGTGGTGAATATTATTGGGGTAACCAACCACTCTGTGGTTGGATTTAAGGCTGTTCCTCAGGAGAAAACTTACCTGATACTGAAAATCTGTCCAAGAACCCCTGGCTGGGAGTTCTTCAGCCATAGGGGTGAACTTTCCATTATTATTTTCGAAATGGATGTGGCATCAAACTACCGTCTAAATATGTATCTCCATAACTGTAGACTAGAATCATCAGGTCTCCTCCGATAAGCAGCACTGTGTGGTAAGGTAGGTACACTAATTAGAACTAGTCAGAATACAGAAAACCCGTGTTTGTGGAATGCTCAGTCACAGACCATAAGTGGGGTCTCTGTCTGAGCCCTCTCCTCCAAGGGCTCAGGGAGCACTGCAGCAAGGGCTCAGGGAGCACTGCAGAAGAGTGGAGCAGAGTGAGCACTGAAGACCAGAGGTCAGGGAGAACAGCATTTCAAGACGTAGAAGGACGATTGCCCCGTGGCATCTTTGCTTGCCTGTGCAAGACTCACATAAGGCAGCCGACATGCTAGCACGAATGGGGGAGGAGGTATATTATATATATATATATATATATACTGCTGGAGGAACATGGGGCTTCTGGGAGAAGCTGGAGACAGGCAGGACCAGGATGTGTGTTTCATGATAATCTGAGTACAGCATAACATGCTGCTCACCCGAGAGTGTGGTTTCCAGCCCTCACGCTGGGTGGCAGGCACCTGTCTGTAACTCCAGCTCCACTGTCTCTAGAACCTTCTGACCTTTACAGGCACCCAAAGTTATGTGGCATGTGCCGCCCCACCCCCCTTAGAAGTGACGTTACTCTTTGTTACCAAGAGTAACAATGCTCTCCTCTGTGATAACTTAAGCATGCCCTCACTGCCCTATCTTAAGCTTGTCTGGTACCATAAGAAACTCGCTGCACCTTCACACAATCTGAATGTGAATGTCTAGGTTTTGGTGTGGGGGATTCTGCTACTGTCTGCTGGAGGTTTGGGGGTGCGGTGTTTGGTTCTAAGGTCTATGAGCCCTAGAGTTTCCTTATCTGTCAACCAAGGTTAAACATAGTAGCAACATTTAGCTAAAGTGTAGTGTTCTGATAATTTTCCTTACAGAAGAGTGTTACTATCTTCTGGAAAAAGCGAGTTTGGCCACTCCGCTGCTTATTTGGTCACCAGAAGCCCTGCTCTGCCAGGGGGTGCCTTGAAGATCCACAGGGGAGGGGGGGTTCCCTCAACTCTGGACCTTTAGTTGGCCGCAGATAGGATCAGAAGTAGGAAGAGAGCTCAAGTCAGAGAATTATCCCTTCCACACTCCCTCCTGATCCAGCATCCCAATTCTAATTTGTTTTGGGGGGAGCGCCTTCAATCTTGTAGACAGACTCATTTTCACAGCTCCCCTTTCCCAGGATCAGTAAACACCCTCCCTCCCTCCCTTCCTCCCTCCCTCCCTTCCTCCCCTCCCCTCCCCTCCTGTCCCCTAGCTGTCCTCTGGTCAAGGCTATGGGTAGTTTCTGGTGATGACTCTGGATTTGAGCTCTGTGACTAAAAACACTCAGGCTAGATTCCTGACTCTTCCGGGAAGTCACAATTCAAGCACTTTAACAAGATTCCTGCTACCTGGAAGGGTACAAAGATCACTTGCGTGTCAAAAATACCAATCAGTGCACTAGGAGACACCACCTCGCATCTCCGTGGTTTAGAAAACCAAAGGTTCACTTCTAATTTGAACTTGTTTGCTGTTTGCATCAAGGAAGCAAATCCGTATCTTTAATTTGACTCACTTTAGGGATCAGACCCTGGGGATTTCACTTGTCCCGAGGCAGGCTCGGTGCAGTGCTCTGGAGCAGCCTGGTGAAATGGCTCACAGTGTGGTCAGGTTCCGGCTCAACTAGAAAACCCTGAAATACCGGAAAAGGGACATTGCTGTAAGTTTCTGAGTGGGACTGAGATGCGATCTAGTTGTGGGGACTCTGTCACTAGAAATGCAAGGTCAGCCTACCAGTCAGAAGTGATCCCCTCTTCAGGGCCTGCTTCGCCTGTCATTGAACTCCCCACTGTGTGCAGGTTAGCCTCCCAAACAAAAAATGAGGACCCTGGGGGTTGTGCCTATCTGTCTGTCTGTCTGTCTGTCTGTCTGTCTGTCTGATGCATGTGTCTCTGTGGGGTGTGTACATGAGATGCTGACCACTGCACTTCACTGTCACCTACTTAACCGTTTCTCCAGCCCACTGTGTCAGCCTCCTCGGGATCAAACCCGGGCCCTCCTGCACGTGCTACAGTAGGTCGTCTTCTCCTGAGCCACACTCCAAGCTCTATGTTTTCTGAGGGTGTTTTCTTCCTTTCTGTTAGTCTCCTTTTTGGTTGTCAGTGTTCCCCAAATTAGGGGACCCAGATTTTTGACCAGCATTTGCCAGAAATGCCAGTTCTTGCCCTCTACCCTCGCTCTACTACATTGTACGTTCCGAGTGTTGGCCACAGCAGTCTGTCTTCAAAGCCTCCAGACATTCCTAATGCGTGAGGGTTTGGCAACCATGGCTTTGGCTCTGCTTCAAAAACCAAATGCTATCAAAACCTTCTATCAAGTAGAGATTGAGTTCCATTCAGAGATGACGCTGGTATTATTTCCCAATAATAATAATGTATGAGAGACCAGATACCAGGGCAACAGATGGCACGCCCCAGACCATAAGTGACAAAGGAGCCAGGGCTGGCTCTCCTGATGCTAGCAGTCAGTCCCCAGCCTTGAGGCCTCAGAGAAGGCACAAATGTAGACCTGTGCCACGCTGCAGAGCGCCTGGCCCCATACAGGGTTTAATCCTTCAACATTATTTGTATCCAGCAGGAAGAACAGAGACATCACCTTGCTAACATCATCTCAATTTTAAAGCACAAGTTTCTGATGACCCTGTAACGAAATAAACGTTTACGTGTTCTTCTGTATGGAAACCCACTTCTTGGCTTAGGGAAATGAAGGCAGAGCAGGTTCACAGAGCCGCCACTGTCCCTGATAAAAGTCCTGGAAGGGGATGCCTTGTACAAAGTATCCAACATGTATCTAATTGTATCTCCCGGCATTCCCGTTTCTTTTTCTAGGACAAAAGGCTGTTTTGGATATACGTGGGCCCCTCCCCCAGCCACATCCCACAGCTTCCGGTGGAAAGGCAGCTTGGGAGTGTGGGAGGGTCGGTTTCTAATCTAGGGATTCCCTCAGTCGGAAACTAAAGATGTCTCACAACTCGAGCGCATCTTTAATCTCACAATGAATAATGTATAGTGGTTTAGAGAACGATTTAATAAAAGATCCCCGTGTTCCAAAGCCAGTGATTTGGAAGTCGCTAGTTCCTCCCTCTCTCCTCCCAGCACAATCTGTCACCAAGCCATACCGATTCGAGCTGCCAAAGCATTCTCAAACCTGTCCTTTTCTTTCCATTCTTGTTACAACTGCTTTCGTTTCAGATCCAGACTTTTAATTGGACTTCCTCTCTCTTGCTCCCTTGTGCCTCATTGTCATGACAACCAGAAAGACTTGCCTTAATTTCTTATTGCTTCTCCATTGTAAATGCGCTCACCTCCTACCTGAGGAAGTCCTGGGCAGGCCGACCTGCACCTCTTCTCAGAGCTCATCAATATTCTAGCTCTAAACCTGCTGTACAGGCCACTGTTCCCCGTCTTCCAAGCACTGCTTTCCAGCTGTTTCTTCTCCTAGACTTCCCTTTCTCTATTTAGGCCAAGAGGAAGATTCTTGGTATTTCCTTCAAAAGCCCAGCTGAAAGGCCACCTTCTTTAGCTAGAAGCCTAAAGAGAGGGAGTTTCTCACACCCAACCTCATAGCACATCACCTATTTCAGTTATTTATAGGTTGCTGGGTAGCCATCTCCTCTGAATCAAATCAACCCTTCCTAGAGGGAAGACGAAGACTCATAAAACCCATAAAGCTGAAGAAATGTTAAAAAAAAGACAAACTGTTGAGAAAGCTATGGGTTATGTCAGCAGTAAGCAGTTGCCTGGAGGAGGAGACTCTTTGGTGCTGCTTCCTTCGCGGTGAGCTTTCCCGAGTCACCACACTGGGCGAGGCTCCTAGGTGATGCAGGCAGCAAGTAACCCCAGGCTTTAATCGGAAAGCCCACCCCGTCAGCTCAGGGGGTGGGCTCGGGATGCGTTGTTGCTTTGTCCGCCATTGCTGCCCTATGTGGAATAAATAGACTGTCGCACATCGCCAGGGAAACGCCCACAGGATAGGTTCTGTCCACTCTGCAGTCCCACACAAAGCCTGACAGATGGTCTAAGAATGCCGGGGATGGCGGGACACAGTGAGCACTCAGGAGGCAGGTGGATCTGAGCTGGGGGCCAGCCTGGGCTACAGAACAAGTCCCGGGACAGCCAGGGCTATGCAGAGAAAGTGTGTCTGGAAAAATCCAAAAGAACAAAAGGGGGGGGGAGGTTGCATTTGTTCACTTTGTGTAATAACCTTTAGCCACGCTGAATGTTCTTAAGCATCGGCACAAACGGGGTTTTCATGTTCTACGCAAATGCCCAAAGCTGATTGAGCTGGCATTGCCACCTGCTACCTGTAACAGGTGCCCAGTCTTTCTTTCTTTCTTTCTTTCTTTCTTTCTTTCTTTCTTTCTTTCTTTCTTTCTTTCTTTCTTTCTTTCTTCCTTCCTTCCTTCCTTCCTTTCTTTCTTTCTTTCAAGTTTAGTTACAGGGGAAGAGGAGAAATTGAGCTATTGCAAAAATCTGTTGCAGAAGCTGGATCATGGGCAATGTAACGGATCTTACGAAAGCTAAAGGACTGTTCTGCTGAGGATGCGTTCTAGGATCTCTAGTCCATGTGTGTCCAAGAAATGGGACCTTAAAGATGCACTTGGAGTGGCCAGATTATGAGGCAGCAACTACCCTCCACAATCAAAGAACAGGAAGTGGAGGTAGGGGACGCGCAGCAGGAGGGACGCGGAGGCAAAGGTGGAAATGGTGGCTCACGCCTCCACTGTGTGTGTGTGTGTGTGTGGGGGGGGACCAGGCATGGGGATCACGAGTTCAAGATTATCTTCAGCCAAATAGTGAGTTCCAGGCTAGCCTGGACTAGCAGAACTGTTCAGAAGGCAGGGTTGAGGGGGATGGGGGTAGAGGGCGTTGGAAGGAAGGGAAAAAGCAACTAACATAATAGCCTAGACTTTTTTTTTTTCTTTAAAGATGGGTGTGGCCGGGCAGTGGTGGTGCACACCTGTAATCCCAGCACTCTGGGAGGCAGAGGCAGGCAGATTTCTGAGTTCGAGGCCAGCCAGGTCTACAGAATGAGTTCTAGGACAGCCAGGGCTACACAGAGAAACCCTGTGTCGAAACCCCCCCCCCCGAAAAAAAAAAAAAAGATGGTGTGGTGGCACAGGCCTGCAGTGCCAGCACTGTAGCAGTTGAGACCGGAGGATTCCAGGATTGGGGCCAAGCCTGGGCTTCGTAAGGAAAGTTAGACAAGATGGCCGGAGATGGAAGGTGGCCTTCCCAAGGTCGCTTCGGGAGAATTGCTCACTGCCCGGGAAGTGGGTGTTCAGTTTGGATCGTCTCCTTCGACGTTTCCCGATGTGGCAGAGGCACAAAGGGAGAGAAACACCCGGTTTCTCTCTGTGTATTAGATGAGGGGCGAACCCTGTGGGAGGAGCCACAATTATTCACGGCCTTGAAGGGTGTGGCTTACGTCATCGGTATTATCTTTCATGTGTGCTTAGGAGGAATGGGGCGCCTGGCTGGGAGCCTGTAGCTGCACACGCCCATCAGCCCATCAGCCTGGAGGCAGAGGCAGGCAGAGCTCGGTGAAGTGGAGACCAGAGGAGGAGGAGGAGCACGAGGAAGGAAGAGAAGAGGTGGCCAAGGGGTTCGCCTCGATGGCACCACCGGGACGACGAGAGCAGCTGTGAGGGTGCAAGGGCAGCCAGTCAGGACGAGACTCGCACTGCGGAACACTGCGCCTGTGGCTGAGACGGGCATAGAAAACCCTCAAAGAATCACGGTCACCGCCCCCCCCCCCACATACGTAATTAACAACAAAGTTTACTAATAATCTCATTTTTACAGCACAAGATCCCAACTCAAAAAATAAATAAAAACCATCAATACTTTTTTTGTTTTTGTTTTTCCGAAACAGTGTTTCTCTGTAAAACAGATCCCTAGATGTCCTGGGCTTGCTTTGTAAACCAAGCTGACCTTGAACTCACAGAGATCAGAATGCCTCTCCTCCTGAGTACAGGGATTAAAGGCATGTGTGACCAAGCTTGCTGTTTTTGTTTGTTGGTTGCTTGGTTTGACTTTTTGAGACAGAGTTTCTCTGTGTATCCCAGGCTGTTACGGAACTTGTTCTGTAGACCAGGCTAGCCTCTAACTCACAGAGATCCGCCTGCCTCTGCCTCCCAAGCACTGGGATTAAAGGCACGTGCCACCCCTGCCCTGCTTTAGGAGCTGTTCTTAAACGACGGTGCGTGTTTATACTCTAACAGGCCAGCAAGGAACGTTAACTAAAACGATCACTTATCCACGTGGGGCTTCGCCATTTTGTGTGCTCTTTTCAATGGGGAGGTTCAAGCCTCCACTTGGAATCCTGATTTTTTCCTTGTTGTACTCACCCGGGGCCATGCTGAGAACATCGCAGAAGGCGGTACACAGCTGGAGTAGTGTACAGTCACCCAGTCACACTGAAACACGTGTAGCAAATAAGACCATCTACACTGTCAGCAGTGTACACTACACTGCGAGCAGCTTTCCTCTATAGTTCCTGCTACAAGTTCCCGCTCGAGTTTCTGCCATGACTGTCCATCAGTCAGGTGTGGCGGTTACCCCTTCACTTGGGGCCAGAAGCAGTCAGATCACCACAAATTCAAGGCCACCCTGAGCTACCTAGAAAATTCCAGGCCTAGTTGAAAAGAAAACCAAAGAAATTAGAGCCAGCCGATCCGACACAGTGAAACTGTGACGCAAAAGCCAAATAAAATGGTGATATATAATGTAGTAAATTAGATTTGGAACCTTATATAAACGGACTGAGGATGTTAAGTGAAGCAGGCAAGGGTGAGGCCGAAAGAAAAACAGTAAGGGATTTCCCAGGTCAGAGCGGCCTGGTCCTGTCTGTGGAGGGACGGCATCTTGGTTGTTAACTGATGCGGAAGGTTGGGTCCAGCCCACCGTGGGCAGCACCTTTCCCTGGGCAGATGGTTTTGGACTGTGTAAGAAAGCGAGGCAAGCCGAAGACTGCGAGGGAGGCTGCGAGCAGCTTTCCTCCATAGTTCCTGCTACAAGTTTCCGCTCGAGTTTCTGCCATGACTGTCCTCAGTGATAGATCGACCTGACTTGTGCACTGAAACAAGCTCCTTGTCTTAAAAGCATAAGATGCTTTTGGTCACGGAGTTCATCACAACAGAAAGGAAGCTAGAATACTGAGGTTATAAAATAAAAAGGTTATAAAAATAAAGAATTTGGGGAAATATATCCAATCTCACAACTTCATAAAATACTTTTATTTTGTTACACTCCATGAATTTATAACAATTAAGACTTCATTTACCTTAATACAAAACTGCTTTTAAGATGCTCATGTTTCTTACTAGGTGTGGTGGGGCATGCACGCCCTTGGTCCCATCTCTTGAGAAACAGAGGAAGGAGGATCTCCGAGTTCCAGGCCAGCAAGGTCTACAGAGTGAGTTCGAGGCCAACCAGGGGTACCAAGACAGGGTTTACATATGTGCAGGTGTACATGCATGTTCCTATATGTAAAGGCACACAAGCACTAACATGAACATGTTTATGAAGGGAAAAGGCTTTTCCTTTTTTAAAAAAGATTTATTTATTTAATGTATGTGAGTACACTGTAGCTGTCTTCAGACACACCAGAAGCGGGCATCGTATCTCACTATAGATGGTTGTGAGCCACCATGTGGGTGCTGGGAATTGAACTCAGGACTTCTGGAAGAGCAATCAGCGCTCTTAATTGCTGAGCCATCTCTCCAGCCCAGGGCTTTTCTTATTAATAAATTTTGTTCTTTGATAATTTAGTGCATGTATATAATGTACTTTGATGGTAGGCCCCGTGGCCCCTTTCCATCCAGAGCTGTCAGGCGGGCCTGGTTTGTGTGGTTGCAGCACCAGCAGACACAGTTGCTGGGAGTTTGGTCTCCATAGTGATGAGCTGCTTACTAGACAACTGTTGTTGTTGTTACTGTTGTTGTGTTGTTTTGTTTGTTTTTCAAGACATGGTCTCTTGAGTAGCATTGGTTATCCTGGAACTTACTCTGTAGACCAGGCTTGCCTTGAAACCTGCCTGCCTCTGCCTCTGGAGTGCTGGGATTAAAGGTGTGCGCCATCACACCCAGCTTTGTCTTCGTAGCCTTGGCTGTCCTGGAACTTGCTTCACAGTCCAAGTTAGTCTTGATCTCTGCCTGCTCTGCCTCTGGAGCGCTGGGGTTAAAGGTGTGCGCCAGCCCCGCTCAGCAGTAAATTGCGTTTTACAGCCATCGACCCTTTTATACCCTTCTATACCAAGGTTCCCCAGTCTTGTTGTTTGTTTGTTTTTATTTGGTTTTGGTTTTGTTTTTCGAGACAGGGTTTCTCCTTGTAGCCTAGGCTGTCCTGGAACTCACTCTGTAGACCAGGCTGGCCTGGAACTCAGAAATCCGCCTGCCTCTGCCTCCCAGAGTGCTGGGATTACAGGCCACTGCCGGCTGGTTCCCCAGTCTTATGGGGGTGGCACAACATCTTATTTAGAGCTCATCCTTCTTCCATCCTTCCCTCCTTCCCACTCCCTCCTTCCTCCCTCCCTCCCTCCTTCCCTCTCCCCTCCTTCCTCCCTCCCTCCCTCCCTCTCCCCTCCTCCCTCCTCTCCTTCCCTCCTCCCTCCCTCCCTTCCTTCTTTTCTCTTTCTTTTGTTCCATGACTACAGTACTGTGTGCATTGTCTCTAGTGGAGCAGACTCAAATCCAATGGGGTAGTGATAGTTGCTCCCGCTAATAGTCACACCACCATTGGGCCAGTGAACGTAACTGGCCTGGAAAACTGGTATTGTAGACATCTTGCTGGGCAGCTGGCTGAGCTCTGTCCAGCACCCTCCAGATCCTTGGAAGCCCAGCAGCAAGGAGAAAACTTCCAGCTCAGCTCCAGCCTGAGTTCTCTGTGTGGTGCATCCAAAGGCTGTGCAGACTTCGTGACAGTGTCTTATCAGGTAGCTCTTGTGGATAACCAAGAGCACCCGCCAGGGCTGGCGTTGTTGGGGGGGCGGGTGTGTGCTTCTGGGGCTCCTGAGGAACAACTTCTAGGGTGTATCCCTCACCTGGCTCTGAGGTTTTTGTTTAGTAATCCATTGTTTTTAGGACCAGTATTGTTTAGCCTTGTGGGATCTGCCTCAAACTCCCTTTAAGTTGTTCAGTTGGGTTAACAGATAGCAGGTTTCTCAGCTGTGCTTTCATGGCCCCTTTGTTCTGACTAACCTGCCAAGGAAGTCCCCACATCCCATATCCTCCATCCCTAGGCAGCCAGCATACTCCCTCCCTCCCTCTTCCTCTCTGCCTCTCCCTCCCTCCATCGCTCCCCACTCCCGTCTCTCTCTGTCTCTGTCCCTCTATCATCTGTCTCTCTCTGTCTCTGTCTCTCTCCCTCTCTCCTCATTTTACCGGAAGTGCTGCTGTTCTCCCACGAGTGACTGCCCCCATTATTCCCTCCTTACACAGATCCTTGGATCAGGGGGTCCCGGGACTGCACAGCAAGCCCAGGACAGCAGAGTCGCTTCCGGAGCCCTCGTCTCCTGTTCTCTTGTTATGCTTGTTCTCCTAGGACGCACGTATTTCTGAAGTTTACTTGTCTACCAATCATTTAATGATTAACGTCTTGTTTAATCTGATTTCTTTATTAACTTACAAATAACACCGAGAGGAAAAGAATAACTTTGGCAAGGAATGGAAACATAATGAATGACCTATAGGCAAGTGTAGTTTAGCGAGTGGGTAAAACAAGGTTCAAAGCTGGGTGTGGTGATGCACACCTTTAATCCCAGCATTCAGGAGGCAGAGGCAGGCAGATCGCTATGAGTTTGATGCCAGCCATATCTACATAGCCAGACTCTGTCAAAAAACAAAACAAAAGCTAAGTCCAGTCTACCAACTATCGTCCAATAGTCTGAAAACAGGACTTTCAAGGACATGAGTTACAGACATATGGGGTGGTAGAGATCTAAAATTATTCTATGGAGCGTTGGAGTGGGTTAAAAAGGTATCACAGGCAAAATGATTTTCCAGGGTTATACTCTGGGTATGTGTGAAGATATTTTTTTCTTACATAAAGGAACCCCAACCTTCTTGTAGTTTTCAATGGTATTACTCATGATCATCTGTAAAGGTTAAAAGGATATCTGTGCTGGCCTGGATGATTATATTCTTCCTAGAGAAAGAATTCTTGGATTTCAAATAAATACCACAGAAATGACATTTGAAAGCTTAGTGCCTGCATTTACACTGAGGCACTGAGGCATTGAAAACTAAGGAATTAAACTTTTATTCCTTAGTTTTCTCCAAATTGGGCATATATCTTAATTTTTTTAAATTGTTATTGGTCAGTATTTTTCTCTGTTGTTTAAATATTTAATGAACAAGCAATTTAAAATAGATATATTTTTGTTTTTCGAGGATGTTCTAGTTGCATACAATTAGTTTAAAGATATTATTCCAAATATAGTCTGTCTTCTGAAAATATCTATTTTAATGTCATATAAAATGATTGTTCAATAAATGTAAATATTCTTAGATAGAGCCAGATAGCAATAGCTACTGGGAATCTTTGCTAGTCATCAAGATGTGTCCTCTAGCTGTGTCTGTCTATCCCTTTTGCTCTCTCTCCCCCCTCCCCTCTCTGTATCTTCCGTCTCTTTTGCTCTTCTTTTTCACATATGCACTTGTGTTTTGTATGTGTACATCTGTCTGTTTGTATAGCGCACACATGTGTGGGTGGGTGTGTATTCGCTTTGTTCGATATCTTCCTATATAAAATCTTTTCCCTTAACTTACTGATAACCCCAACTGTACACAGCACCAACCTCAACACAAACACTTTCAGAGCGAAGGGTATTCATTTAGCATTGCCCATTTGCCCAATTGACTTCTTTCATTTTTTCATTTAATTCAGCTCAGGGTCGTTGCTAGAGTTGTGAGTTCATCTGAGCCATAGTCTAAATGATCCCAGCCACAGTGGAACATTCCAGTAAGGACTTAGACCAATAAACTGCTCTTTAGTTGTGGTCTTCCTGTCCACTGCCTTTTACCTGAAGATACCATAAAGTCTTAGCTTGGCATGTGGTCTCTGTTTCCACCGCCCCTGTAACCAGGTCTCAAAACAAGCATCTGAGCGATGCTTTAGATTAAACTGAACCCCAGCATGACGGTGCATGCCTGCAGTTTCAGCCCTGGGAAAATGGAGTTGGAAGGATCAGGAGTTCAAGGCCACCCTTGGCTTCTGGCTTTGTAGCATGTTTGAGTAACCCTGAACTCCCTGAGACACTGATTCAGACAGCAAAATTAGATCGTATCCCTTTCCACCTTAAACCCTTCAAGTCCTGATGCTGAACTCCGTTGCTGTGGGACACCTAGATGGCCCACCTGACCATGGCCCTGTCGTTCATCTGCTCTTCAGGACTTCTGGGTCTCTGTGTCCCTCCAGATTTGGCCCTTGCATTGTCTGTCAAATTGACTCCAAGATTTTCCAAAGCAGGAGCCATGTCTTTTTTCAGATCTCAGTAGGGCCCAGGCCACCCAAGTCTTCTCTAGGGTATGATCTTATCTTAGTTTATTTGTAACATTTGTTATTACATGTGTATGTTGTAGCATGTGTAGCTATGTGTCTTAGTTAGGATTACTATTGCTGTGATGAAACACCAGGAGCAAAAGTAAACTGGGAAGGAGAAGATTTATTTTGCTTACATTTTTATATCATTGCACATCATTGAAAGAAGTCAGGACAGAAAAAGCAATCAGGGCAGGAGACTGAAGGATAGAGCTGATTCACAAGCCATGGAGGGATGCTGCCTCCTAGCTTGCTCCCCGTGGCTTGCTCAGCTTGCTTTCTTACAGATTCCGGGAGCACTAGCCCAAGGATAGCTCCACTATGGGTGGTGAAGGGCTGGGCCCTTCCTGACCGATCACTCATTGAGACAGTGCCCTAAAAGCCTGCCTGTAGCCTGCTTTTGGCGAGACTCCGTGCGCTCAGATGGATACAGCTTGTGTCAAGTTTGCAGCACACTGTGGGTCATTCTTTCTGTATATCTTCTCTTCCTTTAGAATTCCAACTCTAGGAAAACAGGGTTATTGCCTTGTTCTTGGGCATCTTCACTTAGAACCTTCTCGAACATAATACAATAATCATTTTTGGATGAACTCGCAATGTATAGCCTATGTTTTAAAATTAAAAATAGACCTTAAATAAAACATAATATTTTCATATGAGAGCACAGATATGCCAGCTATACTCTGCCACAGATTGGGGCTGAGGGATTCTGGGAGAACCTGGAGGCAAGGTACAATTTAATATGTTAAATTGGCACCTCAGCCATTTGTCCCAGGGCCTGACACATGACAACTGCCCTGCGTCCTTTCCCTAGTCTCTCAGCTCGCTTGGCTCTGTTTCTCCTCTTCCCTCGACAGTTTTACCACGCTGTTATTGTACACTCCTCACTGCCAATATAACCCACTAACTTGTGAAGCTTACAAGCTTTCTCGCTAACGCGACGGCGTGCTCAGTGATGGAAGCTATGTAGCATGTCTCGTAGGAAGAGACTATGGCACAGAAAAGGCGCGGCTATGGTGGTAGCGCACAGAGCCTCAACAAAGGCTCCGTGGTGCGGTTGCAGTGAAGAGTCAGTAATTAGCAACACATTTCTAAAGGTCTCTCTTGCATAATTTTTGTGTCCAGATGTCTATGACATTTGGATTCTAAAATAAAGTTCCAAATACCACACATTCATGCACATTTTCCAAGAATAATTGGATGATTTTTGAGTCTTTCTCTTTAATAAACATCAGGACCAAAGATGGAGTACTTTGCTCCACCCAATACATTCACTTTAAACACCCATTGTGATGTGGGAAGTGTTTGGAATAAACACAATTAAAAGCGTGCCAGATTGTAAATTCTTTGAAGTTGGAGTTTATGATATGTCTCTTCCAACTGCTAGTAGTGTAAAAATGGAAAGTAATTTACATAAAAATTTTCAATTCACATGTTCTGAGAGATTAACTATTAACAATTCCTACGAAACTCTCTGAGGGTTCCCCGTGTCCCAGAGTACAAAGTTTGAGGGCCCTACGAGGAACGCTTCCCTTTCTGCCCCAGGAAACTGCCCGACTCCTACAAGCTAGGTACTCCCACGCCAGGGTTGTGCTCCAGGACTAGAGGCCACTGTTCTTCCTAAGCAAAGTGCAATGTTCCTTAACTCAGGGCATTAAGAGACCCTGTGCATGAGACGCCTTTCCACTTTTTCCAGCGTGGTCCTGGGCAGCCTACAGGTTCCAGGTCATGGGCCATTTCATGTAGGAATTTGTTTCCGGTGTCAAGTCAGGAGGCGTGTTCCCAATGAAGCCATGGACTTCTAAAGAATGCTCCTCTTTGCCCTCCCAATAAGTAGTAGGGCATTAAAAGGCAAGTGAAATAAACATAGTATCTACCTGATGACATCAAAAGCAAAGGTTGAACAGCAGTCATCCCCCTGCCCCTTTCTCTCTCTTCCAAGCCAAGAGTGGCATACATCACTCAAACTGGGCATCCTGCCTCAGCCTTCCAAATGCTAAGACTACAAACGTGCGGTCTGTCTGTCTGTCTGTCTGTGCATAGTACTAGGAACTGAGCCCAGGCCTAGACAAGTGCTTCACAGCTGTGTTACGTCCCTTGTTGTTTTTAACCATTTGAGAC
Organism: Apodemus sylvaticus; assembly: GCF_947179515.1. Taxonomy (NCBI): domain Eukaryota; kingdom Metazoa; phylum Chordata; class Mammalia; order Rodentia; family Muridae; genus Apodemus; species Apodemus sylvaticus. Next base: position 163,730,723 of record NC_067475.1, on the reverse strand, counting down.
AGAATCTCCCTAAACTGGCCAGCTAGCCTTACGTTTGTGATCCTTTCACCGCTGCCTACCAGTTAGCTAGCTTGTAGGTATGTTCTACCTGTGTTGGAATTTCCAATCCAGGACGGTTGGAAGGTGATTTTAGATTCAAGTTTGTCTTGTTTGGGGGCTCTCACTTTTGTCCTGGCTAGCTTTGAACTCAGACATCTTTTCTCTGCATCCTCAGTGCTAGGACTAAAGGTGCTCACTAATCAATACACCAGACTAGGTTTCAGGGTTTGTTGTTGTTGTTGTTGTTGTTTAAAGTCTCAAAAAGAAAGTAGGGATTTGTTTGCTCCTTCCATCTCCAAGGAGATTTTTAATATAAGTGAAGCAGGGAAATGTCAGTTTCTAGACTATGTCGCAAAGGAAGTACGCTCTTCAGGGAGTTTCCTAAAGACTGTCAGTCTATGTCTATGGACACCAAGCCCTGAGCTGGCGCGCCTCAGCTTGTGAACATAATCTATTGAACTGTTACCTGCCCATGACCTTGGCACACTGAGGCTGGAACAGAATGGTTGCCTTTGAGTTTGAGGTCTGCTGGGCCACAGAATTAGCTAGATTCTCTCTCTCTCTCTCTCTCTCTCTCTCTCTCTCTCTCTCTCACACACACACACACACACACACACACACACACACACACACAGAGGGGGGGGGGGAGGCAACAAATCTACAGAAAGCCACAGCCTTTTCATGTTCTCTCATGAGTTTTGGCATTAAGACCCAAAAAGCAGCTCTTTCTTCTTAACTCTGAGAACACTGCTTCCCAATGGCCGCATTCCCTCAGGTGGTCATTGTCCAGTGCACTGAGCTGAAGCAGAGTGAGGAAGACTTAGTGTGAGCAAGGAATGGCCAGCGCCATTTTCATCCTAGATCTTAGGTCACTATACCGTTGGCCTGAGTTTATTTATTCTTACATAAGGAGATCTTTATGCCTCTCAGATATTCTCTCAAATGGTGGAAGGGCATGTTACAATATCTAGTTAGGTCTGAAGGACAGTCTACCTTCAGTATCAAAACAGGAACCACATGATCATAAACACACTGCGACTGCTCTGTATGTAGTCTTCATGGGTTTTTATAGCAGCTTCACAGGTCTGTGACTACGCAGATCCCATAAATCAGGCCTTGGCCTCCACTATGCTTGGAGGAGAGATTGAGAAATCAGCTGTCAGCAGCCTCCTGGGGGTCTGCGGAGTCTTGGTGATGTAAGCACTTCTTTCATTGGGTTAAATTTAGGAGAAAAGGACAATGTGCTGAGTTGGTGTTTCTACGTGGCAGGAAGCCAGTTTCCCTTTCATATGTTGCCTGCCCCGGGGCGTACTTATGCGGTATGTGGAATTCATTTCCACTGAAGAAGCCCGCCAGCACAGGAGAGAAAAATGAATGAGACGGGGTGGCTGGATTAACTATTTGCTATGAAGCCCAAAAGAGTACAAAACAGAGTGGAGGCGGGGATTACAGATGTGCGTACATTTAAGCAGGCATTCCCTGGAAGCAAGCAGAGTTTCTTGATTTTTTTTTTTTCATGAAACAGGTTGCTGGAAGATCAAGGGCGGGAAAGTTTGTTTGAAGTACCTGTGCTCTCTGAATTGCCGGGCTAGTGGGATTTCAGACAGAAGGGCAAACCCACAGTTTGATTATATACTCTCATGAGGTTGGCAGAAATCACCACCAAGAGTAGCACATAGGAATATTTGGGACTGCAGGGACAAGAGACTTCAGGAAGAGGTCCTTTCTAAGCAGAGGTCTAGCATAATGACAGATTTCAGGTAGGAGTCAGGGTAAGGGCAGGCAGGGTGCTCGGAGACGCAAGAATGAGGAAGCACTTATGCAAAAACGCATACAGGCTGTGCATTCCAGATAGTCCATGTCGTTCAGTATGCAAAAGCAGCAAGCAGGTGGGAAGAAAGAGCAGGGGGTGGTTAGGAGGGGTGGGAGGAGCAGAGGCAAACACCCAGAGCCAGTGGTGGGAAGGCATCCCTGTAATGCTATCTCCCGGGAGGTAGAGACAGGAGGGTCAGGAGTTCTGGAAATTTCAGTAAGGCAGGTGATAGGATCGTCTGCTGGTAGCACTAGTAGGACAGATGGAAATGGGTGGAATTAGGAGACAAACTTAAGATGACTTGTTACATATTGGATGATGTGGCTAAGGAGAACACAGTGAACCCTCTACTCTAGATGTCTGGCTTAATGAACCAGAGGACAATGTGACTGCTCCCTGGAAAGGCACCAGGGACCTGCACTAATCTTGATGGTCCACCTACATTGAGAAGGAAATCTGGGACGTGTGTGAGTTTGGTAAAGTCAAGTCACACGTTCCCCAGATGGTTCTGGTCTATGTCTGCCCACAGCTCTCCAAGTTATCATCTTTAGGGAAGAGAATGATCTGGTTTTGTTTTTTAAGATTTTACTCTATGTGTAGCAATGCCACACACACATAAGTATGTGCACCGCGTGTGCACCTGGTCCTCTGGGGGCGAGTTACAGCTGTGAGTTGTCATGCGAGTGCTAGGAACCAAACCGGGGTCCTCTGCGAGAGTAACAAGCACTCCTAACCCTGAGCCACCATCTCTCTAGCCTCCAAATATATTTTCCTACTGGTTTTGTGATGAAGGGATTGAGCCTGGGGTCCCACACATGCCGGGTAAGCGTTTATCACTGAGCTCCACCCTCTGGCTCCTCAGCTCTCTCCTTGAGTGCAGGTTTCACTGGGATTAAAGTTCTAAGTTAACGTGTTGGAGGGATGGATTGGGTAGAAACATGTGGTAATGAGTATTGTTATCATTGTCTACATGAGCATAATTGCTGTATCTGTCTCATTTCTGTTGCTATGATAAGACACCGTGGTTAGAGCAAATCAGGGAAGAGGTTATGTAGGGCTTACGGTTTCTGAGGGTCAGCGGCCATGAGGGCTGAGTGGAGGTTGCAGATGGTAGGCAGCTTACCATCTTGAGATCTTACAGCTTGATCTGAAGTGGGGGAAGGGGGTGTGATTCTCAAAGCCCACGCCCACTGGTACCTCCTCCAACAAGACCACCCTTCCTAATCCTTCCCAAACAGTTCCATTAACTGGCACCAGAATCAGTACGTCTACCATCTTCACGTCCTGGGGCATCCCCACCATCACTGCTTGGCTTGGTCACTGGGTAGCCCAGGCAGCCTCAGACAGCAACCGCCTCCTGAGTGCTTATATGCTCGAACTTATATCCTGCATCAGAATGCCGATGGTCTGGAGCTGTGAGTAAGTAAAACTAGCTTACCTGCACGCCAGCACTGCAGCATAATGATAGATGGTCTGATAACCCGCAGGACTTACTGCTGAGTCCTGTACACACCGGTGGACCTGATGTATAAGAGGATGACAAAGCTCAGGAGGGACCAAGCCATCAAAGATTGTATCACACATACAATCACACATACATCACACATACATCTTAGAACAACACATACTTGGTAACCTCAGAACTTGAGAAACTGAGGCAGGGGCATCATTGTGATTTTCAGGCCTGGACACAACAGTGAGATCCTGCGTTCAGAAGAAACACAATGTTTAAACTCTTTTATTTCTGAACTTTTCCTATTACTATCTCCCTCCAGCACCTGTGGTCCGTTAGACACGTGGACGCTACTCTAGTGGATTCCAGGGCTACAGGAGAAGGCTTCTGTGATCTTTAAACATGATCAAACTTTTCTGTAATTCAGCTTTAAAGTCTCAGCATCTACTTAAGTAATTTTTAATCCATAAGCCTCATCTATATGTTTAGAGCCGAGATCCTTCCAAAATCTGTCCAAGATAAAGATAGCACTGAAAGAGTCAGCCTCCATTAGGAAGAAGTCTTTCCTAGCAGCCGATACGCTTTTACCTCCAAACCTTTTTGGAGAACTAACTTACACAGGCTTCCCTGTCATCTCATTTTCAAACAGATTGCACTCCAAAATTGCATCTAAGGGTTGGCTCTTTGGAAGATAGGATACATTATTTTTTTCTCTTTCAGAAATAATGTTATGTGTTTCCAGGCTAGTGCACAAAACCAAGTCTATCGTGGCTGGGAACTCTTTTGAATCCGGGGTCCTAGAAGTATACAAGATAGAGTGGAATCTGGGAGGCTGAGGCAGGAGATTTGTTTTGAGTGCAAAGACAGCCCATGCTACATAGTAAAGCCAAATCTCAAAAACAAACAAAAAAGACAACAAAAAATCCAAATGGCCTAATAGAACAAAAGACAGTGGCACGCAGGGTTTACCGCCACCTTCTCTATAACAAGGAAAAGTCTACGAGATGTAAAGTCAGAGGTCTTTCCCAAGAGTCCCCTGATGGCACAGTTGTCCTCTCTGCCTCTCCCCACTGCGTCTGCTGTGTCATGTAGATAACCACGAAGCCTGTAATCCTTTCTTCCCTAATCAAGTGCCAATATGCCTTTACAGTAGCCAGCTCCTTTTTCTTGGTGTGTGTGTGTGTGTGTGTGTGTGTGTGTGTGTGTGTGTATGTCACTGAGCAGAGCACTAGTGGAGATCAGAGAACAACTTGGGGAAACCAACTCTTCATCCTGGGGTCTACGGTCAGCAGGCTTGGCAGTAAGTGCCTTTACCCAATGAGTCATCTTAGCTCCAAATTATCACCTTCCAATCAAAACAGTGATATTGGTATGTGAAAGACTAATGGATTCCAAATATTTGCAGAGCTCCATCTTTAAGAAAAAAAAATACCTCTATCAGAGTGGAGGTTCCACACACCTTTAATCTCAGCACTGGGGAGGCAGAGGCAGGGAATCTCTGAGTTTGGGGATAGCGTGGTCTATAGAATGAGTTCCAGGACAGCCAGGGCTACAGGGAAACCCTGTCTTGAGCCCTCCCTCTAGTCTTACTTTTATTTAGTCTGTCTCTGTCTTATTTATTTATTTTTGAGCCAGTGGTGTCGTGAAGCCCAGGCTGGCCTTGAACTCACCAAGTTGTGAGGGTGGCCTTGATTTTCCAGAGTGCTGTGCGAGTATATTCAAGACACCAGGCCTGACTCTGACCTTTACTGTGTCAAATGAGGACAGCAACTACTGCCAACATGCCTATAACTGCATAAGAAGTTTTAATGTGCCTTCGAAGCTGTAAGGAATCACTGCTTCTAACAGAAGAGGAAACTAGGGCTCAGAAAAGGGAAGTTGGCGTTTTGCTTGGGGTCTCTCTGGTGTAGTGGTCAGGCTCAGACTGAAATGGTCTAGGCCCGAAGCCACCTCAGCATGCAGTCCCGTGTGCCCCACCTCCCTCTGAGCTCCACATTTAGTGGGGGCTCAGAAGACCAGGACGCAGGATGCGCTCGGGGCCATCGTCCCAAGAAATCCAATTCTGGAGGAATTTTAGGTGTGTCTTCTCTTGGGCTAGACTGTGGAACTGGGGGTGGGTGGGGTGTTTGCTATGGCAACAGTTGATATCAACTTGAGATCTGGCCAGAAGGGGAATAAGAAAAGGAGTGGAGAATAAATGGAAATTAAGTCATTGGTGGCCCGGGCCTTAATCTCAGCAACTGGGAGGGGAGAGGGCAGAGGAAGAGGAATTCAAGGTCACCCTCAGATGCTTTGCCTAACTGAGAACAATCTAGACTACCTGAGTGAAACCCCACCTCCAAAGACAAATTTAAAAAAAAAATAAAAAGGAAGAAAGAAAAGAGAAAATGATTAAGTAGAAAGAACCCAGTAGGACTCAGGGTGCACATGGGCGACACCAGCATTGATGCCGCACTGGAATGGAGGTCCAGCTCCTGCTAACGGTCAAGGGGTTAGTTCCATCCTTAGCACCAGAGAGGAAGGCTAAAGGAAGGTGTGACTCAAGAAACCATAGTTTACTACCGTGGTTGACTCAGAGGAGACATGACAGCCAATCCAAGTGTGTTTTAGGAAGCAAATCCTTTGTGTCCCCTGAGCCAGGCTCGGAGGCCTCCCTGCTTCCTCGTTTGGGGCGTGGGCAGGCCAAACTCACTTAGTGACTCTCCTCTTAGCCTTCTTCCCACTAAGGGCAGAAACCTGTGCTCAAGGCCAGGCTCAGGTTTGGGAAGGAAGTGCTGAGGAGACCTCTACATGCCAGAGTATCCAAACCGTGAGTCTTCCCGCAGAAAGTCATCTGCAGTCTTCAAGAGGTCCTCAAGAAACAAAACAGAATAAAACAATCCAGAACTCCCCACTGGGGAGGAACAGAGCCAAACTGTTTGTTATTTCCCTGGGAAAACTTTTAAAGTATTACTGAGCAAATGTTTATCAAAACCTGGTCTGTCCAAAACCAGAAAACATATTTGTGAGTGCACTGAGAAAGACAGGTTTTAGACCTCTGCGTTTCTAAAACCTGAGGCACTGGATCCTGTGGTGCAAAGGGGTTCCTGTCAGGTGGGGGAGGGTTTTTTACATTTTGATAAGTCTATCAGACCTGGGCTGGAGGAGATTCCAGTGGTGAAACTACAAGTCTAGTTACTTCAAAGAAAGGCAGGCAGGCCCTGCCAGTTAGGGATAGGATAGAACGTGTCCCTATTCGGGGTGACTGGATCTGTTTGAAATTCAGAACCTCAACAAAGAATGCTAAGGTTAAACCAGAACAAAAACCCGGGTGTTGCACGTTACCTGCTATCTCGGTCGCAGAGTGAGACCCTTCCTCAGGCAGAACCAAACAGAATGAAACAAAAAGGTGGCTGTAACTCATTAGCTTCACTTTTGTTTGGTTGGTTTTTGAGACAGGGTCTCTCTAGACAGTTCTGACCCGCTTGGAACTCTTACTAACCAGGCTGGCCTTGAACTTACAGAGATCTGCCTGCCTCTGCCTCCCAAGAGCTGGGATTAAGGGCACGTTCCATGCCTGGCCTAATTCGTTGACTTCTTTGAAGCCCATGGTTATTAAGTGGTAGGAATGTGACTAGATCTCCCAGGTCCACCCTGAGAAAAGTAACCAGAGACATAGATCAGTTGAAATATACGGTCCACAGCCAGGCGTGCCTGAGAGGCTGTGTGTGTGTGTGTGTGGGGGGGGGGGGGGGACTGTGGATGGACCATGAATGAATGAATGAATGAATGGTAGTACTGGAAAAAAATGTGTGCAGAATAAATGACTGAGAATAATGGGATAATTTACACCTAAGGTAATACTGAGGAAATGAGCAGGTTAAAGAACGAGGACCTTGCCTGAGAAATGCAACGAATGCTGTGCAGTTAGGATGGCCCAGCTCCCTAGATTGCATTTATTATCTGTCAATCATGTATACTGTCAGTATCGCTATTAAATATTAGTAATTGCTACATTAGCCAGGCAAAACAAACAGAAACAGCCCAGTTCTTCCTGGTTCCAATCAGTCGTCATACTTTGGAGCACTCTGATAAAGTCATTTCAGATGTGTAGTTCCAAAACTCACTCATTTATTATTGAGACATTGTCACACAGTATAGCCGAGGCTGGCTTGGGTCTTGCGCAGTAGCCCAGGCTGGCCTTGAACTCCTGCTTCTCCTGCCTTGGCCCCGTAAGCACAGTGATCACAGGTGTGTGCTGCCTGTACAGTTATTGTTATAATCACTATAAATGACTTACATTTTATGTATTTATTGTTTACTTATATGTTCCACATTTAAATTTTGTTTATCACACTGACTGTGTGTATCTAGGGGGCAGGTTTTGGGCACGGAGAGGTCAGAGGACATTGTAGGAGTCAGTTCTCTTTTACCGACCAGCAGGCCCCAAAGACTGAACTCAGATCCTCAGGCTTGACTGCCAGCACTTTTTACTGCTGAACCATCACACTGACCTATTTATATTGTTTTTAAAGCCACGGTCTTACTGTGTAGGCCTGGCTGACTTTGAACTGCCAGAGATCTGCCTGTTTCTGTTTCCCAATGCTAAGATTATAGTCTGTGTCCTACACCCAGCTATAATTGTTAATCTTAAGAATGTTACCTGCACTGTAGTAGAAGATTCTTTAAATGGAAAGGTTTTGGAAGTGGAGCCTTACACCTGTAATCTCAGTACACAGGAAACTGAGGCAGAAGGTCTACCAGGAGCTCCAGGCCAGCCTGGAGCCATAACAATTTTTGTTTGTTTGTTTGTTTGAGACATAATCTCTCTACATAGTTATGGCTGTTCTGGATCTTGCTATGTAAACCAGGCTGGCCTCAAACTCACAAAAATCCACCTGCCTCTGCCCCCTGAGTGCTGAGGTTAAAGGTGTGCACCACCACTGCCTGGCTAACATTTTTTAAATATTAGACAGAACTTTACAAAACTATCCTTCTCATGTCTTCGATTGGTCATCCATTAAATACATACTTTTCAGGATATTCATAAAGACTACCACTCTGATCATATACATTAATTAAAAGATATATAAGCCTGTCTGATTTTATTTTATTTTTTTATTTTTTTATTGTTTTTTATTTTATTTATTTATTTATTTATTTATTTATTTGGCTTTTTGAGACAGGGTTTCTCTGGGTAGCCCTGGCTGTCCTGGAACTCACTCTGTAGACCAGGCTGGCCTTGAACTCAGAAATCTGCCTGCCTTTGCCTCCTAAGTGCTAGGATTAAAAGCATGCGCCACTACTGCCCAGCTTGTCTGAAATTCTTAATGATTTCTTTTTCTTTAATCAAACAGTGAGTTTTTAAAACCTTCTGTAATCCGGCTGGGACGTGCACAATTGGGAGAGTAGTGTCCATTGAACGCAAAGCCCTAGGTTCAATCCCAGGGACCTCATTCATTCACTGTGGCGCCTGTAGCCGGTAGCTAAGAGGTAAAGGCAGGAAGATCAGAGCCCCGGGTCCTCCTTGGTAACTAGTGAGTTCCAGGCTAGTCTGGCCTACATGAGATCCTGGCTCAAAAACCAAAAACAGCCAAAAGAAGCCATGGCTAAACTAAACTAAGCCAACTCTCAAGGTTTAGCCAGGCCAGGCGTGGTCACACCTGGAGGCAGGAGGGTTGGGAGCTCCAGGCTACCCCCACCCTACCCCCTGAAATCCTATCTCACAAAACAAAACAAACAAACCAACCCCACAAACCCCAAACGGTTAGGTGTGGAGAATGCCTAGAAACAAACCATCTCTGCACAAGGGAAGAGAAGGTCAAATAACCCAGATAAGGAAAAAACTGAGCCGCTGTCGGCTTTGTGGGACTGTTTCTTACATTCTGTTGGTTCAAAAACACCTCCAACATACTAATTCTGAAGTTTGTTGTATAAGCAGTTTGTTTATTAATAGAAGATCTGACTGTGCTGCTAAGTTATCCACAGCAGCAGGACTAGATGATCTCTTAGGAAACCTGGTTCTATGTGTGTTTGGTATTTTTCTAGAGGCAGCCTGGGTCTCTCAGGCTGGCCTTGAGCTAGCTGTGTCCCCTCAGATGGCCTTGATCTCTTGATCCTCCTGCCTCCACCTCCCAGGTGGCAGGCTGACAGGTAAACTCTGCAGAGCCCAGGTGCTAAGAGTCAGGGCTTCATGCAGACTAGGGACCACTGAGCTGTGTTCCTAGCCGGCTCCTGGAACTTTTTAAACGGCAGCCGGACTCTTTAATTAGTTCCCAAAGACTATTATTTTTGCTGCTGCTGTTGACTGCTAAGCCAAATCAAGTGTTTTCTGAGGCACAGTAAGGGAAGGACGACAGATAAGAGGGCTCCTGCGGTGACATTTTGGGATGGCATGCAACCATGCAGATTAACAATCACCCAATTTCCAGGGGCTAAAAATAGAGCATGGGTAATTGGGCCAAATGGGGAGTGAGCATGTCGACAGGACCGTGACCTCCAAGATGCTCTGTTGTCTTTCCTGTGACTTATAAACTGAGCAAAATGCTGTCTCCTAGAAGGGGACCACAGCCTCTCACAGAACTAAGATGCAACACCTGATTTTTATATTTCTTTTCTTTTTCTTTTATTCCTGCTTTAATTTTTTTAAGTTGAATTGGTTTTTGGAAGGTCTCAGGTAGCCCAGGCTTGCCTCAAACTTGATATGTACTAAGTATCCAAGACTGACCTTGAACTCCTGATCTTCCTGTCTCCGCCCCGAACGATGGAATTAAAGGTGTGTGTCAGCACACGTGGTTGCTATCTTTTTTTTAGTGGTAAACATGGGCTACGTGTGCTTCTACCCAACAATTCACAAGTCAAACGGTCTCAACCCACCACAGCATTTTTGGATAAGCCAGAAATCTTACCGTCACAGTGCCTAGTAGCATGTCGGTGAGAGTTAACTCAGTTGGCCTGTGCTCACTGCGATATAGAGCTGAGAGACCAGGTGTGTCAGGGGACACAGGGGGATGGGAGGTGGAGACGATCCAAACCCATCATAGACGTGTATGAGAATGTCATTGTGTGTAGCTAATGTGAGCTGGGTTAGGGCTTGGGGCGGCAGCTCCGTGAGTCATGTGCTCCCTACACAGTTATGAAGACGCAGGTTCAAGTCTCCAGGGTTCACAAAGCCAGACATGATTGTGGGCTTCTGCTGTCCCAGTGCTCCTACATGGGAGGTAGAGACAGGCAAATGCCCAGAAGCTCTTGGCCTAAAATCATGCCATGGAGAATGATGAGATCTTAAACACGGAAAGGCAAGGATAGGCACCCACATTTGTCCTCTGATGTTCACACAGTGCCTCGGCACATGCAGACTTACATTCACATATGTGCATGCAAATACACACACACACACACACACACACACACACACACACACTTAAATAAAAATAAAACAACAGCAAGGGCTGCTAAGATAGTCACTGAAAGAGGCTTGCCACCCAGGCCTAGTGATTTCATTTGATCTCCCAGACCTACACGGCAAAGGGTGAGAACTGCCTTCTAAGACAGCCTCTGACACATGCGCACTGTGTGTGGCAAGCAAAAAAAAAAAAAAAAAAAAGAACAGCCAATAGGGAATCAAGGAAAATAAATTATGATGTAATCCTAACAGAGAAGCACACGTAGTCCGGGGAAATGGCAGGGGATGGCGGGCCCTGAAGTAGAGACCGGAGGACAAAGGTGGCTTAGCAGTGAAGAGCACAGGCTACCCTTCTGAAGGACCTAGGTTCGATTCCCAGCACCCACAAGGCAGCTCACAACTGACTCCGTTTTCCAGGGGATGCAGACAAAATACCCATACACATAAAATAATAAGGTGAAAAGAATTTTTTCAGAAGAGTGGTTAGAAAGGAGGATAGCATGATAGAGCACAGCTATGTACATACATGGAAATGTTGCCGCGTAATTAACGAGCACTAGCAATTATAATGCATGTACATGTGCACAATTTACATATGGGGCTGGAGAGATGGCTCAGTGGTTCTGAGCAAGGGGACCCAGGTTCAATTTCCAGCACCTTCAAGGTGGTTCACAGCTGCCTGTAACTCCAGGATCCAAACCCCTCACAAACATTTATGCAGGCAAAAGACCAATGCATTGAATAAATAAATAAATGAATAAATGCTAAATATCGCTCAAGAGACTGCGGATACTGCTCGGCAGTACAAAGCACTTGCTTAATTCAGTTCCTAGGGCCTACGTGCTGGCTCACAAACATCAGTAACTCTGGTCTAGAGGCTCCGAGACCCTCTTCTGGCTCCACAGGCACAAGGCATATAAGTGGTGCACATATGTGCAAGCAAAACTCATACACAGAAAAGAACAAAAAATAAATCTTTGAAAGCAACACTGAATCATCTTTATCATATGAAGTTCATGACAGGAATTTAGGATCAATAATAAATGGAACTTTTTACTTTAGTCTGTTAGATATAATTAACTCAGACAAACTGCTTTCCCAAAAATCCGACTATTAACATAGAATCCAAGTATAGTACAGAAATATACAAGGATTATATGAAAAATTTAGGGCCAAAAGTGGTAGCACTTAATCCCAGCACTTGGAAACTGGAGGCAGGCAGACATCTGAGTTCAGTGCTCGAGCAGTCCATGCCGCTGCTGTGCCGGTGAGCATAGCTTGTCTGGCAGATTGGTCGTCTGAGTACTCCGGTGAGACCCTGTCTTTTAAAGAAAAGAAAAAAATCCAAGTTAGTCATAGTGGCAAATACAGGCAATCTTCATACTTAGAAGGAAGAGACAAGGAAGGTGGGTCGTGTGAGTTCGATGTTACCCTGGTCCACATAATGAGTTCTAAACTAGCCAGGGCTATAGAACAAGATTCTGTCTTTAAAACAACAAGAAGACAGAAGGGTGGAGGGAGGAAGGGAGAAGGGGGAGCGAGGGAGAGTCTGACACACATCAGCACAATTCTGATGAGCCTCAAAGGGAAGTGTGCAAACACAGCGTCCGGCTCGGCTCGGCACAGACTCCACAGCCGACAGAGGGATGCGGAGAAAGTGGAGGAGATTCACCAGGGAGTCGCGGAGATGATTAAAGGGCTTGAGAAATTGGAGCTAGAGATTATTTAGCCCAAGTTAGAAGACTGCTAGGTTTCGTAATGACAGTACTGGAGCACAGGAAGAGCTGTTACATGCAAGGAAAAGAACAGTTGTCTTTCCTTCAAGGCAGAACAGAAGAAGCAGGCTCAGAAGCACGGAACTCAGTGGGATTCAGGTACAGAAAGGACTTCTGACATGATTATCCGATGTGGAATCACCCCAGGGATTCCTGTCTCACCTTTCCCTTCTGCAACTCTATCTCAGATTTAAGCTCTCTGCTGATTGGTCGGTGACGCTGTAGATTGCTTGCCTGACACACACACACACACGGTCCAGCACTTAAACTCTAGCACTGTGGAGGAATCAAGGTCTCTGTCTCTTTCCACTTGCGTGTCACCCTTCGCTTATTTATCGCCTCTGGTTTTAATGACCTGCTATAAGTTAGTAATTTCCAAAATGTGTGTGATGAGATTAAAAATATGTGCCACTGTGCCGCACATGCCTCTCAGCCCTTTCAACCCACTGCTGTCTTTCTAGAACATACCATTCCATCTGTGGTTAGCTCTGTGTTTCCTCTGACCTTACCACACTAGAACAATGCTCTTCAATAAACGCTGTAAATTTAGACAAAAACATCCTGAGGAGTAACGTGCTTTGTTTTGGTACTTCACATCCAATAACTACCCTTTTATAAAACATTTTTATTTTTTGGACATAGGGTTTCTGTTTCTTTATTAATTTGCTTAGTAACAGAATTTATAGACCAACCATCAAAAATTGTACTACCAGGCTGGGTATGGAGGATATGGGATGGGGATGGGGATGGATATAAGGAGTTACAGGAGAGCTAGGCCTACATACAGAGATCCTGCCTCAAAAAAAAAATTATATCACTATGGGTAGAAATGTTTAAGTGAAAATAGTGGTAGAAGCTATGGGAGGTGAGAGGGTTGGGGGCAGAGCTAACAAAATAAAGAATATATGGAAAAACCATATGGAAACCTGTGATTTTGTAAGCTTTTAAAAATATAACTTTTTGAAAGAGTTTGAAGGCAGATTCCTCGCACGGGTGAATAACATCGCTCCCAGAAATTCTAAATGCATGCCTGGTGTGGGATATATCCTTATGAGTTGTTGGTCAGGGAGGCCCAGAGGCACCCCAAATACCGCATGCTACTGACTTTGTTCTTGGTTCCTCACTAGAACTCTCAAATACCCTTTTACTGAGGACACTGCAGATTGGAACCCAGTGGGCGCTTCCTTCATGTTGGCTAGCTTTTCGTTGTGCCAGGGAGCTATGCCCGCTGCTGGGGGGGGGTGCCATTTCCAGGCTTACCCATCTATGAAGCCTGAGAACTCCAAGGCCAATCTGCAAGGCAAGATGCATTAGTGGCAGGGCTGTACGGAGTAACCACCGGGTTTATGATTGGATTGTAGACCCACTCACAGGTGGAATCCATACGCGGTCTGTACAAGTGGACAGAAGTCCATGGCTGGGGAGGGACCTAGGAAGGAATCTACTACTACTGTCTTGCTACCTATACATTTTTGTGTTTATTCATAGACTAGTGCTGCTCTCAGCCTTGACCTAAGAAACGTCTGCTTGTACCGAGCAAAGGTTAATTGCAGAGACTCAAAGCTATTCAAAGCACTGTGAATAAGTGATTTCTGAGTGTTTATCCTGACAAAGGACATCATCGCTACCTCTGCTCAAAGCCCGGGGAATATCACAGAAGAAAGGGCAGGAAGAATGCTGCGAAAGACCGTCCTCTGGAAATGACTCGGTCCTTGCCCTGTGAACTCCGAGCCTCAGGAGTTACCTACAGGAGATCCACAGCACTCTATTAGGGATCAGGAGGAGTCCCTGGGCCTCGCCCTTACTGAGAGCTATCAGCAGTTAATGGGACGGATGGAGCTACATTCCTCTTGCTCTTGTTCATGTGACTAACGTGCTGACCCATGCCCGTAACACTAATGTAGTGGGGCACTCACACACACAAATACTACACATAACACATACACAAATACTACATATAACACTAATGTAGTGGGGCACTCACACAAATACTACACATAACACATACACAAATACTACACATAACACTAATGTAGTGGGGCACTCACACACACAAATACTACACATAACACATACACAAATACTACATATAACACTAATGTAGTGGGGCACTCACACAAATACTACACATAACACATACACAAATACTACATATAACACTAATGTAGTGGGGCACTCACACACACAAAAGATGGGAAGGTGGGATGGAGGCCTGTTGGAAAGAAGAATCCGTTAGTGAGAAGGAAAGAGAGAAAGAGAAGAAAACGCGGGCAGGGAATCCGATCAAACTGTGAATGAATGAGATTGTGAAGGAATACATATAAAGATTAAAGTGCTTACAAAAAAACACACAAGAGCCAGGCGGTGGTGGCGCAGCCTGTAATCCCAGCACTTGGGAGGCAGAGGCAGGCGGATATCTGAGTTCGAGGCCAGCCTCGGCTACAGAGTGAGTTCCAGGACAGTCAGGCTATACAGAGAAACCCTGTCTCAAAAAAAAAAAAAAAAAAAAAATCCCAAAAAACAAAAACAAAAACAAACAAAAAACAAAACAAAAAAATATAAAAAAACCACATAAGTAAACAAACAACAAAAAGCCAGACAAAGGCGGCACATTCCTTTAGTCCCAGCACTCAAGAGGCAGAGACAGGCAGATCTCTGAGTTCAAGTCCAGCCTGGTCTACAGAGCTAGATCTAGGCTAGCCAGGAGTACACAGGGAACCCCTATTAGAAAAACAAAAAAGAAAACAAGTTTTAAAAGTGGTGTAACCAGACTGTGTTTGCGACACTCGGTTAAGCCTTCTGCTCACCTGTCACCTGTCACCTGTCACCTTCCCAGCTGCTTCCGCATGTCTCCTGCCAGCTCGGTGCCTTCCGCAAGTCTCTTCCTATTCTAGTTGTCTGCATGTGCCGATCTCCCACTCAGTTCAGGTGACGTAATCTCACCACTTATATGTAGACAGCCTATACACATGTATATATACTGCACCAACACATGTAGTATATTATGTATTATATGTATCTACTTCCTGTGTATATATGTATACACATGTATATATGTCCTGTGAGTAGTAGTCTACATATCTTTTTAAATGTCTCACAATGACTTCCAAGTCAGGTTGCCAACTGTGAATCTCTAGTTTTACACATCCCCAATGTTTCATGTTCAGGTGCTACCTGTTTCAGAGAGTGACCTCAGAGACCTGAGAATTTTGGACACTGATTTTTTTTCTTAACTCTCCACATCCAGATTTGTCAGTTCTCTTCCTTTTTATCATTATCAAACTGGTGTAAGTGCTCATTGCCTAGCTAACAGCCTCCACAGTTCTCAACCTGTGGGTCACGACCCATGACCCCTTTGGAGTTGAATGACCCTTTCATAGGGGTCAAATATCATATGTCCTGCATCAGATATTTACATTATGCTTCATAACAGTAGCAAAATTACACTTATGAAATAGCAACAAATAAATGTTATGGTTGGGACTCATTGTAATGTGAGGAACTGCATTAAAGGGTTGCACCATTAGGAAGGTTGAGAACCACTGGAGGTGGCTTTGGTCCTTTGAAGTGGAAACTTAAAGGGTTTTTGGAAAGCCATTTGTGTTAGATTGTGTTTTGCTGGGACAAACACATAAAGGAGTGTTTTCCTTAGGTGGGCAAAAGACTAAGGTGGACTCGTGAGGGGATGTTTCGCTGAAGCAGACACAGGCGAGAGGATGTTCTGTTAAGGCAAGCACGTGAAAGGACGCACGGTGAAGGATTCTTGCTAACAACATACATGTCGTTACACTGCCTTACCCTGTGTAGTTGAGCTCCATTGTTGGGATTCCATAGAGAGAAACGCACCCGAAGCTTCTCGTGGCGCTGCAGGGTCTTGCTGCTTCCAAGGACTTGGGCTGATTGGCAGAATGATGTCAGCTGAGACAGACCTGATGTTTGGAAGGAGTATAAACAGGACTCTGCTGATGGGGCTGGAGGCTGAGCTTGGCTCGCTTACACAGCTAAACGCTTGTCCCCAACTGGACTGCAAGTGAGGTGTTTTCCAGAGGATACTGCTGCTGCCAACCTGTGAAGTGAACTGCCTATTTCCAGACAACACAGACAGGAGTTGCTCCCAAAAAAAACCTTTCTAAACAGGTCCACTTCTCCCATATCCTTTTCCACTACCTCTGAGGGGTGGTGAGCTACAAGGGAGGTTTCATTTAAGAATGATTAAAAGTAGATTTTGAAAAAAAATTAAAGTTACAGTCCTTGTCTTAATCTGTGTGTGTTGTGTGATGTCCTCTATCACTGTCTCTTACACACATGTGCCCAAGAGAGAGAGAGAGAAAGAGAGACAGAGCGAGAGAAGAGAGAGAGAGAGAGAGAGAGAGAGAGAGAGAGAGAGAGAGAGATGCACTGCCTCCTGATGACTTCTCAACCGTTATTTGTTGGAAATGAACAAGTGAGGCAGGGTCTCTATGCTGACTGCAGTTCCCTGCAGTGTGAGATCCTATCTCAAAAATAAAAAGAGGACAAATATGCATATCTGCCACAGAGACCTGTGTCATGGGTCCCACTTTCTTCACCTCAGATAGTGTTTCCCCCAAATGTAGCTATTTGGCCTGAGTTCTGTCCTTCAGCCTGTGGTGACACATGCCTCTAAAACACTTGTGTAAAGAGAGACACTTTTCTCCTCCTCTTCACAGAACTGGCCGTGAACATTCTTCCCCTTGAAGTTTGTGTCCCTAGAAGCCACCTTGATGGCCTCAAAGGATTTTATTCCCCTCTTCTCTCCGGTGCATTCTGTTCCAGTCTTTCCTCACTGATTCTCCCAGAGTTCCCTTCACTCCTGACCCGTCTCAGGGTTTCTACTGCTTTGATGAAACACCATGATCAAAAAGCAAGTTGGGGAGGAAAGGGTCTATTTGACTTACACTTTTACATTGCTTTCATCACTGAAAGAAGTCTGGACAGGAACTCAAATAGGGCAGGATCCTGAAGGCAGGAGCTGGTGCAGAGACCACGGAGGAGTGCTGCTTACTGGCTGGCCTCCTCTGCCTTGCTCAGCCTGCTTTCTTAGGGAACCCAGGACCACCAGCCCAGGATGGCACCATTCACCAAGGGCTGGGCCCTCCCTCCTTACTCAGTAATTGAGAAAATGCCCTACAGCTGGATTTCCTGGAAGCATTTCCTCAACAGAAGCTCCTTCGTCTCTGATGACTCCAGCTCCTATCAAGCTGACACAGAACCAGCCAGTACCCTCCTCCTCACATCTGCTCTGGTGATTGTCAGCGCATCACGTCGACTGTGGTGTTTTTTGTTTTTGTTTTTTTGAGAGCAAAGATTGTATTATCCTTTTATTATTTTGATAATTATAATTGGCACATGTTAATTATAAAATCTTTGGGGTACAGCACGCCATAGTAGGACATGTGCATCAGGTCACGTGTCAGACCAGGGTACAGGGTCATGTCTATTCTGACTCACCTTTGATCTGACATCTATGTGACAGAAGATCTGACAAACTACTTAGATATGTGGACTAAATAAATTATCTTATTTACCAGGCCCTGAGCTAAGTGCTTTACCCCCATTATCTCATTAAATCTTCACAAAGAACTTAGGGGCTTGCTCTTATTCTATTATTAGCCCATTTTACAAATGAAGAAGCCAGTACCCAGAGTTACTAAGTAACTTGCCCCTAGGCACTAAACTGTGTGGGTGTGCCTTGTGCCTGTCCCTTGGAGGCGACTTAGAAGATGTTAATTGGACAACTAAAGTGACATCAAACATGAGATCTCCTAATCATGACCCTGCCACAAGTCTTTTGAGCAAACCTGAAAAGCTTGGTGCGGAAGAAGCAACAATAGAATCCGGGCTGTTGGTTGCAGGAAGGCGAGACCTGAATTGTACTTGCTCAGTGAGCCCCAGCGCTCTGCAGACTGCTGAGGCATGGTAACTTTGCATAACACACCTCCGGCTGTGGCCGGCCTGGGCAGACAGAGCTGGGGCAAGAAAACTAGAAAGCCAAACGAAAGACTTGTTTCTCATTAGCAGGAACACAACATACCTGCCTCTCTTCAGTCGGCCATCCCTGTCCACTGGGACATGTGGCATGTCTGCAGGCAAGCTGCGGAAGGCTGGCTCACGCCGAGGCCTGCCGCAGTCCAGAGTGGTTTACACTCGGGTGCCTGTCAATGTCCTCCTCTTCCACTCCCTTGCCTGCCCCAGGTGCAGCCGTGACTTGTTTTGGTTTTGTTTTCCCTTCGAGACAGGGCTTCACTGTGCAGGCGAGGCTACTGACCAACCTGAGATTCTCCTGCCTCAGTCTCCTGAGCACTGGTATCACAAGAGTGTACAATGGTGCCAGGCAGGACATAGAAGTTCTTCATGTCTTGCTGGGAGAGGAAGGCCTAAATGTTTTGAGGGAAACCATATGTTGTCTGATCATGCAGAGTGCCACCTTCGTTTATTGGGATTAGGGGCTGTAGACATTATTGTTGTTCAGTTATCATTATACATGGAATTGTTTAATTATACTTAAATAGCTTACAAAATTGCAGGGTTCATATACCTCCCCTTCAGACAGGACTTGAACTCTCTGTGTAGCTCAAATGACCTTGAACATCTGATTTTACTGCCTCTATCTCCTAAGTGTTCCACATTGAGGACTTTTGAAGTGTCACTGCCTTCTTGTGAAATCGTTGTTTTGATTGTTGAACTGGGAAAATAGCTCAGTAGAAGGGGCTTGTCTAGTGTGTGTGAGTCACTAGGTTAAATAGTAACACACACACACACACACACACACACACACACACATACACACAGTAAATAAAAAATTAGAAAAGAGAAAGAAGAGACTAGAGACTAGAGACTAGAGACTCCTCGGTGTCCCCATAAAGCGGGAGAGGCTGGTGGAGACATCCGAGTGCCGTAGTGTCACTAGTTTCCTGGGCAGGACTGTAAGATGGGGGTAACTGTTGGGGTTTTGTCTAAGCTCCACCCCACACCTACCTGGCAATAGCCAGGTATGCCCCGCCCCAGAGATCTGGCCCACTATAAGAGGGGCTACTTGCCCCTCCTCTCTCTCTTTGCTCTCTGCTCTCCCACATACTCTCACCTCTCTGCCCCTGGGGCTCTTTCCCCCCCTCCACATGGTCATGGCCGGCCTCCTCTCTCTCTCTCTCTCTCTCTCTCTCTCTCTCTCTCTCTCTCTCTCTCTCTCTCTCTCTCTCTCTCCTCTCTCTCTCTACCACTAACTCCCATCCCCTATTCTGAATAAACTCTATTCTATACCATGTCTGTGTGTGTGTGGTCCCTCAGGGGCAGAGGTGCCCAGGCAAGGGCCCGCCTGGACACCTTCCCCCACGCCGCCTAGCCACACTCACCTAACCCCCTATACTCCCCCCTTTAAGCCCCTTCATCATCCTGCTGCCGAAAGTCCCCCACCTTAACACCAAAATCCTTCAGTAACCATCTTTCTCTGAGGTCCAGATCTGCAGCTCAGGCATGGCCCTCTGAAGTGGGCCCCATGGCTGTATTTTGAGTATGAGAGATTCATAGATACTATCCCAAAGGAAGCAAATTTAGAGGAAACGTTGCTTCGCTACTTTCCACACCCACAAACATGTAAAGGCAACACACCTTGTTTGCAAAGGAACTGTCTTGTGGCGTGGGAAGCTACGCCAGGGCCAGGTGAAAAGTCAAATCGGTGGGGACCGTCTGATGAGTGTGAAGGGGACCGGTGTGAGCCAGGACTGACAGGCCAGCCCCGTGTTCACGAGCCTCTTCGCTCCCTCAGCTGCCTCACCAGGGAAAGCGAGCCTTTGTTGCTGTCTTGCTCGGGACTGAACCCCAAGCTTTGTGTCGCTGACCCTAATTAGTCTCTCCTACCAATCGCTCTGCCTCACCTCGAGTTTGTCCCCTGCACCCCAAGTCCGCTGCCCTTCAAACCATTTGCTTGTGTTTGAAATAAACTGTACCTTGACGGCTTCCTCTTGTATCCAACCACCGCTTCAAGGCTTTCTCTCTGACCTGGGTGCAGTAACTCAGGCCTGTAATCCCAGCATTTAGCAAGTTGAGGCAGGAGGATTGCTCTGAATTCAAGCATGCTACATAATAAAGTTCAGGTTGGTCTGAGTTACAAAGGGGGAACCTGCCTCCAAAGAGAAGAAAAAAGGGCGGGGGGGGGGGGTAGGGAAGGCTAACAGAGAGTGAACCAAAGAGCATGCGTGGGCTGGACGTGGCCCCCGTGCAGCCGCTCTGCGTGCGGGTCCCCTAACGATTGGAGCAGGGGCTGTATGTGACCCTGATGAGCCTTTCCGCCTTAGTGGGAGAGGACGTGCTTAGTTCTGCTGTGACTTAATACACCAGGGTGGGCTGGAGCCTGCCCTGAGGAAGAGCGGGCAGTGGGGGAGGGGTGCAAGGGTGGCACTGGGACGAGAGGAGGGTGCGCACAGCCATCACGCTGGAAAGTGAATAAACAAGTTGAGAGAAAAAAAAAATACTTCATTTTTCAAGCCACTAGTGGCAGCTCGTGTCTCCATAGCAACTTGCACATAAGTCTATTAACATTTAACCTTAATGATTATTTTTGTTGCCGGAGATGGAACCCAGAATCTCAAGCACAGGTAAGAGGCGCGCTCACCACTGAGCTAGCTCTGTCATTACTAATTTGGATGTCCCTCCTCAGGAAAGCTTGAGTTTCTGGAGAGCTGGGGCAGTCTTATTTAGTAAACCCTTAAGGAAAATAATAGCATCCATTTGTTTATTGTGGAGGGGATACACACAGAGGAGAAGTGGCGTGTAGGAGCTGGGGGGTCGGGGACAGAATGCAGGTCGCCGGCCGGCCCTAAATCCTCACTTGTGCTGCAGTCCACAGAGCTCGGAAGATTGCTGTAAGTGACGACGGGATGGCTGAGTGCACCCAGCTCTGCGGTGAGCAGGCCGTCTCTACTTCTCGTCACGTCCGGAACATTTGTTGTATAGGCCATTTTCCTCAGCTGAACACAGAGGCACACTCCTTTTTTGTTTTTGTTTTGTTTTTTGGATTTGGTTTTTTTGAGACAGGGTTTCTCTGTGTAGCCCTGGCTGTCCTGGAACTCACTCTGTAGACCAGGCTGGCCTCCAACTCAGAAATCCACCTGCCTCTGCCTCCCAGAGTGCTGGGATTACAGGCGTGTGCCGCCCCGCCGCTGCCACCACCACCACCACCCAGTGAGGCACACTCCTTTAATCCCAGTACTTAGGTGGCACAGGCAGGTGTCTCTTGGTGAGTTTGAAACCAGCTTGGTCTTCAGAGCAAGAAAAACCAACCATGCAACCAACCTACTGAACATAACAACAGACCTTGTTCTGAGGCCAGTGTTCTGCTGGGGTTTGGAATTTGTGAGTTTACAAGTAAACAAACAAGTTAAGCAAAGGACAGGGGTGTATCCTCATCTGCATGCTGGTACTGGGGAGACAGAGACAGGAAAACCAGGAATTGGAAGTTTCCCTTGGCTACACAGCTGAAGGCCAGCCTGGGCTATATGAGACTTAATATCAAACTAATAAATAAAATCATATGGTTATAACTGTTTGGTTTTAGGGGCCTTTTATTCAATTCTATTTGTCTTCCTGTCTGTTTAGTGCAGGTGCCATACTGGGGCTGTTAGTTAGTTACTTAGTTAGTTGGTTAGTTGTTAGTTTGTTGCACTATGGCCCTGTAAGATGACCGGAGAACGGGCACTGGAGGCTCTTTCTACTGAGGATTGCTTTAGAAGGCAGGAACTTACCACACAGCCCGAGCTAGCCTTGTGCCTCAGCCTCCAGAGAAATGGGATTGGACCTATTTACCAACAAACCTTGATCAGTGTGTTTTTGAAGTATATAATTTCCTTTTTATGTGTGTGTGTGTAGTATTTTTTTTTTATCTTAACATTATCTCCAAATCTGGGGAGTGAGAAATTACCTTACTTAGTATAAAAGTCCCCTATCCGGTTGCTGAACTAACTTGGGTAGGAAGCCTGGGTCCAAGGCATCTCATGGTTCACATCACCCTGAGTCACCTTCCCTTCTTCCAAGTGTTCTCACCTGAGCTGCATGAAGCTAAGTGCTTCACACTAAGAATTTATGAGCAGCTGGGCGGTGGTGGCGTACACTTTTGATCCCAGCACTTGGGAGGCAGAGGTAGGCAGATTTCTGAGTTCGAGGCCAGCCTGGTCTACAGAGTGAGTTTCAGGACAGCCAGGGCTACACAGAGAAACCCTGTCTCGAGAAAAAAAAAATGTGAACAATTGGTGTGACATTCATGGTTACTGAAGAAAAGCAAGTTAGCTTCCCAGATCAGTGAAGAAATCTTAGGGTTTGGCCACTCAGTGAATAGAAACCAATAATGTAGCCAAACATGGTGGTTTGATCCTGTGATCACAGCACTGGGGGGAGGGGGTTGCAGCAAGAGGAGGAGCACGAGTTTGAGGCATCTTAAGATCCAGGGTGAACATATAACAAGCTATAGTGAGGACCAGTGTGTTTCCCCAGCAGTGTAAGCATCAAACAGGTTCAGAGATTCAGTTCACTGTCCTCACAGTGCAGACACAGTGGCTTCCAGGCAGGCAGACAGAGTGTTGCAGAAGTACTTGGGAATTCTACATCAGGATCAACAGGCAGCAGGGAGAGTCAGAGACAGGCTTTTGGAACCTCAAAGCCCACCCCCAGTGACACACTTCTTCCCACAAGGCCATACCTCCTAAGCCTTCTCAATAGTGCCACTCTGATGAGAAGCACTCAGACTGGTGGGCCTGTGGGGGCCATGCTTATTCAAACATCCACAACCCCTCCACTGTTCTCACTGCACCTGGCTTCTATGACAATCCACGCGGTAATCTACTTTTATAGAATTCATAGACGTAAAGGCAATTTATTCTTTCTTCTTCCCTCTGAGAATACAGGGAGCGCTGCAGTTAAATACAAAAAAACCGAAATCATATGTTTAGCTTAGCATTAATTTTTTTAAAGATTTATGTGTATTTTTTGTCTGGATGTATGTATGTACACTTTGTGCAAGTCTATTGTCTGTGGAGGTCAGAAAGGAGTGTCAGATCTCATGAAACTGGAGGTATGCATGGCTGTGAGCCACCATGTGGGTGATGGGAATCGAACCCAGGTCCTCTGGAGAAGCAGTCAGTGCTTATAACTACTAAGCCATCTATCTCTCCAGTGCCAACATTAAGTGACTTTTAATTTTTTATTTTTTTATTTTTTCGAGACAGGGTCTCTCTGTGTAGCCCTGACTGTCCTGGAACTCACTCTGTAGACCAGGCTGGTCTCGAACTTAGAAATCCGCCTGCCTCTGCCTCCCAAGTGCTGGGACTAAAGGCATGCGCCGCCGCCCGCCGCCACCACCACCACCACCACCACCGCCCAGCTACTTTTAACTTTTTAATTAAAAACTATTGTGTGGCCGGGCAGTGGTGGTGCATGCCTTTAATCCCAGCATTCAGGAGGCAGAGACAGGCCGATCTTAGGGTTTGAGATCAGCCTGGTCTACACGGTGGGTTCTAGGACAGCCAGGACTACACAGAAAAACTATAGCAAAAAAAGAAAAGCTATTGTGTGTCCGGAGGCGTCCTTGTTTCCTTGCACATGTGTGAGAGCCGAGAAGAAAGCGGCAGGGCGTGGCTCTCTCCTTCCCCTTCGCGTGGGCTCTGGGGACTCAACTCAGCTCTTGGGCCATCAACTTTGCAATAAGAGGCTTTTATTTCCTCAGCCGTCTCTTTGACTCTTTTTTTTTTTTTTTAAGATTTATTTATTTATTATATGTAAGTACACTGTAGCTATCTTCAAACACCCCCAGATTTTATTACAGATGGTTGTGAGCCACCATGCGGTTGCTGGGATTTGAACTCAGGACCTTTAGAAGAACAGTCAGTGCTCTTAACCGCTGAGCCATCTCTCCAGCCCTCTTTGACTCTTTTAATCCCAACAATCTAAACTGAAAACACAAATTCACAGATAAGGTGCCAGCTGTGTATATAGATGCACAGGGGAGTCTTCTGTTGTCTTGAAGCAGGGTCTTCCACAGTTGGCCATCCTTCTGCCTCAACTTCCCAAAGACTGGAATTACTTATATGTGCTACCATGTCTGGCTCTTTAAAAAAAAAAAAAAAAAAAAAACATTTTGATATGTCAGCCACAGAAAATAATGAAACTCTTGTGAGGTTTAACTCTTGTGAGGTTTAAGGCATGGAGGGGTGGAGGGTCCTGTGTGGGTGGGATGTAGGATCACACTTGCATTTTGAAAAGATTACTAGCTTCTACAGAGAGTGGGTTAAAAGGCCAGGATTAGAAGAGAACATTGTGATGTTTCCCTGAAAATGTGCAACTAAACATAAACATCTGCAAGACAAGTAACGCTTCAGGCAATAAAGAGAGTCCTCTTAGCAGAGAGACACTAAGGTTTTTAGTTTTGCCTCGTTTGTGTGTCCTTGGGAAGGGGAACAGGGTAGATTTGGTTCCTAACTAGTGGAGAAAAGGAAGAAACAGTACCTTTCCCCCAAAAAATCCTTGGGAGAATTATTGATTACCGGGGTAACTGTTAACTTCCTCTCCCCAAGTGAACGCACTCAGCCGCAACAGCCCCACGGCTGAGCATTTGTCTAGCTTTAAAGCATTCTGTTCAGCCTGTACACAGAGACTGCCCACCTCCCTAAATTAACTTTATTTCCAAAGTTAACATACAGCGGCTAGCAGGCTAGACAGTGGTGGCACACACCTTTAATCCCAGTATTTGGGAGGCAGAGGCAGGTGGATTTCTGAATTCAAGGCCAGCCTGGTATACAGAGTGAGTTCCAGGACAGCCAGGGCTACACAGAGAAACCTTGTCTTGAAAAAAACAAAACAAAACAAAACAAAACAAAACAAAACAAAACAAAAAGCATTCTGTTCAACCTGTCCCAGGCCAAAATATCTGTGTGTCTATCCATCCTTCCATACACTAGACTACAGAAAATGTTTCTTTGAAAACTCAACTTCTAAGTTGGCTTATGCCTGTAATCCCACCACCGCTTGGGAAGCGGGGGACTGCTCAGAGTTCCAAAGGCAATCAAGGTTACAGAATAAGACTAAACAAAATGCCTCAGGAATAAAAACCCCAATGAATACGAAAGAGAAAACCAAATCTGATGGTGGTGCCTGCAGTCCTGGCGCATGAGGACCTACGGCAGGAGGATAACTATCTCCTGAGATATGCAGTCAGAGCCTTGACTCACATAAACTGCCTTCATGCCTGGCTTCCTAAGTGCATTTGTGTACGTGTTCTTCCTACCAGGACAGTTTGGTCTCTACATATTGCTCAAGAGGCGAAGGCTCCTAACTTTGCTTTATTTTGTTTGTTGAGACAGGGTCTCCCATGTTGTACCTTTACTGGGAAAACCTCTAGGAAGCCAAGCTGACCTAGAACTGCAAGAACTGCCTGTCTGCCTAGGGTTCACACCTGATTAAAGGTGTGTACTGACCACACCTGGTCTATATTATTTTTATAGGATGGCCTTGAACGCAAGGAGATTTGAAGATTGAAGGTGTGGGCTAGATCTAGTCTCCTCTTTGAGGGCTCTTCTCATCCAAAAGACACCGCTATTTTTTTAAACAAGATATTTTGTTAAGATTTATTTTAATTTTATGTACTAGTGTGTCTCACCTGAGTGCAGGTGGCCCACGGGCTCCTCTGGAGCTGGAATTGCAGGCAGCTGTGAGGGACCCAGGAGGGCGCTGGGGACTGCAGTCTGCAGTTAGTCAGCGATGCTGCCGCACCAAGACTGACCCTGGAATACGATATATGGATTTTGAGTTGACTCAAATGTCCAAACCATCATATTCGTTTTTCTTTTTTGGTAACTTTCTTTTCTTTTCTTTTTTCTTTCTTTTCTTTTCTTTTCTCTTTCTTTCTTTCTTTCTTTCTCTCTTTCTTTCTTTCTTTCTTCTTTCTTTTTTTTTTTTTTGTTTTGTTTTGTTTTGTTTTTCGAGACAGGGTTTCTCTGTGTATGTAGCCCTGGCTGTCCTGGAACTCACTCTGTAGATCAGGCTGGCCTCAAACTCAGAAATCTGCCTGCCTCTGTCTCCCAAGTGCTGGGATTAAAGGCGTGCACCACCACCGCCCGGCTTTTGGTAACTTTCTAATGCAATCCTCTGTGTTTTTATTCTATTCTATTTGTGGTTATTTGTTTACTTAAGAGTTTTGTGCTTTTAGTCTGAGACTGGGTCTCATAGTTCAGCCTGACTTTGAACTCACTTGGCTATGAATTTCTTCCTAAGTCGTTTCCAAGTGCTAGGGTTACATGCCTATGCCACCACACCTGCCTTAATATTTGCGTTTTAAAAACTGACTTACAATGTTTCTTTGTAAATCAGTAAACTGGCTTTTGTCATGTGTATATGTACAAGATTTCTCTTTCCCTGCTACTTATGATAAAAACACATTTCCCTTTAGGGGGTTGTGCAGATAGCATGTTGGTTTTTATGAGGCAGTGTTTTCTCGTTTGGAGACTGCCTCTGTAACCTCTACAGGCCTTGAGAGCTTTCAGCAAGTCTCCTGTCTCAGCCTTCCAGTTGTGGCGGCTCAGCAGAGCTCACATGGAAAAAGCCAAGTGTGGTGGTTACGGTGTGTTAGAGTGTGCTTGACCGATCGCTGAGCTGGGCAGGCAGACACCTGGGGCGTACTGGCCAGCCTCCCCTTCTCTGTGAATTCCTGGCCAGTCAAACAAATAGAAACAAAACCCCCAAAACAAAACCAAACAAAACCAGGACCACCAAGCCTGAGCTCAGCCCTTCTGTGAAAAGAACCTCCTTTCTACAGGCTGTCCGTTGACATTCGCACACTCCCTGAGGCACACATGCATATTAAATAAAAATAGAATGTGCATATGAACACACAAACACACACACTCACTCTGTGAGGGCAGAGGGAGGGAGGGCACATATTTGTGTGTGTGTATATATGAAAAATATGTATCTATGTACACATGTATATAAGATATATGTATATAATGTATATCTAATTCAATATTCTTGAAAGAGTAACTTTTTTAGATTAAAGGTAATATTTATGAATATATGTGTGAATGTAAACATGTTTATTTTTAGCATTTATCTTGAGGAAACAGATCAGGAGCTTGGGAAGGTAGCTCAGTTGGTTGGTAGAATAGGCCCTGGGCTCTATTCCCATCACAACAAAAATAGATATGTAAATAAAACATTACGCAGTGTTGTTCTTTCAAGGGTGTCTGTTAACAAGTTCTTTAAATGCCGATGGGGCAGGGTGGGACAAGTCTTGAACTAGCATTTGGAAGGTATAGGCTGGAGGATCAGGATTTCAAGGTCTTCCATGGCTAACCTGAGCTACTTGAAGCCCTACTTCAAAACAAAAACTAACCATAAAACAATGCCTTGGTTATGTCAACCATGCATATCCACATATGGTGAGTGATTCAAATGACACAGGATAGCTAGCTAGTGAAATGCATGAATTGCTAAAAATGAGATAGGACCCAACTCACAAATATCAAAACTAGAGTGCTAAGCATAGATACACTATTTTCATGGTATTAGTTCTGGGTACTGGAAATAGTGGATGAGGCTTTTCTTTTTTTCCTACAACTATATTTGAACAATAAAGTTTAATTTTTTGTTTTGTTTTGTGGGTTTGTTTTTTGTTTGTTTGTTTTCTTTTGTTTTGAGACAGGGTTTCTCTGTGTAGCCCTAGCTGTCCTGGAACTCACTCTGTAGACCAGGCAGGCTGGCTTCAGAACTCAGAAATCTGCCTGCCTCTGCCTCCCAAGTGCTGGGATTAAAGGCATGTGCCACCATTGCCCGGCAAGTTTAATTTTTAATATAGTTTAGCTCTGTATCCCATTTTTTAATAGGGTTATTTGGTTTCCTGGGGCCTAACTTCTTGAGTTTTTTGTATATATTGGATATTAGCCCTCTGTCAGATGTAGGGTTGGTGAAGATCTTTTCCCAATTTGTTGGTTGCCATTTTGTCTTTTTGACAGTGTCCTTTGCCTCACAGAAACTTTGTAATTTTATGAGGTCCCATTTGTCAATTCTTGATTTTAGAGCATAAGCTATTGGTGTTCTGTTCAGGAACTTCTTCCCTGTGCCTATGTCCTCAGAATTTTCACCTGAAGAAATTTGGATGGCTGAGAAGCACCTTAAGAAATGTTCAGTATCATTAGTCATTAGGGAAATGCAAATCAAAACAACCCTGAGATTTCACCTCACACCAGTCAGAATGGCTAAGGTTAAAAACTCAGGAGACAGCAGGTGTTGGCGAGGATGTGGAGAAAGAGGAACACTCCTCCTCTGCTGGTGGGATTGCAAGATGGTACAACCACTCTGGAAATCAGTCTAGCAGTTCCTCAGAAAACTGGACATGACACTTCCAGAGGACCCTGCTATACCACTCCTGGACATATACCCAGAGGATTCCCAGGCATGCAGTAAGGACACATGTTCCATTATGTTCATAGCAGCTTTATTTATAATAGCCAGAAGCTGGAAAGAACCCACATGTCCCTCAATGGAGGAATGGATACAGAAAATGTGGTATATTTACACAATGGAATACTATTCAGGAATTAAAAACAATGACTTCATGAAATTTTTAGGCAAATGGTTGGAACTGGAAAATAGCATCCTAAGTAAGGTAACCCAATCACAAAAGAATACACATGGAATGCAATCTCTGATAAGTAGATATTAATTAGCCCAGAAGCTCTGAATACTCAAGACACAATTAGCATATCAAATGATACCCATGAAGAAGGAAGGAGAGGGCCCTGGTTCTGGAAAGTCTTGATCCAGCATCATAGGAGAGTACCAGGACAGAGAAATGGGAGGGGGATGACTGGGGAATGGGCGGAGGGAAGAGGGCTTATGGGACATATGGGGAGGGGGGACCGGGAAAGGGGAAAGCATTTAGAATGTAAACAAAGAATATAGAAAATTAAAAAAATTAATATAGCAATTAAAAATAATGTATCTTATAATTTTTGAGACATAACATTGTTTGTGTATAAAAGTTTAGCTTTGTCAGGAAGGGATTACCCTAGCTGAAAATACTCTCTAGAGTCAGGCACACTAGCTGACACTAGAGCATTTGCTCCTCCTGCCCCTGCCTCCTGAGGGCTGGGGGTTATACAAGTGAGCCACCTTATTTGGCTCTAATTCAGTTTTTTTTTTTTTTGGAAAGAAAAACTTCTCTTTAAATAAGAACATAAAAGAGCCAACATAAAAGGTCTATCAAAGAAGATTGTGAGGAAAGCCATTATAAACTCTTTGCTTGATATTGCAAGCTAGGTCTGGGAGCTTGTGAGAGTAAAAAGGAGGCCCATCTTTCTGGGAGATGACCTGTGCCAATTTCACAGAGGCAGCATGGGCCACTGTTTCTGAGCAGCAAAAGCCCTCCACAGCACTAAAGGACAGCTTGGTCTGCCCAAGGCTCAGCTGAGCCAGGTCTAGGTGTTAATTCCTATCTGTCCCCCAGGGACGGCATGAAGCACCACCTCTAGAAGTTTTACAAAAGTTAAGTGAAATTAGGGGACAGATTGCTTGGGATTGCCCCATTTCTCAGGGGTTCCCCTGGTAAGCATGGGGGGATTCCCTTAAATATGGCGAACCCTAACAGTAAGTTGGGGGGGGAGCTACAGGGGAGATCAGGTCTTGCTTGTTGGTGGAGACTGGAAGGGGTGGGGAACTCCCAAACACTCCATAGACAGAGGAGAGCCCCTTGTCGGTCACAGTGCCCTCGGATCTGCTAGAGATCTGTTTCCGATTCCTTCACGGTTTCTGATTTCTTGTAGGTTTTAGAGACAGACAACTGAAATAGACACACACGCGCGCGCGCACACACACACACACACACACACACACACACAGACACACAGACACCCCTACTCCTCTCACCAATCTGTATGGCTATTAATTAGTTTAATGGTCGTAGAATTTAATTTACATAAATTTAGTATTGCTATTTATTTTTTTCTTTTGAGGCTGGCCTCAAACTTGATGTAGCTACGGATGAAGTATCATTCTCTTCCTCTCCTTTCCCAGTGATGACAGTCACAGGACAAGCTAGCAGGCCTAGTTTATGCAGTCCTGGGGATCTAACCAAGGACATTCACACGAGATAAACACCAAATATGCCCTCATACTCAGACCCTAGTATTCACTTTTTAAAAAGTCGTTTTTTTACACTCTGGTTTTATTCTCCCCTAGCTCCCTCCCCGCCCCGCCCCATCCACCCTCCATCTATTCCACATCACATACCTCCTCTCCGTCCCCGGCTCCATGATGTTCCCCATCCCCCAGCCCCCACCCAACTAGACTTCTAAATTCCCCGAGGCCTCTAGTCTCTGGAACTGGAACATTAGGTGCATCTTTTCTGACTGAACCCAGACCCTGCAGTCCTCTGCTGTATATGTGTTGGGGCCGCATATGAGCTGGTGTATGCTCCTGGTTGGTGGTCCAGTGTTTGAGAGATCTCCGGGGTCTATGTTAATGTATTATTCACTCTTAAAAAATTATTTTTATGTCTGTGGGCCGACTGTCCGTGGAGAACAGAAGAAGCAACTGGATCCCCTGGAGATGGAGTTACAGGCAATCTGGAGCTGCCCAGTTCTCCCCTCCCCAAGTATCACTCATTCTTAATTAGTTCATGCTTACAGATAATTTCAGAAAGAAGACAATGAGGAAATTATTTAAATATTTGTCCATCAATTTATTTTTTGAGACAGGATCTTGTGTAGCTTAGGTTGGTCTAAAGCCTGTTGTATACCAGAGGCTAGTTGGAACTGATCCTCCTGCCTCAGCTTCCTTAGTTCTGGGATCAGTACCTAACCTGTGTACTGTGCCACCACACCTAACAACAGTGCAGACGTATAAAACATGAGGAAGGATGTGCAGGAGAGGAAAGACATTTACTCACTGTAAACGCCAACTAGGGCTTGAACTGTTCTGACTGACTCTACTGCTATAGAATGCATAGAAAGCAGATTCTAGCCTGACCTAATATAGTTCCTAGTCTATGTTAATTAGGGATACAAGCTTGAGATGAGGAAAGTTTATTAGTTTTTTAATAAAGCATATGACATGAATAAATACAGATGACATCTCTCAACATCTTAATCTTATAACTGATTGATGTCAGTAACCACTCTTTTTTTAAGGGAAAGAGGCTGGGGTGGTTAAAATATACTGTATTTATTTGCTAAATGCTTAGAATGTTTAAAAAACACACACATAGGAAAGCAAGCGTGCCGCTGTTCCATTTTTCTGTATCTCAGTGGCCTCAGCTGACAGGTTTCCCTTCTTGCTCCCAGGTGCAGGTCACAGAACTGTCTTGAAGTCAACAAGCAGGGCTCACCAAGAGTCAGTCTGAGCTCTTTCCCCGGCCGGGGCCCCAGCAGCTGAGGGCCAGGTCGGTGTGGTGACAGGACAGCTTTCCTGTGGCACAGCAGTCCCATCAGTCAGGTGAGAGAGATTACGCTGTCATAGGTGACAGGTCCATACACGTAAACTCAAGCTCACCTTAGAACTCATGAATTTTATTTCATATACAAAACTTCATTACACTAGGTATTAAAGTTAAGGCGAATTAAGTCCAAGTGGCTTTGGGAAAATCTAAATGGACACATCTCAGCGTTCATCTTGTGCTCAATCAAAAGGGCTAAGGTAATTAACTGGGCATGGGGGCTCTCACCTTTAACCCCGGCCCTCGACTGAGGCAGGACTGCTGTGAATTAGAAGCAGCTTCGTCTATACAATGACTTCTAGGATAACCAGGGACATAAAGTGAGACCAGTATAAAGAAACAAAAAGTTCCACAGAGGTGAGCTGGACATGGTGACTGAACAAGGCCCGGCTACACAATAATGCTGTCTCAAAAGAAGTGTTAGCAAATATTAATTTATAACATGTTGGAGAAAATGTGCTTTAGCTTTTAAACATTGTGTGTATTGGTGCTGTTCCCGCACGTCTGTCCGTACGCCATGTGTGCCTGAGCAGATCCCCTGTAGCTGCAGTTACAGGGAACACCGTACACAGGCTCTGCGAACTCAACTCTGGGTCCTCAGAAACAACAGCCATCCATCCCAATTTTAAAACCTGGAAGATGAGAGACCACCGTTTATCAACTGCTCTCTCCACCCTACCCCCATCCCAAAAGGGAAGCTTCAGGAGGGTGGGTCTGAGTTCGAGGCCACCCTGGTCTAGTGAGTTCCAGGACAGCCAGGGCTACATAGTCTTAAAAAAAAAGAAAAACAAAAGAACACTCTGAAATAGGCTAGCACAGAAGAATTTTTAAACTAATCTGTGCAACATGGTGGTGCACACCTGTAAATTCCAGCACTACCAGGACTCAGATACTGAGGCAGGGTCTTAGTGTATATCCCTGGCTGACCTAAAACTAAAGATGCAGACTAGGCTGGCCTCGACCCTGTTTCAAAAATCGCCCCAATAAATAATAGGTAAATCTACCTCACTTTGTGAATTAATGAGTCTAAATGCCCTAATGTTTTCCAAATAGAGCATAATTAATGGGGGTGGGTGAGTTTAAGGGCCCTTAATTGGCAGGGCCTCTTTTTGAAAAGAAAAAACAAAAACCTAAAAGCAGGCTAATATAACATAGGAAGGTTCATTTCCAGCTTAGACCGCTGTAATCACTCTAAAGAGCTTTTCTCAAAATCCTAAAAATTAATTCTCATCTGCACACCCTGTCTTCGGAGCTGCACTCTCTTCGCAGCCGCACGCGGCGCCCGCAGCAGCTGACTCCTCCCCGCTCGTGGGGAAAACCCTGCCTAATATTTATAACGCTATGACATACTGTAATACTCACAAGGTGGTTGTAGAAGTATAAACACGACTGGAGTTATCTGATTGGCTGCTGGTGATGTAACACCCATGTCAATACTTCCCACTGAACGCACGTGTTCGACCTTTTATTTAAATTTCCATTTCATCACAGCAATAAGACACTCGGGGCGGTGCATTTTCTGTGAAACGATCGTCGCCCGGGGCCAGAGGTGCTGCCCGGCGTACACAAAGCACCCAAGGAGGTGTCCTCGCGAGGAGGCACCGCCTGGTCCAGTCTTTTGTGAAGGAACAAAATAAGTTCACTTCCTCGGGCACGGCCCCCGCGCCCCGGCAGATGACAGGGCCGGGCGCGCTCGCTCCCACCGCAGTTACTCCTGGAGTCCCAGGTGAAGTCGTGGCGAGAGCCGGGGACCGTGCGCTAGGGCGCGCGGCGGCGCGGCGGCCCCTGACACCCGCCAGCTGTTTGTCCGGTCCGAGGCGGCCCCGCCCCGAGACCCCGGCCCCGTGCCCCGCCCGCTTCCTTCCCGTGGCCGCACCCCCGCCCGCAGGCCCGAGCGGCCGGCCCCTTTCCCGGTCCCCGGGCGCCCCCGGCCCAGCCCAGCCCGGCCCAGCCCGCCCCCTCCCCCGGCCGGCCCCCACCCTCTCCCCCTCCAGCGGTTACTGCTACCCCGGTGCATTGTGGGCGCACGGTCCGTTGTTCATTTGCCATTCGACCTCCGCCAGGGCCTGGTCGGACGGAAACGCTCCGCCGGCTTTATTGTCGGCTCGCTATGTGGCGGAGCCTGGCGGCTTAGCGCGCCTCTCGCGTCCGCGC
The DNA here is from genome assembly GCF_947179515.1 of Apodemus sylvaticus. Taxonomy (NCBI): domain Eukaryota; kingdom Metazoa; phylum Chordata; class Mammalia; order Rodentia; family Muridae; genus Apodemus; species Apodemus sylvaticus. Next base: position 163,696,616 of record NC_067475.1, on the reverse strand, counting down.
CTCGGCAGCCGGCGGCGGCGGCGGCACGACTCCCCGCGGACGGAGGTCTGTTGGCGGGCCGGTGTGTGCGCGCAGCGCTGAAGCGGGGCAGCGGAGGGGCGCCCGCACTCCTCCTCAACTTCGAAGGCCGCACGCGCCCCGGCTCGCCGCTCCGCTGCCCGCCCACCTCTCGGCGCGGGACGCTGCCCGGAGCGCGGCGGGGCGGGGGTGGAGAGGACGCGGCCGGGACAGCGGCGGCGGCAGACGCGTGCGGCGGCCCGGGAGCGAGCGCGAGCCGGCGAGAGGGTGAGGCCGGGCCGGCGGGAGCGCAGCGCAGCGCAGCTCAGCGCAGCGCCGGGGGCGGGGGCGGGGGCGGGGGCGAAGCGTTGGGGGAGCCGCGGCGAGCGCGCGGGACGCGGCCGGAGCCCGGGCGCGAGCCGAGGCACCGGGCGGCGGCAGCGGCGGCGACGGCGGCGCGCGCCATGTCGTTCAGTGAAATGAACCGCAGGACGCTGGCGTTCCGAGGAGGCGGGTTGGTCACCGGCGGCGGCGGCGGCCCCACGAACAATAACGCTGGCGGGGAGGCCTCTTGTTGGCCTCCGCAGCCGCAGCCACGACTGCCCGCGCCGCCCGCGCCGCAGCAGCCCAATGGGCGCGGGGCCGACGAGGAAATGGAATCGGAGGGCCTGGAGCCCCAAGACTCGGAGGCCTCCGCCGGGGCGGCCGCCGCCGAGGACGTCAAGGAGTTGCTGCTGCTCCCTCAGGACATGGGCGGCCCCTCTTCGCTGGGCGGCGGCGCGGGGGGCCCCCTGCTAGCGGAAAGGAACCGTCGGACTCTGGCCTTCCGCGGGGGAGGCGGCGGGGGTCTCGGCAACAATGGCAGCAGCCGCGGCCGCCCGGAGACCTCGGCGTGGCCCCTCAGGCATTTCAATGGGCGAGGGCCGGCGGCCGTGGATCCGGAGCTAGACGCGCTGGAGGGGAAGGAGTTGATGCAGGACGGGGCGTCCCTGAGCTACAGCACCGAGGAGGAGGGGGCGAGCCCGGGCGATGGCAGTGGGGCGGAAGGCGGCAGCTGCAGCAGCAGCAGGCGGTCGGGAGGCGATGGTGGGGACGAAGCGGAGGGCAGCGGTGTGGGAGCTGGCGAAGGAGAGACTGTCCAGCACTTCCCGCTCGCGAGGCCCAAGTCCCTCATGCAGAAGCTCCAGTGCTCCTTCCAGACCTCCTGGCTCAAGGACTTCCCGTGGCTGCGGTACTCCAAGGATACTGGCCTTATGTTCTGCGGATGGTGCCAAGAGATCCCCGAGGACGGGGGCAGCGTGGACCTTCCCCAGGTGGGGCATGATGAGCTTTCGCGAGGGACCCGCAACTACAAGAAAACCCTGCTCCTGAGGCACCACGTCTCCACCGAACACAAACTCCACGAAGCCAACGCCCAGGTACCGTAGATCCGGCACTTGCTTTTTGTCAGCTCTTTGGGGAAAGGTTTATTATCAGTGGGAAAGACTAAAACTAAAGCAAAGACGGGAAAATTAAGCTCTTGCGGGGGAGGACGCCGTTGCGATCGAGAGAGAGAGAGAGAGAGAGAGAGAGAGAGAGAGAGAGAGAGAGATCCGGGAGTTTATGCGTAGGGGTTTGGAAAGCCTGGAAACAAAGTTTTCCGAAGTTGTGGATCTATTGGGGGGAAGGGGCGGAACGACAGTTTTCTAATGAGAGTGCTGGGTTTATTTTATTTCTCATGAGTTAGGCTTTGCCTGTGAGATTGAATCCGAGAGAGGTTGGGAGAGGTTGGAGATTTTGACCTTAGATTGACTCCGTCAAGAAGTTTTTAAGTCAGCGGAGATATTAGGACAGTCTTGTGTTCATGGACACACAGTGCTAGAAGTAGCCTGAAGGATGGATTAAAGTTTCCTTACGCTTCCTGCTACTGGCTGTCCACTCTTAAACTCCCGTCAGGTCGAGATAATGTGAAATATGAGAGGCATATGCAAATGTAAAGGAAGTTAGTTGAGTAAGGTGAATAATTATACGACGTTCATTTCTGTTAAACTTGTTGAACCTTAAAGCAGGCTCTTTGGGTAAAAATCACTGTACATTTTAGCTATTTACTTCTATTGATATTTTTATCCCTTTGGTTGCGAATAACTTCTATGAAGAGTGTTAATCTTTGCTTTGGAAATGTTTAATGCGAAATGATTGGGCTCCCTGGAAAACCGTCAGCCACTAGGTACAAAACAGGCCTACCTATGAGTTTTAATTCCCTTAAAAAAAAAAGGAAAAGAAACAAACAAGAAAAACCCAGTCCTACTCCAAAGGCAGGAGTCTTAACCATTTTGCTAGCCCCTTTTCAAGTCAAATAGATGTTGGTCAGACTTCTTTTCATGACCCAGACAACCTGTGGTGGTGGGTGGGATTCCTTCTTTTGTGTGGCTGGCCAGTCATTGATTTTAGAAAGTCAACACTCAGGTATTAGTCCTCAGCGTGGTGTTTATGGGAGCCATCCTGCTGCTCTGCACACTTACACTAGAGTTTATTAGTCACACAGTAGCCCAGCATAGCAGAGGCTGTAGTTTTAAAAGCATGGGGTTTTGTTTGGTTGGCTTTCTTTTCCCCCCAGAAGGCAGGGAAATGGAGCTTGCTTGGGTTGAATTTTTTATTTGCACAACTTTGCCTAAATCTTAGAAAGAAGGTCACCCCCCACCCCCACACCCATTTCTCTCTCTCCTCTCCAGTGTCTCTGGTTATCTGGGAACTTTTTGGTTTTTTGGTTTTTTTGAGACAGGTTTTCTCTGTGTAGCCCTGGCTGTCCTGGAGCTCACTCTGTAGACCAGGCTGCCTTTGAACTCAGAAATCCGCATGCCTCTGCCTCCCAAGTGCTGGGATTAAAGGTGTGTGCCACCACTGCCTGGCTATCTTGGAACTTTTAAGTATATAGACCAGGCTGGTTTCAAACTCAGACCTGCCTGCCTCTGCCTCTTGAGTGCCAGGATTAAAGGTGTGTGCTACCACACCATATGAAGGTCACTTATTTTCAAGATAATAAAGCCCAGAAAAATTTAGTAAATTGCCTTAAACCCTGGATGACAACCTGAGGTTAGTACCTACAAAGACTTTTGTAATGGGGATAAAGAGTTGAGTTTTAAGCAAACCCAGGTCCACATCTCGGCTTTCTGCATCTTTGCCCATGGAGTTCGTCCTGGAAATTTGATAGGCCTGACATTTTTTGGTTGTTTGTTTTAGGTATGTCAGACTCATTTATATTGTTCTGGAATAAAGTAAACTTGTTTTCCTTTTACAGAAGAGATATTCCAGTCATTAAAGGGTTAAGGCACGTCAGTCATTAAGAGTTAAGTAATAGATACCTGGAAGTATTTAGTGAGATGATAGTACCTGTGGCTTGTGAAAATGGAAAGCTGAGTTTTCCAAATATTGGTATGTAAGTATTTAGAAATTTAAAACAAAACACTTAGAATGAGTTTTTAAATCTAGCATTTAGAATATTCTGTTCAGTAGGCAAACATGAGTGGGACTAACCGTTAGCTGCTCGGTGATCCATACCTCAGAGGGGATTAGTTGGCTAATCTTATGGTCCACCTAGTATGGGTGTATCCTGCAGGCGTGTACCTGGCTCTGCAGAGTTCAGCCCTAGGTTTTCTCAAAGTGATTTTTCTCCCCTTGGCTCTGAGCTACATTGTCTTTTCATCTGATCTAGGCGCTATCCCACTTTGTTTTGTATTGGTTTCCTTGATTGAATCTTAGGTGTTACCACTTCCCACCGTTTCTTTCATTTGTGACCAACCTTAGTTTGAGGAATAGCTTATTCTTCCAAGAAACACCTGAGAACTCTTTCCCTTGTTAACAGTGGCAGGTTCCTAGCAGGGTTTGGGGTGGGGTGGGGGGATGTGGTTGTTGCTCTGGAGCCTTTGGTTACCTTTAGGAGGCAATGTAACACTGTAAAAACATTCTGGGGTCTTAATCATCTTTTTTTTTTTATTTTTCGTTTTTTTTTTTCCCCGAAAAACCAGGCTGACCTCAAATTCAGGAATCCGCCTGCCTCTGCCTCCCAAGTGCTGGGATTACAGGCGTGTGCCCCCACTGCTCGGCAGTCCTAATCCTCTAACCATAATTTTATCATGCTTATTACTTTATTATAGATTATGCTTTGCTCCTCTTACCTGTTAGTGCTTGAACTACAGCCCCCCCCCACACACACACATACCCCCCACAGAGCTGAAGGTTTGGCGTTGGTAGCTGACCTGGGGCCTTACACTGGATGGATAAGCCGTGCTGTCACTGTTGAGCATCACTCCCCACGCCCAAGAGTTATTTCCTGGTCCCTCATTCATCAATGTCGGCGTTTACATTTGTATCTAGTGGCAACAGGATCTTGGGTAGCATGAGTTGACCTCAAGAGTGTCTTTGTGTCATCCACTTTGTAATGGTATTGCTCTTGAATGGAGAGGCAACTATTTCATACTTTCCCAAAAGCCTGGGCATTTTGAGTTTTTCTCACTAACTGTAATTCAATTTCAGTGTCCTGCTTTAGCTTCCTCATTTTAAAAATGAGATGGAAGCTAAAGAGATGGCTCAGAGGTTAAGAGTGCTTGTTGTTCTTCAGAAGGTGAAGTTTGGTTGTCATCACCGCGTGGTAGCTCACAGCCACCCATAATTCCAGTTGCCAGGGCATGCAGCAGGCACAAATGTGGTGGTGTGTGTGTGTTCATATATATAAAGCAGCTCAGGCCTGTGGTCCCCATCCTGGGAAGTGGGAACATGGCATCATTTTAGTTTTTCCAGAGGTAAGGACCAAATTGAAGGCCTCATTTATGCTAGGCAATCAGGCGGCCACTGATCTGCACCTGAAAGCCTCGCCTCCTTTTTTTTTTTTTTTAAGATTTATTTATTTATTATATGTAAGTACACTGTAGCTGTCTTCAGACACCCCAGAAGAGGGAGTCATCTCATTAGTTCTGAGCCACCATGTGGTTGCTGGGATTTGAACTCAGGACCTCTGGAAGAGCAGTCAGTGTTCTTAACCGCTGAGCCAGCTCTCCAGCCCTTCGCCTCTTTCCATTAAAAAGATCTTTTGTGATGTCATACATTTTTAATTTCCCCTTGGATTATTTGTAGGTGTGTGTGTTGTGTATAGAGGGTCTGTACACTTGAGTTGCAGGTGCCTGAGGAAGCCAGAGGCATGGGATCCACCTGGAACTTAGTTCCTGGGGCTTGTGAATCCATGACCTGATGAGGATGGTCAGAATGGAATGCCAGCCCGTGGGGGAGAGCAGCAAATGCTGAGCCCGTCCTTCAGTCTCTGCTGTGTGGCTTTTAAAGACAGTCTTCTACTGTGCTTTATAGCCTGCATTAGGACCCAGCCAAAGACCCAGGACTGTGGTCTGGAAGTGACGTGCAGTGCTGAGTGTTTTTGTTTGTTAGTGTTTTGAGGCAGGGTCTCTTCATATAGCCCAGGCTGGCCTGAAACTCATTTTGTAGCGAACCTGGCCTTGAACTTCCAGAGATCTACCTGCCTCTATTTCTGCACCAGGAGTTCTGGGGTTAAAGGCATGTGTTGGATTTTTGAGAGTTAATACGTTGTTATTAGTACATTACTAAAGTTTGCTTTCATTTCTCATTTTCTTGGGAGGTCAGGTACTGGAATTGGAAAGTTAAGACCTCTTGCAAGCTGGTGAGGGCTTTACTGTTGAACTGTACCTGTAGTGCTTCCCTCCCCCTTTTTACACAGGCAGTTTCTCTGCGTAGCCATGTCTGGTCTTCCTCTGCTTCCTGGTGCTGGAACTAAAGGTTGTGTGCCACCACAACCTGGCTTTCCCCGCCTTTTAGGACAGGATCTTATCTGGGATTGCCTCCGCTAGTCTAGGACTTACCCTGAAAGCCCTGGACCTGTTTCTTATGCCTTATATAAAAAGTCCTTTCTTCTGTTCCTCCTCCGCTGCCTCGTCCTCCTCCTCCTCCTCTTCTTACTTTGTTTTGGTGGTGACCAAAAACAATCAACAAACTTAAGTGCTTTCTTAACTTTGTTCTTTTTGGCTATAGGTCTTGGAGAGGCTTCCCAGGCTTGTTGGAGCCTCAGCCTCCTGTCATCTCCTGCCTCCACTCCCCAGCAGTGGGAGTCAGAGAGTGTCAGCCCCCTCTGTGTGTGTGTCTGTTTGTCTGTCTGTCTGTCTGTGTTTGTGTGTGTAGGCCGGAGGGCAGCTTGGTGGATTTTATACTAAGTTGTGGGTTGCCAAGGTACCGTTAGCTGCCAAGTTTATGTGACCCCTGGGGCCTTCAAACTGTCCCTCTGCTGTTGGGACTACAGATATATACCACCATGCTTAGGGAAGGGCAGTGCATATGCCAGCTAGCCAAGTGCCACTGACCAACATCCACCATGGGAGGGATCTAAGGTTGTTGTAAGAGGGGACCCTCCATTGGAAAGTAAGACACTTAATTGTTTGGTGCTAGAGATCTGTATAGTTGTAAGTATTTTCAGAGTCAATTTCAAGAATTAACTCATTCAGAATTTTGCCATTTGGCCCAGAAAGATTTTTAAATTGCTTTAATTATAGTGATTACCACTGTAGCTTGGTTCAGACCACTTTCTACCCAATTGTGAAATTCTCAGAGCCCAAAACACTCATTCTGTCAATTCTCTGCAGTCTGCTAAGCCTACAACCGTGCACCCAAATTATTATTATTGTAAGTTTAGTTAACCTTTCCAGAAATTAAACATGAATTCAACCCAGTGATGTGATTGAAATTACTAGTTGGCATACTAGTGATGTCAGGTGGAGAAGAGAAAGGTGAGGCAGGTCTGCCTGCCCTTGCTTTGGAAACAGGAAGTCGCAAAGGTTAGGTGGTGTATTCTCTTTCTTGGTTGGCTAGGTTTTAGCAACTTAGAAAGAATCTTAAAAGTCTACATAATGGATTCCAGGCCAGCTAGGAAGTGAGGTAGTGAGACCCTGCCTTAAAGAAAAAGAAACAACAGAAGTAGACTTTCTAGGGATGGAGCCATAAAAGAGAATACTAACAACATACAAGGCACTGTGATAGAGATGTAATGGGGATTTTTTTAAATCAATCAACTACTAAATGTGTTAGCACCAGCAGAACATTGTGATTATATTTGCTATGACCTTGTTTGTCCTCACATTCTCGAAATTGAATTTGATTTTTAAATTTGGAAGCAGAAATTTTCTCTCAACATACTATTCCTAGTGAGTTCTTGAAACAAATCAATGCTGATTTTTATGTTCTTTAGGTTTATATATTGATATTTGTTAAAAAGTCTTTTCTGCTAATTATCATAGACAAAATTCTGAGTAAGGAAGGAAAAAATTTTTACCCTAAGTATTTTTCTATTGTTGCTAATGGGTTGATAAGCTATGGTCAGGTGCGCATTGCTTCCAGCTGAGGTTAGCTTTACTCCCTCAGCTCAAAGGCAGACTTGCCGAGTGCTTTACAGGTTGGGGTGTAATTCTCCAAGGTAAGATGGTAGGGTCAGTCGCCCTTCACCTCTCCCAAGTCTCATCCTCAGGGACGCCGTGTCCCTTCCCTACTTTGAAGGTCTTTGCTTCCTCTGCATACCTTGCATCACACTCTCCCCCTTGTAAAGAAAGCATGGTGTAACGTAGTAAAGCCTGGCTGGCCGTAAATATGCTCTTTCCTTATGACTTAACAGGTTTTGAGTGTATTTGTCTGCATGTATTTATGTGTGCCACATGCGTGTCTCACACAAACTGAGTCCAGAAGAGGTGGTCAGGTCTCCTGGAACTGGAGTTAAAGACCATCCTGAGACACGTATGCCAGGAACTCAAGTTCTCTGCAAGAGTAGCAAATGCTCTTCACTTCTAAGCTGTCTGTCTCTCCAGCCCCTCAACTCAAGTTATTTGTCACTGAATGATTTTGAACTAATGGTCTTTCTGTCTCCACCACGACAGTGATTGGATTGCAGGTGCATGCCACTGTGCCCGGTTTTATGTAGTGCTGTGGATCAAGCACAGGACACAGGACTGCATGCCAGACAAGCACTCTAACAATTAAGCTGCTGTGCTAGAACTAGTAACAGTAGGTTCCCAGCTGGTCACAGCATCTCTTGTCTTCATGCTCTGGTATTGATTCCTGTCCACATTGCTGCCATAGTTCTATCTTCAGTCTGCCAGCCAATCCAGTGTACTTTTTGTTAAGCCTGGATCTACACACACACACACACACACACACACACACACACACACAGTCTTTGTCTCTTTCTCTCACACTTACAATTAACTTCTATAAGGTATCCATCATAGTGGGTCTTGCCCTTTTTGAAAGATAAGTATTTATTTCTTTGTGTGGCACTAGGATTGGAGCCTAGGGTTGTCATAGGCAAACATCCCAGCTCTTTTAATTACCTTTTCCACTGAAAGACGGGGTCTTGTCAGGCGTAGTGGCATATGCCTTTAGTCCCAGAACTTAGGCAGAGGCAGGCTTATTTTTGTGATTTCCAGGACGGTCAGAATGGCACCGAGAAACCAAAACTGACAGGTCTTGAACTTGAGATCTTCCTGCTTTAGCTTCCCCAGTCACTGCCACCATTATAAGCCTTTGTCATCAGGCTTAGCTCTATTTATTTTATTGTGGTCCTTTTATATACCGCTCCTTGTTCTCCTTGTTCATACCCTAGGTGTTAGGGTTATAGGCATGTCACTAGGAATGGAAGTGCTGCTTGTTCATGATTGGGATTGAGGGGAGGGGAGGGGTGTTCACTTGTGGGGAAGGGGTTAAGTGTTTACGTGTGCTTTGTGGACGCTGGGCCACACTGTGCAGTTCTCTTATGAACCTAGACTTCAAGGGTGCTGCAGACCATCTGGGTCATCTGTTTAAAATGGTGTCTCATTTGTTTAGAATGTGCAGCCTCCTACCCAACTATCTATTATCCTCAAAGTATCTCTGTCCCCACAGGGAAATTGAAATGGGCACCAGCTATTAGATAGCATAGACCTGAATCATTTAACATTTTGATTCTAATAAAAGATTTGATTAAAGGGATTTCTTAATTTACTTGACTCAGCAAATAATTTCTTTATTTGCTGTGTCTATTTAGTTGCTTTGCAAAAAAATCTTCAAATATCTTGGGAGAATGCATATATTCATGACATTTTCTAAAAGATTTATTTATTTTATGTATATGAGTACACTATAGTTGTCTTCAGACACACTGGAAGGGGACATCAGATCCCGTTACAGATGGTTGTGAGCCACCGTGTGGTTGCTGGGAATTGAACTCAGGACCTTTGGAAGAGCAAAGTGCTCTTAACCGCTGAGCCATACCTCTAACCCCTCATGATTTTATTTTGAAGGGCTTTTTTTCTTTAAAAATATTTATCTTACATGTATACATGTTTTGCCTGCATATATGCATATGAACAGCATGTATGCCTGGTACCCAAGGAGGCCAGAAAGGGAGACTGATGAGTACCCTGGGACTGAATTCTAGGAATACATAGAGAGCCCTCTCCTAACAGGAAACAGCCCACATTTGGAGGCAGTCATATCTAGTTATCGCAGCCATCTTAAAGTGACATCACTGCGTCCTGTATTTTCTGAAGCGGTTCCACCAAATTATGTTATGCAGTTATGTTGCATTTGTCACACAAGATGTCCTTATTTTTAAAATTAGTCAAAGCCTACCCACAACACACCCATACTATACAAATCAAACACTACGGCACTACCATTTTTTTTTTTTATTATAACTATAGAATAACACGAATACCTGCTTTTACAAATACCACCAGTAATTTTTTTCTCACAACTTACTAAAGGACTAAGCTGTGTATAACAGCTATTTAAAAAGCCCTTTACCAAGCAGGAGAGGGCTCAATATGGTTAGGAACATTTGCTGCGTTTGGGGGTGGGGCCTGGGGCTGGGGCACCCAGGTTCACCTTGCCAGCACTTACACATCACTCAACTGTCCTTCCAGACTGGCCTCCAAAGTGAGCTTCCTCCTGCCTTTCCAAAGTCTCCATATCATAATACTTATCATTTAGACTTCAGGTAGTTGTTTACTTTTAAATGCTAATTCGCAGACCCTTCACAGAAGCGCTGCCATATTTTGTCAGCAGTCCTTCCAAGGGCTCAGGCCTTTTTTACTGCAAAATAGTTCTCTACTAGGAGATCTCAGAACCAAACAGATGAACCTGTTTGTTAGCCAGGTATGCAGCATGCACAACAAAGTATAAAGCTAGGTGTGTACCAAAGAAAGTTGTGTCCTACTGTCTGTGAAGAGCTCTAGCAAGGTAATGAATTCTATTCAGATGGTCTGTTTTTTAAAAGGACCCAGGTTTTATCAGGTCATTGTGATTGGTTCTTCTCACAGAAAGTTATAACTTTATTGTGGGCATTTTTAGAATTATATTCATCATTTACATAAGTCATTGGCTAAATAGTTTGAAATTTTGTAACATGGCTTATATATCAGATGTATGTATTAAAAAAATAGCCTCTTAGAACTTGGGGAGTTCTCATGCATATTCTTTGCCAGGGAGAGGAGAGGAGGGAGGGATGGGAGAGACATAGTGAAGTGAAAGCACTGCCTCCCCCATCCCGTGTCTTACCAAGTGCCCCGGTGAGGGCCTTAGGAGAGCTGGCTAGTAAGGGCTTCCGGCTGCCATGCATGCTCCAGCCAGCTCCTGATTTTTAAAACCTTACTTTCAAAGCAAAAAGTTGGACTTAGACACTAACGAATAGCTTTGTTTCACCTATTTTATTCTTGACTGCTAGGGTTTTGAAGATCCTTGAGTATTCTAGTAGAGGGAAGTGTCTGCTGTAGAGCATGGAGCATTCTTGTATAATAGACGGGCTTGGGGTGTTTGCTACAGCAGAATGGCTTCTTGAGCCTTAGGCACTAGGATTAGTGGGCGAAGAGTCTGGAGCGGTTCTTTGTGCCACAGGTCCACAGGCGCTCTCCATCCTGCTCCACAGTCCTGAAGCACCGATGAGCACTAGTATGCCAAGTGGCACTGGTGCTGTCCTTCCTCCTCACCTTCCCGTTAACAGTGGGAGAATGTGGAGATAAGTGCAAAGCAGTACTGAATGCTCAGTAGTTAATGTGTGGGGATATAACTGCCTGTGGGGTGTGCCTGTCAGTTATTAATTAGAACTAACTTTAATAATACTACCACCATTTAAGGCCTCAGAGAGAGTTGCCAAAGGACACATTCTCTTAGAATCATTAGATCATACTCTTATTTATAGCATGTACATTTTTTTAAAGATTAATTTTATTATTGGGTGGAGGGTGTAGTTGAATTGCAACCAGAAGATGGTACTAGTTCCCTGGGAAATGGAGTTAACAGATGGTTGTGAGCCAAACATGTCCTGCTGGGAACTGAGCTGAACCCTACTCCTCTGTGAGCATCTAGTGCTCTCAACCATTAAGTCATTTCTCCAGCCATGTCTCATGTTCCTTTTTTTTCTTGCAGTGCTGGGGATCGAACCCAGAGGTTCCCCCATTTAGGCTGGCCCTCAACACTGTGGAGTTGAGGATGACCTTGGGCTCCATTATCCTCTCAGCTTCACCAGTAGTGTGGCTGAGGCCTGAGCCACATATTTAGTTTAATTGGTAAATAGGAACCTTATCTAAAGGGATGCTAAATAGAATTATAATGAATACTTTCATACCCAATGAAAGCAAAATTTATATACATTAAAGCCTCTTAAATTCAGGTACCTAAGTGTGGGGAGAAGAGGCCTCTGCTTTCCTGGCTGATAGGGCAGACTGATTTGATTTCAGATAATTTCTTTAAGAAAATAATTGTTATTTTTACTTAAAATTTAATAAATTTCATAGTCTCAGCTTATATGTGAAAAGAAGCCAGTGAAATCCTGCTGATCCTCAGATGTCTTTCTCATACTCCCCCCCCCCCCCCCCCCACACACATATACTGTCTCAGAAGTGCACCAGACTTAGTTCATTTCTTTTGGGGTTTAATATGGTGGGTAACTTTCTATCTCAAAATGAATAACTTTTCATGAATTGACATGCTCAAATCGTTTTTTTTGTTTGTTTGTTTGTTTGTTTTGTTTTTTCTTTTTAGTTTTTGGTTTTTTGGATTTGGCTTTTTCGAGAGACGGGGTTTCTCTGTGTAGCCCTGGCTGTCCTGGAACTCACTCTGTAAACCAGGCTGGCCTCGAACTCAGAAATCCACCTGCCTCTTCTGCCTCCCAAGTGCTGGGATTACAGGCGTGCGACAACACTGTCCCGCGCTGGAGTCGTTTTTAATGATTTACTTTGACAGTTATATTTGTTTTCCTTGGAAAATGTAAATAAAATTTAATGTTAATGTTTTCCTCCAATTACAGGAGTCGGAAATACCATCAGAGGAGGGGTACTGTGACTTTAATAGCAGGCCAAATGAGAACTCGTATTGCTACCAACTTCTTCGACAACTAGATGAACAGAGAAAGAAAGATATTCTTTGTGATGTCAGCATTGTGGTGAGCGGGAAGATCTTTAAAGCTCATAAGAACATCCTGGTTGCAGGCAGCCGTTTCTTTAAGACATTATATTGTGTTTCAAACAAAGAAAGCCCTAACCAAAACAATACTACCCACCTAGATATTGCTGCAGTTCAAGGTTTTTCAGTCATCTTGGACTTCCTGTATTCTGGGAACCTGGTGCTCACAAGCCAAAATGCCATTGAAGTGATGACAGTGGCCAGCTACCTTCAAATGAGTGAAGTTGTTCAAACTTGCAGAAATTTCATTAAAGATGCCTTAAATATAAGCATTAAATCAGAAGCTCCAGAGTCTGTAGTTGTGGACTATAATAATAGGAAACCAGTTAGTAGAGATGGCCTGACTCCATCCCGAGATCAGAAAATTGCCAGCTTCTGGGCCACACGGAACCTTACCAATTTGGCGAGTAATATAAAAATTGAAAATGATGGTTGTGATATCGACGAGAGCCAAGTTGAAAACTACCAGATGAATGACAGTGACTGGGTCCAGGATATCGCTCCTGAATTGGCTGAAAATGAATCTCAAGGTAAAACAAAAGTGTTTATTTGGAATAATATGACCTCTCAAGAGACTGGCAAAGCACGGAGGAAAAACCAAACTACAAAGAGATTTGTTTATAATATACCAGCTAATAGTGAGGCAAAGGTAGAAGACTGCTCAGTGATGCAGCCACTTGTTGCCTATCCGGAAGAAGGCAAGGCCCTGCTCATCAAGGAAGAGCCCGGTAAGTATTCAAAGGGTTTCATTCTAATTGTACTTGCTGAAGTTTACTTTTAATTGGAAGTTTTTAGTTTTTCAGGTAATAGAACTAGGGATACTTGAATTTTGGGTCTTTAAGTTTTAGATTGGGTAGTAACTGAAGTGCTATCTACCGAAAGCCTTATTAATAGTTACGTAACAGATACTTACTTTTTTACTTAGGATAAGGTTATATCTCTGTAAATCAAGCTGTCTTAAGTCAGAAATATTCTTAATATCCTTAGCCCATTGTTCCTCACAGTTTGGCAATTCAACCAAAAAGAGCTTTCTTATAATAAGTGATAATGTCTTATGTAAATTTATTAGACGTGGTTTTAGGATTTGCTCTTGTTCCATAATTTGGAAAATTTTAAAATTGAACTCTCAAGTTACTTCAGTATTATCAAGGAGTGTGACTCCTGTTGGCAGCCTCTGCACTGTTTTATGACAGTGTTTAGTTGTAGCTTATAATTAATCACTTTGTCTCTTGAAAGTCAGTTGTAGGATCTAGTTCACATTTTTATTTAAGGGTTTACTGCTACAGAAGTTTGCTAATTCCACAGGTCTTCAAAAACAGGAATGCTTTTTTTTTAGTGTCACCTGACTGTCACTGTCCTTTGGGGGTTGGGGGAGGACTGTAAGCCTGGTTTCTGGGTGGGGCTGTTTCTGTGGAATTGCAGTTTTTCTTTCCAGGCCACAGAGCCCTTATTTTCAGTATATTCCTAAGACACTGTATATAGTGTGTGCAAGAATCTTGGCATGTCATTGGTGGTAAAAACCTTTTTATAAAGGAGTGGGAACTGCTAGAGAATGGAGAGAGCAGACATTGGCCTGACTTGAAACTGGGTGTTCCTCATTTTGAAACTTCTCAGGGATTTGACATTTCCTGTCCAATCCCTGGTTTTAGGTTTGCACACCATTAGTTTTGTGATTTAATGCCTGTTTACCTCAAAACATGCTTGAGTTGGGTGCACTTACACTTCATTCAGCATTTTCAAGATAGAGGCAAGTAGATCTCTGCAACTTAATGGCCAACCTGGTCTACATAGCATGTTCCATTACAGTTAGGGTTGTTCAGTGTCTATATGATAATGATGAGTATTTTATGTTAAATATTTTATTTATCCACTGATTCACTGTTTCTTGCTCACACACTCTTGTCTCACACTCTCCCTGTGTGGGTCTGTGTGTGTGTGTGTGTGTGTGTGTGTGTGTGTGTGTACACCGTAATATACACACACAAAAGCCAAAGGGCTACTTGTGGAGTTCTCATGTTACGAAGGTTCCAGGATAAACCTTGGGCTGCAAAAAGCACCTTTCCCCACTGAGCCACCCTGCAAGGCAAACCTTGGGAATGGCTTCTGGCATTTTGGCTTTGAGTTTGTTTTCACCAGTAGAAAGAAATAATATGTGGAAGTCAGCATGCATGTGCAGTGACTTACTGGGTTGTTTGGTTTTTGAGACAGGGTCTCATGTAGCTGTTTAGCTGTCCTGGAACCTGTGTAGACAGAGATCTGTCTGCATCTGCCTCCCAAGTGCTGGGACTACAAGGCATGCACCAGCATGCCCAGCTGCTGTTCTTTTTCCTTGTATTTTACGTCAGTTTTTATCAGCAAGTCCCTAATGAGGCTTCTGTTTTAGAGACAGAATCTTATGCAGCACTGGCTGGCCTCTAATTCACTGTGTAGCTGAGGATCCTTTATATCCATCCTTATACATACTCTCGGTTGTGCTTTCCAAGTACTGAGGTTATAGAGTTGTGCCGACAGGCCCGCAGTCATGCTCTGCTGAGGCAGAGATCTAATGATAGATACCTTAGTTGGCACTTTTTGTTTTGCTTACTAATATATAAGTCTTAATCTGAAACTGTG
This sequence comes from Apodemus sylvaticus, assembly GCF_947179515.1. Lineage (NCBI taxonomy): Eukaryota > Metazoa > Chordata > Mammalia > Rodentia > Muridae > Apodemus > Apodemus sylvaticus. Next base: position 163,681,526 of record NC_067475.1, on the reverse strand, counting down.
ACCACCAGGACTTTCTGCTGCATTTAGTATTCCACTATGGTAGTAACTCTGTAGAGTGTTTAAATAAACATGTATGTGTGTGCTCCTGCCCACACATAAATAAACATTTATTGGCAGAACCAATCAGAGCTAACACTGTTTTTAAATTACCACATACATATTGGAGTGACAATAATATTGACCCATGACTTAGCAATTATTTTAGCAAGCATTTTCTCACCATCCATATCAATGTACCAGGTCTGTCAAAAATTGTGGATAGTTTAATGAGTCAGTTTATCTCATCCTAAAAAGATAATTTGGCGCTTTTACATCATTGGTTGCACTTTGGTACCTGAACTTGCTTACATTCACAAATTTGGTTTCATCACGATAAGCTGCATATCAGCTGGCGACACTTTTATAATTTGATAGTGTCTCTAAAGAAGAGTTATTGCACCATTTAGTGGCAGAAACATGAATGGGTCTTCTCTCACCTAAACAGTATGTAAAATACAGGAAAATAAGTGCTCAAGCCAGTGTGGGTTCATGGGTAGCTCATGTCCGGCCTGGCTGGTGGGCAGCCCTGTGAGCCAGTCTGCATTCTGTGACTGCTCCCGGGCAGTCCCCGCAGCCAGAGTGCCCTTGTCAAGGCTGCCTGGAGTGCAGAGTAAGGATGGACAGTTGGAGGGCCACTCGCTTGTTCTGTATGGTCATCTAGTAAAATAGGTCTTCAAAGATGAGGGCTCTTTAAAATGCCCTTAAGACATGGGGCAGCACTGGACTGTAGCCTTGTTTTTGTTAATAATTTTACTATCTTCTAAGAACCTTTCATAATTATTTATATAACACCTTCCAATGTGTGTGGTTTTTTTTTTTTTTTAAACTACCTCCAACATAGTTTTAAAGAGAGGTAGAAATATATTTCTTGTGACTTTTTCTTTTTCAAGTCAAGAGTTTCTCTGTGTAGCCCTGGCTGGCCTGGAACTTGCTCTGTAGACCAGGCTGCCCTTCACCCCAGAAGTCTGCCTCCCAAGTGCTGGGCTCGGAGGCATATGCCCGGCTTTCTTGTAACTTTTAAGAATATAATCCTACTAATCCTTGGTTAGTTCCTATGCCTTTTATATAATAAAGTCAAAATAAATTCTCCAAAAGGGGTGTCTTCAGAAGACCTGAGTTAAAGTCTCAGCATCCACAGAGTGGCTCACTACCAGCTCTAAGTCCTGTTCCTGGGACTCTGACACCCTCTGAGGGCACAGGCACAAAAGTGAAAAGCCACGTACATACATGCCGGTGACAGGAATAAATAGAAAGGAAAGTAGGCCTTATTAAGAATGTTATGGTCAGAAAATAGTGCGAGACAATTTTTTCCTTGGAGACAGGGTCTTGCTATGTAGCTTTGACTGACCTAGACCAGCTCCCAATGTAGCTCAGGTTGGCCTCAAACTCAAAAAACTCCTTTGCTTTCCCAGTGGTGGCATTAAAATAAAGGTGTATGTTACCAAGCCCTGCAGGGCTTTAATGTAAAGAGCTAAACTGTAAATACAAAGCAGCCTCGACCCAGAAGCTACGCTCTAAGGTTGGTATGATTGAAAGGACCATAGGTCACATGTAAACAGAAGGAACTATTTCTGGCAAAGCTTTGTTTAGTCCTTGTCAAAAAAGTGGCTCTTAATCTTAGCCATAACCTTAGCCATTGGAAACCTGGAGCATTACAGATCGTGATAGCTGGGGACTCGACTCTAGGGATTCCAGTTGAAGTTCTACAGGTGAGTCCACAAGGGTTGGGTCAACAGTGGGATAAGCCCAGCTTCAGTTAGCTGTTTAAAACCAACCAGCTCTTCTCTGTACGACTGTGATGGGTCTGAGTAAGATGGAGTACTGTATTTAAAATACAGTACTGTTTATAGGATTACATGAAAATAATTAAATGACAAGTTATGTCTGGTGCCCTTAGAGTTAGAAAAGACTATTGAAGTTATTTAATAGCAGTTTTCCAGTGCTATGAACTTTCTGCCAAAGGCCACATAGATGCTCACCTTGCTTGAATGCTGACAACATGACCACAGTCAGCCTATGTCTACAGTGCAGTTACTAGAAGTTACCTTCATTTGGAGTCAACATTGACTTCTATAATGACCTTATTCTGCCATTTGTAGTAGAATTTGGACATAGTTTTAATCCCTCTCTCTAGATTAGAAATGTAAATAAAACTAGTGAATATTTTGAAATCTAAATTTAATGCTTGGCATATTTGGATTTATGAACACCTTAAAAGGAAATATGACTTCTATAGTTTATAGCCACAGCTCTAAAAATGCATCCTTTTGTCCTGTTATGTTGAAGCTGAGATTGCACCTTCTAACATTCTCTGGAGGTTTTATTGAAATGGCATGTTTTGAGTCTCTTTGTTTTTCGAGACAGGGTTTCTCTGTGTAGCCCTGGCTGTCCTGGGGCTCACTCTGTAGACCAGGCTGGCCTTGAACTCAGAAATCCGCCGGCCTCTGCCTCCCAGAGTACTAAGCTAATATATCTTGTTGGATTTACTGCTAGACGCTTGATGACATCACATGGTAGATGGATGCACAGGGACATGCAGGGAAGGAACATGGGAGGACTAACATGTCTGTCCTTTCATACTGGGTTGATAGATTAAAAACTGAAAACTCAGTAAGCAAATAAAGGGAAAAAACGTTCTTATGATGTTAAAAAATTCAATTTTAACCATATTAGAGATGAAATCTAAGATTTGAAATTTAGTTACTAGCCGGGCGGTGATAGCACGTGCCTGTAATCCCAGCACTCTGGGATCTCGGTAGGGAAAAAAAAAAAGAAAGAAAGAAATTTAGTTACTAATTTAATTTTCAATATTGGTTTAAATGTAGGGCCTTGTAGATACTAGGCAAGAGCTTTGCTAGTGAGGTATGCATTTAATCCTTACATTTTTTTTTATGTAAAAAAATTTCTGGCACAGGTTAGTACGATATAGTCTACCTTTCAATAAATTTAGTGTACAGCTTAGGAAGATTTTGAACTTGGGATGCTCTGGTCTGAGCTTTTAGGCATTTGGTAACTCACAGGAGCTCAGAGGACAACTTGTAGAAGCTGCTTCTCACCTCCTACTTGATGGCTCCTAGGGGACCAACTCAGGACAGCAGACATGGCAGTGAGGGACTTTACACACTTAGCTATCTCACTGGCCCTAGCCTCACTATTATAATTGGTATATTTGCCTTCCAGTGACAATTGCATATAAGTTGGTATTTAGCTTAGAACACGGTTTTTATTTATTTATTTATTTATTTATTTATTTATTTATTTATTTATTTATTTATTTATTTGGTTTTTTGAAATACGGTTTCTCTGTAGGTCTCTGGCTGTCTTTGAACTCACTCTGTAGACCAGGCTAGCCTGGAACTCAGAAATCTGCCTCCCAAGTGCTGGGATTAAAGGTGTGCGCCACCTCTGTCTGGCTGAGAGCTTTTATTTTTAATTAGTGTTATATACTAACCAGCATTTCTCTTCTGTATTTATGATGATCACTGTTCATTATTACTTTGGGCATTACAAATTTCTAAAATGCATTCTAAATGTTATACACTCTTAAGAAATTAACACATTTGCTTGTGTGTGTGTGTATTTGTGCTTTGCAACTCATGGAGAGTTCTCTCCTTACCTTGTAGCTCACAGGGTTTGAACTCAGGTCATTCCTTTACCTACCGAGATAGCTCACTTGCCATTAAATAATATTTTATGATTATTAGACACTTTTTGAGATCTCTCACTATTTTGACTATTATTTGACTATTTTGATTATTATTATAAGTTTGTTGAAAGTAGAGTCTAAAACTGTGGAGTTTACATTGGTTGAGGTGTGAGTTTTAGGTATAGCTGTTACTTAAGAATCCCCAGTGTGAGCCGGGCGGTGGGATTACGCCTGTAATCCTAGCACTCTGGGAGGCAGAGGCAGGAGGATTTCTGAGTTCGAGGCCAGCCTGGTCTCCAGAGTGAGTTCCAGGACAGCCAGGGATACACAGAGAAACCCTGTCTCAAAAAATACCAAAAAACCACACACAAAAACAAAAAAGAAAGAAAAAAGAATCCCCAGTGTGGACTGGAGAGATGGCTCAGCAGAGCACTGACTGATCTTCCAGAGGTCGTGAGTTCAATTCCCAGCAACCACATGGTGCCTCATAACCATCTGAAATGAGGTCTCACGCCCTCTTCTGGTGTGTCTGAAGACAGCAATGGTGTATTCCCATACATGAAATAAATCTTTAAAAAAAAAAATTCCTAGTGTACCTCTGGCGATCTCCCTGATGGGAAAGGAGGAGGATTTGGAAATCATAAAAATCCGTAAAAATCCAAATTTTTAAAGAAAACTAATTTTGTGAATAGAAAGTTATTTTGTATATTTTCAGTGTTTTTTCTTAAATGTGAATATTCCTATTTTGTTGTAGAGAAATATTTCTGTTGTTAAGCCAAGTCCAGTTATGTATCTCAGCTCTTGCTACAGTTTCCCAAGTGCTGGTGTTCCCATGTCTGCATGTTGTGGCTGCACTGGCTGTGCTATGACCAGTAGGGGGTTGGACTTTATGTGCAGTCTCCAGTTACAGGACTTGGATTTGGTTCCAGATATTTAGGTAAATCTTTGAGATATCTTTATTGTAGAGTATGATGTGAGAAGTGAGTCAGTTTTGTTTTGTTTTGTTTTAAATCACATTCATTAGAAACAAAGCTTACTGCTTACTTTAAAAATTGGGCCATAGAATCTTACTGAACACACATTTTTAAATACTTTTAAAAGAGATAGTATAACTATAAGTTGTCTTTTTTTTTCTTCATGACTTTTGCTCTTGAGAGTTTTTTTGGTTGTTGTTTTTAATTTTGGAAATTTGCAGTTGAAGCTGGTTTTGAGCAGATGTTCTTGCCTCTGCCTCCCAAGTGAAAGCCTGAGCTCTAGGTCTTTGCCACATGCTCACATGTTATTGCTCCTGCTGAGATGCTCACGGTTTTCTGCTTTAGTTGGCTCTGTGGGTGCTTGTATAGGAGCTGAAAAGGCCTGATGTGGGTCAGTCCTTGAGGACATTAATGTGGCTCTCTAGGTTTGGAGAAGAGGTTGTTGTTCCACTTTGGTGCTAGGCATGAACCCGGGCCTCTGCGTCTTCATTAAGCTACCACCCACCTCAAGTTCATGGACTACTGAAGATTTGGTTTCTGGCAACAATGTGGTTAGCTGGCCAGGTTGTTTTAAATTTCTCTCTTTTTAAATGTTTGTTTTGTGTGTTTTGGCTGCATGTATGGCTGTTGATTTTGTGCATGGTTGGTGCCTATGGGAGCTAGAAGAGGGTGCTCTTAGATTGGCCAGCGCTCTTAACACTGAGCCTGCTCTTCTGCTCTGAATCTCTGTGGGTGTGTGGACAGTGCGCCCATCTACCTTTCTGATTTTTGTTTTAATAAGGTGGGTCTTGCTTGCCTAGTTCCTGCTTTGCTGAGCGTGCAGGCCAGCCAGCGGAAGTGTCAGGGGCCTGCCTGTGAGAGCCCAGCAGTGGTTTATAAGTGTAAATCACGTCGCTGCGCTCACAGGGCTAATACTTCCTAACTAGTCACTCTCCTACCATAGTAATTTGAAAATTTTTATTCTCAAAGCTGTACTCTTTGAAAAAGGTTATAGTATAATAAATGATATTTTCCTGAGAAATTCCCTTTTCACATCATAAGAAATCTAGAAACAAATTGTAAATCTCAAGATAATGAGCACATTATAGACATTAAGATTAAGAACTGAGGTATGCTCAGGCTTAGACTAGAATTGTCTTTATTTGTCAAAGGCTAAGTTGTGGTCTTTGTTTTATGACTTGGGCAACAGAGGTTTTTCAAGTAGAGATTTGATCTCTTTATAATTAGATCTGAGTTACAGAGTGTACTGAGGAAACTAGTTAAGGGCTATTTGTTGGCAGAAATATGTTGAAGAAAAGAAACTATAAAGTCTACTATAAACAAGACAGGGCAGTTGCAGTCTGTCACTTGAATCAGTGACTTTGAAGTTTTCTAGGGTGCTACGGAACTAGCATTTACATTTGTGTTGTAAATGAAATTACTGACTGGGAAAGACTAAAGAGAAAAAGATAACTATACCTGTTTATGAAGTAAGAGGGTTTGCTTTTAGTTCTGCAACTATCTGCAGAGATTTTTATATGCTGTGATAAATTATGAATGATGAGTTTATATGAAATGAAATTTGTAGAGATCTAGAGTTTTTTATGTCAGTTTCTGCTATCTTATTTTTTTTCTGCCATCAGCTCACATCTCATTCTTTTTGAGAGTATTGGGATCCCAAAGAAGCTGGGCTAGCCTGCACTGCTCTTAGACATAGCGAGTGCTGAGGACCCCTAGCAATGGCAGGGACCTTCCCTGCCCAGACAGTGTCACACACAGGCACCTGCTTTGCTCGCCTCAGCTCGGGGATGATCCCTAGCCTCCTTTTTCTGTGCTGTGGCCTTGGTACTAAGATTAACCCTGATTTGATGGTAGTACCTTGTTTCTTAATGTTTTATAACTCAGTATTATTTATTTCATTTAGTTATATCATTCCACTTATGGGTTCACACTGCACTTTTGTGGTAAAAGTTACTTTCTTTTCTTTCTTTCTTTCTTTTTTTTTGTTTTTTTGTTTTTCGAGACAGGGTTTCTCTGTGTAGCCCTGGCTGTCCTGGAACTCACTCTGTAGACCAGGCTGGCCTCGAACTCAGAAATCCGCCTGCCTCTGCCTCCCAAGTGCTGGGATTAAAGATGTGCGCCACCACCTCCTGGCTGTGGTAAATATTTCTAAGACTAAAATACCCAGACTGGCCTTGGACTTGGTCATCGCCCCACCAAGTTTCCTGATTAGCTGGGATTATGACCTTGTGCCATGTTTATTGTGTATGAGTGTGTGTGGGGGGGGTGGGGGGGTGCTCATTTGGGGATAGGAAGATTACTTGTTGGAATTGGCAGATTTTGGGTCCTCATGGGCTTGGAGATAGATGCCCTTACCTGCTCAGCTGTCTCACAGGATAACCCTTCATCTCCTTCAGGGTGGGGTCAACTGAGGGAGACAGCAACTTATATACCTTAGTTGGCCTCAACTTGATCCTTAGACTCAGTGTTGCAGGATATTTGATCACACTGTAAATCCTGAGATTGTCCTTTTTACTGGGAAAAACTGTTTTTAGTTGTAGCAGGCCTTAGCCTTAGCACACACCTTTAATCCAAGAGCTTTCTGCTTGAATATTTTAAGTAAAGTCAGCCATAGGTCGAGCCCTTTGATAAGAAGAAATGAGTGTAGGATTATTAGCAACAACAAAAAATATTACTAAGAGGGAGTCAAGAGGACTCCTGATAGAGATGGCACAGGAAGTAGAGGGAAGGACATTGAGTGTGAGAGAGGTTTCTTGAGGAGGCATTTCTGACTAAACCGAGGTGTCTGAGGAGGGAGCTCGCCTGGCTCCTAGTCTTCACTGAAGCAGCGCCCCAGCCCTCATACCATTTGAATCATAAGTATGTGCCTGCCATTCCTGCTGAAAAGAACATCAGTAGGTTTTCAAAAAAGTCTGCTGGAGTTTTTGTTTTTACCAAGTTGAAAAGACATAGAAATTTTACAAGGGATGGTAGATTTATAAGATGATGTTGACTATCCTGAAAATCAAAGTTTTCTAATCTTAATTTTAGAGAACATGATGGCCCAGAGTTAACCTGTTGGTGGTGGTTTTTCTTTTTAAGTGCACATGGGTGTTTGGGCTGCATGTATACCTGTGTGTAACTTACTTTCCTGGTGCAGACGGGAGCTTGGGTGCCAGGTCCCCCAGAGTTGGAGTTTCAGACGGTGTTGAGCCACCGAGTGGATGCTGGGAATCCAGTGTAGGTGCTTCCCTAGGGAGAGCAGCCATCGTTCTTCAAGTTGCAGCCCAGGAGTGACTGTTATCCCCCAACAAGACTAAGAAGAGCAGCAAACTTGGGAAAGCCTACTATCAGCTGGAGAATAGTGGGCCTGCTGAGATTTGGTTTGGAAGTGAAGAACAAATGAACTACTTGGTTCCTTCAAGAGTTATTCCTTAGTAACTATATATATACCACGGTATGCTTTTGATTGAAGGGAAACAATGCACTTGATTTTGGATGAGGAATTTTGTACCTAGTATCTGTAGGATGAAGATCACACTTGGATGCGCAATGACGGGCATTGAATCCAGGGACTCATGCGTGGTAGGCAGGTGTTCTTCACTGATCCCCAACCTCACAAAATAAAATTTATACTTTAGGATAGGAGATAGGAAGTGCCTTATTTAAAAAACTAGTCGATCATGAATGAGGCCAGCCTAGTCAGTGACCCCCCAAAAGACCCAAAAGGCCAGCTGGTTGAGGAATGCATGTAGCAGATAACTGTAGTAGAATAACTCGGACAGGACAAGCATGTGTTATGTATTACAAGCCATCTTGACAGAATTATGATAAAAGGTAGTCTGAACCTTTAAGAGTAATGATTTCCAGCAGGGCTTGGTATACAGCTTTTAATGCTAGCAATTGATGCAGCAGCTCTCTGTGACGGGGCCAACTATGGCACCATCGTGAAACCCAGCCTCTCCACAAAACAAACATAACAAAACATTCCTTCCCTAGACATTGAGAAATGATAATGTTTAAAATTGTATTTACTTTTTTGATTACTAAAATATATTTCTTAGAAAACAAAACTACTAAATTCTGGGTAAATATTTTCAGTTTGTGGATGTTTTAATGTAATTATTAGAAATGCTACTATTGGGTTTCAGAGGTCAAAGTATTCTATGTAGTGTTTAATAATACTTTAAGAGCCTTTTATTTGTTGTGCATTATATAATAAATATTGGAGAAATATTATAGACACTGCTCTCAAGGAATTTGTAAAGAGTGAGGTACTCTTTTTTTCTGTTACTCTAGCTAATTATCTCTTGTCCCACTCTATCCTATAGAGAATAGATACTAATATTGTTAACATATGCCTAAGCTCTGGTTTCAGATCTCTGTAGTGTGTGGGGTGGGAGCCTGAGAAGGATGTTGTGTACCCCACTCTGCTACTGGCCACCTTAGTCCCCTGAGATAACAGGCTCTGTCACTGAACCTTGCTAGCAGTCCCACCTGATCCTCCCTGTGCTTGAACAGTACTAAGATGCAGGACCATCACTCTACACACTCTGCATTTCATGTGTGTGCTGGGATTCTACAAACTCATCAACCTTCCTGTCTCTATTTCCCTAGTGTTGGGATTACTGGCATGAGTCTGCTTTCTTGAATACTCAAGTTCTTACATATTCTTTTTCTCTGTTCATATGTCAGTGTCTGTAACATCTTTAGTGACTTCTGGTAGCATTTAAAGATGTTTAGTTTCTGAGTCAAATTTCTGAAAACATTCCCTCATTCTTTTATTCCCAACACAAGCCAGTCTTCTATCCACTTGCCCTGTTAACCTTCCAAGTATCATCTTAGAGCATTCTAGATACTGTGTGACTGGGATAAATAGTTCTAAGGTCCTTTTATATACTTGGCATTTTTGAGTAATCTTTTTCTTTGCTCCCCTGGCATTGTTTATCATTATCTGATAACTCAGACCATTTATATTTCCAGTCAAATCACCAGATCTATAGCCTTATATATTAAACTTCTGTTTTTGGAGACAAGTGGAATAATAAAATTATTCACATTAAGTGACATTTATTTAATTTGAACTTTTTTTTTTTTAAATTCCTCACAGAAAGTCAGTTTTCAACTTTTTTAGTTAGAATTATTTAGTTGTCTTAGTTGTCTTATTATAATACAGGTTCCTGCGAACAGGCTAACCCTTTTGACAAAGGTCCCTATTAGGACTGGTATATATGGTCTTTTAAAACCAGTACATTAAGAGAGCAGAATGACCTGTTAGGGGATTCAGTACCAGGGAAAAGCAATCCTGCCCTCTAAACACTTTCTCGGTTGTGTCAGACGCAGTGCTCTAGACTAAATGTCCCTTTGAATCCTCTGTCCCACCCTGTGTTTCCCCTGCTGCCATTGGAAGATGACCCTAGCTTCCCACAACTCTCCCACCAAGCCTTGTGCTTGCTGCACTTTCCTATAGCCCATCAGCCCTGAGCTGGGGTTACTAAGACCTCTCTTCCTTTCTGCACCTCACCCCCTGTAAAGAGCAGGCATTGGGCAGCCAGTGCAGCCCGCTTACCATGACCCCTCAACCACTGTTTTATATCACTGGCTCACAGTCAAGTGATATGACTAGTTCCTTAGTATTTTTAGTGATTGGGGCTGTTACAGTTGTACACCAGAACGTGCTGTATCATATTATTACATTGTGTGAATGAATACATAGCAGTTTATTTACACACTGTAAATGTCTACTTTACAGAAAAGATGTTTGTATTTGTTGTTTACTGTAGGGGATCCAGAGCAGTCAAGGAAAGATTTATGTCTCAGCACGGGTCTTTATTATTAAAGCCAGGAGATAAGAACTCATTAGCATGAGGACTCAGAATTGAAGGGGTTCATAGCAAATTCTTGATAACAGTGAAAAGCACACCTCATGGTCATGGCTCTAATAAAGATACCGCCTCTCTAGGTCTGTCCAGTAGATCAGATCAGCTCTTAGCCGACAACAACAGTAACTGCTTCTATTAAATCTCCACCTGGAATTTTAACAAGGTCTATTTTTGAACTAATAAGAGAACAACTCCAATCTGCTTTTTTAGCTCTTGCAGTTCATATTACACGCAGTAACAGCCAATCATCAGTCAAACACATGATTATAACATCTTGTTATTCAATAAATTCCTATATCAGATCTTTAATATGACCAATATAATGAGGATATGCAGTCGCATAGCCAGTTAACAAAACTAGAGTTAGTACCTGAGACACCTCCCTTCTTCAGAGACCATTCCTAAGCAGTTAGACATGTTTTTGTGATTAAAAACTTCTTCCACCATGGCTTAAAAAAGTGCTAAAGAGATGGCTCCTCCTCAGAGGACCCAGATTTGATTCCTAGCACCACATGGTGGCTCACAGCCATCCACCTGTCACACACATGCACTCTGGCAAGACACTGATAGACAAATAAGTCTTCGCTGTTTTAGGTGTATTTGTCTGCCTCATAACAATGAGGGCAGTTACAGAGCTAACCTATGTTGTTTAGGACACTCAGAGCTCTGGGTTCAGTCCACAGCATCACACACAACATCTTTCTTTCTTTCTTTTTAAGATGTATTTATTATATGTAATAAGTACACTGTAGCTGTCTTCAGACACTCCAGAAGAGGGTGTCAGATCTCATTACAGTTGGTTGTGAGCCATCATGTGGTTGCTGGGATTTGAACTCAGGACCTTCAGAAGAGCAGTCAGTGCTCTTAACCACTGAGCCATCTCTCTAGCCCACACACAGCATTTTTTTTTTAATTAATTAATTTTTTTTTTTTTTTTTGAGACAGGGCTTCTCTGTGTAGCCCTGGCTATCCTGGAACTCACTCTGTAGACCAGGCTGGCCTCGAACTCAGAAATTCACCTGCCTTTGCCTCCCAAGTGCTGGGATCACAGCATTTCTAATAATAGCATTTAATTAAAGGTATTTTCACGTAATAGGACAGTTTTCACAGTCAGAAATATCTTGGCTGGTGAGATGAATTGTAAGGCACTCTGCTCCACAAGCCTGTCATCCTGTCTTAAGTCCTGGAGCCCATGCTGGAAGGACAGACTGACCTGTCTGCAGGCTCATGCTCATGTACACAGTTACCGGCGTTGGGGTTAGACAATGGGAAAACGGAAGATGAGTAAAATATGCTCTGGTTGCTTGGTCTGGAGTTTACGTGCCTGCGCTCAGTGCGCGATGGATACCGAACGCTGGAAGGACTCCTAGAACCAGGAAGCAAGTACTGTTCTGGGGTGGATGGCTCTGGTGCAGTTCGTAAATAAACTTATGGTGTCATTTTCAGACTTGGATGGTGCACTACTCTCAGGGCCGGATGGTGATAGGACCATGAACACAAATTTATTGGCTGAAGCCTGCAGTGGCCAAGATGCTGGAGATCCTGGTAGGTACAGTAAGGTTTTTGGCAAGAATGCATCTGAGAGGTTCTGAAGATTGTAGAGTGCCTACTGTAGATTCTTGAATAGTTGTGTGTAAATGTTTCCAATTGGAGACCAGTCTGAGGTTAGTTAAGGTTGTGATGACTTAGGAGCTTGGTAAATAAAAATTGGTATTTTGGTTTTGTTTGGGGGGTGGTGTCTGGCAGTCTTTAGGAGCACCTGCATTCATGCCACACATACATGCACACATGCACAATTAATCATAATAAAATTTAAAAACTCAAATTTAAGAAAAATGTTGATAATTTTTAAACAGTGATATTTAAAAGTTTTACTTTGGGGGAAACATTGAGTATAAAGGCAAAATTTACATGACTATTGTAAATAAAAGAGATTTAAAGAATTGGACAGAAATCTATTTTGTAACCCCATAAAAGTAAATATCCATAAAAGTTTTTTATTATTACATTCTGTGTGTGTGTATGTGCCTCTACCCTGTGGGCACCATCGACCCCAGACAGATGGTCAGGCTTGCAGAAAGGAGGTCTGCACTGAGCCATTCTACTGGTGCTGAAGGATTTTGAATAAGTCAAAAATATCAGGTACATGTTAGCTTTCTTAAATACATTTACTCAACAAATTAAAGGGCATGTGTATTTTGGACATTAGAAGTGCAATGTCCTGCCATCTGATGTCCTGTTAATTAGTAACAAATCTGTTACTTTACTTAATTACTTAAGGACTATGACTCATAAAGCACCAACTGAGTTAAAGAAGTGTGAAAGTGGAAGCTGACAGGCTAGCCAGGCGACCTGTCCCCATCCCAGTCCCACACATATGGAAATGTTCGTGCTAGCAACAATATGCTTATGACTATAGTCCCAAAAGGCTTTCTTGGATTAAACAACAACAAACCAAAACTACATATCCCAAATTCAAGACAATTTTATAGTAGTATCCCAGTGCATTTAGAAAAAGAAAAAAAAATCTCAGATTTGTTTGTTTTGAGACAGGGTCTCTGTGTAGCCCTGGCTATTCTGCAACTCACTCTGTAGACCAGGCTGGCCTTGAAATCAGAGATAGAATGCATCTACCTCCAGAGTGGTAGAATTAGAGGTATGCACCACCATCCAGCTCCCAAAGATCCTTTTTTAACTTTCTTCTATATATTCTTTTACCAAAGAAAATCTTAAATTTATTCTGACTTTTAAGGGAATAATATTTCTAGCAATGAGGAAATTTATGAAATCTAGGAGTTTATGGGAAGAAAATTTTACTACAGATAGCCTCCTTTCTCAGAAGTACTTGGGACAAGATGTTTTATTGAGTCTTTCAGAGTTTGCAGTATTTTGCATGGTCTTTACTTTTTTGGGGGGAGGGTTCCGAGACAGGGTTTCTTCTCTGTATAACCCTGGCTGTCCTGGAACTCACTCTGTAGACCAGGCTGGCCTTGAACTCAGAAATCCTCCTGCCTCTGCCTCCCAAGTACTGGGATTAAAAGCGTGTGCCACCACCACCTAGCAGTCTTTACTGATAGAAGCAAGAAGCAGCACTGAAGGGTGGGTGACATCTCTCATCTGAAAACTTAAAATGCTCCAAAATCAGAAGTTTTTGAGCAGGAACATGATAATCTTTTTTTAAAAAAAAAATGTGGACTTTGTGAGCATTTGAGGTTATGGGATTTCAGATTAGAACTATCCTGCCTGTATTCCTGTCTGAATAAGGCCTGTATTAGGAAGGGATGCAGCAGGCTACTCAGGTAAAGTGCCTTGCAGGGGAGCTTATGTCTGTCCTACCATGGAGAAACCACACAGAGGTCCTGTTGTTGGAATGGAGCAGCCCGAGGGGGCCCTTGGAAAGTAGGGCTTGGTCAGGCTCTTCCTGGCTTGGGTATAAGTGTGGACTTTCCCGGTGAACCAGGTGGGAGTTCTTGTTCTTGGCAGCCTGGCAGCCTTTGGACTAGCTTGGTTAGGGTTTGTACCAGTTTTCTGAAGCTAGGGTCTTCCTCTTCCTAATCTGACTTGGTCTCAGCTTCCCACTATTGGGATTTATTTCTTTTTTTAAAAAAAAAGGATCTGTGGGAGGTGTGGTGGTGCAGGTGGGTGTTGTGGCAGGGATGGGGGTCCCAAGTTAAAGATCATTCTCAGCTACATAGCAAGTTCAAGGCCAGCCTGGACTGTATGTGTGGTGGTGCAGGTGGGTGTTGTGGCGGGGATGGGGGTCCCAAGTTAAAGATCATTCTCAGCTACATAGCAAGTTTAAGGCCAGCCATGTCTCAAAAGGAAAAAACTGGGAAACACTCTGGCAGCCACTAAGAAAGAAGGCAGCACACTGGGATTGGCGGCAGTTGGCAGAAACCAAACGAGGCTTCTGTTGCTGTTTTCTGTAACTTTTTTTTTTCCAATAAGCTCACACTTTTGGAGGTTCAAGAGTTTTATTTATATCCTTGGAGTATGGGAATTGAATCTAGAACCTCATTTTTGTTCAATTTGGACGGAAGACAGTGGAAAGGAACTGGGTGGTGTTTTGAGACTGGGCCTTCCTTGTGGCCCTTCGCTGACTCTGAATTCAACCTCCCGAGTGCAAGATAAAGGTGCACATGCAGCTTTATTTAGTTTAAATTAAGATAGCTTATCATTGTTCTTATAATTGTATTTTATTTTCTCTGGCTCTACCACCCATTACTTCAAAATCACCTTTCAATTGTACTAGGAGCATCACATGATTTCAAGTATGCCTTGATGCCCGGCACGTCAAGTGATTTCAAGTTTGGGTTGCCACCAAATACTTCAAATGACTTCAAATTCGGATTGCCATCGGGTGCTTCAAATGATTACAAGTATGGATTATTGCCAGAATCTTGGCCCACACAAGAACCGTGGGAAAATGGCAAGTATTGCTTGACTAAACAGTTATAGAATTGTAAAGTTCTGTGATTACATACTTCCAAGCTGTGTTAATTGCTACTCCTTTATGGTCACACATAGTATTGATAGGTGGTTTCTCTCTAATAATATAGTAATCATTTTTCTCTTTAAGGTGACTCATCTCTAATCATGAACAAGTTAAAATGCCCTCATTGTAGCTATGTAGCCAAATACAGACGAACACTAAAAAGGCACTTGCTCATTCATTCTGGAATAAGATCATTTAAGTGTGACACTTGTGGAAAGATGTTTACTAGAAGAGAGCATGTAAAAAGACATTCCCTGGTAAGTGACCTTGAATCCCACTGATGATATGTGTGCTTCCACCTACCCCAACCCAACCCAACCCAACCCAACCCAACCCAACCCTGAGATATGTTGTTTTTATGCCAGGGATATTTTAAAACATTTTACTTGCAAATTTAAGGAAGGTGATAAGCTGCTTTAAACAGAATTATTTTTGAGCTTATATTATACGTCATTTAGAAATATTAATTAACTGTCCATCATTCATTACTAATTGTATGGCTTAATTGGAATGGCTCAAATGCATTCTTTATCTGTACTATTATATTGAGTTTTTCCTCTTTCAATTAGGTGCATAAAAAGGATAAAAAATACAAATGCATGGTGTGTAAGAAGATCTTCATGTTAGCAGCCAGTGTTGGAATAAAACATGGGTCTCGACGCTACGGAGTGTGTGTGGACTGTGTAGATAAATCACAGCCAGGAGGACAAGAAGGTGTAGATCAGGGGCAAGACACAGAGTTCCCTCGGGATGAAGAGTGTGAGGAACACGAAGGCTGCGAGCCCGATGAAGAGCTGGCTGACAGACATGATCTGCGCGAGGCACCTCGGTGGGATGAGTCGGGAGGCCTGTATGTCTCCGGATGATGAGTTGACCGACTGTAGTCCTCAAGAATGCTGCATTGGACATACTATGAATCGACAATTCAGATTGTTGAACTTGAAGGCTTGCAAAATATGGTACATGCTGGACGGTAGTTACGTTGCTGTGAAAAACTGTAGGGTTAAAGCCTTATAGCAAAAATTTTATATTTGCACAGGACTATACAGCAAACAACCATGTGGTTGATACATGGAGTCCTCACATATTTCAGTCAGTTATCAAAGTAAAATATTTTTTATTTATAGGATATACAGTTAACTATTTGGGTTGTATGAAAATATAGTACTTGTCCTTTATAGAGCTTGCTTACATTCATGTGTCACTTTAACATGAAGGAAGAAAATCCATTTATGGAAGGGCACTGACAGGTGACCCAATCACTCTGTCAATCAAACCACTCAGGCTAGTTTGTACTAGTAGAGTTTTGTTTCTATTTTTATTTTATTAATTTTATTTTTTTTAATACAGATTTTCAGTGAGGGGCTTTTTCAACCCCAGTTGGTTCTATTTTCTTGTATTTTTTTTTTCAAATTATTTGCTTCATAACTTAAACCACGTCTCTTCTAGTCTTAGATATTATTTCTTAATTTTGTGCTGATAGGCATGTTTGTAAGAACTGGAGAGATAATTTATTGGAATGAACTAACTGACTCCCCGTCCTCCCTTTTTTGACATGAATTTTACTACTTCACAAACGAAGAATGATGTTACGAAGTTACCATGGTGAAGGTGACGAGTACCACTAAAATGATTATGACTTAGAAGTGACTTCCTGCTGCTCTGATCTGATAAATGGTTACTATATGATGTTTTCTGACATGGGTTTTGGTTTTGGGTATCTGTTACTTTGGCGCTATTCTTGTTTGCCTCTTATATTTTTGCCAGTGTACTATACCTCAGCCTTATTTGAAATACAGAAAGTCTAATTGAACAATAGTCATAGAAAAATACGTAAGATGATTTGTTTTATGATTCATCCTCCATGTCCAGTTTGGTTAGCTTGTTATGCAATATAAGTGAAATATCAGGTTTTTCCCCTGTGCCCTTTTTTTATCATTAAAATGAACACAAAATGCGCATTCTCTTCTGTTTCATACTTACCGGGATGTTGAGTGTTTTTAAATTGTGACTGATAATAATATTTTTCCAATTCTTAAAGTCACCACACCTTGATGAAATACAATATCCATGATTCAACAATCTACAAAAATACTACAAGTAAAATGTTGAGAGCCTTTATTGTTGCATTATCTATGTTCTTCAGGAGTCAGAGTTATTCATGCAGTTGAAACTGTTAGGTTCATAGAGCCAGGTGGCTGAGGACTGAGCGGACGGCCTCGCCCAGCAGCTTTTGAGTCTAACACGTGTCAGGAGCGTATTATATATATATAAAAAATGGAGAGACATCATATTTTCAACTTTCTTTTAAATACAAATTGAGTATATTTTCCTATTTTATATCAAGTAACTAAATTATGACAGTTGTGTGGAGGAGGCCACAGAGCTGCTTTGACAGATACAACCTTTTTGGTGCTCCATCTGGTCAAAGGTGAAAAGTTGATTTTCTTTTTTAAAGCGACAAACTTCATCATTGCCTCTGATTTCAGTAGAATAATGGTTTGATATTGGACAGTGACTTTCTGCATGGATAAATCAGAGATGAAATGTTACGTACGTGGTGAGACCCACCCATTGCCCTCTGACCTGTAGGGCAGTCTCTGCATCTCTTGGGGATGGCAGAAAAGGAGTTTCTTTCTGATTTTTGTTTGAAATGAAGAGAACACCTTATTCTCTGTGTTTGAAACAAATGAGTGAAATGTAATTCTAGTGAAGTCCAAAGTAGACATAGTTGGGCAGAGATATTATGAATGAAAAAGTATTTTAAACGAAATGTTCTGCTTTGTGAATATGTAAGTATAGCATAAAGATTTCTTTCATCCCATCTATTCCCTTCCTTTAAAATAAACCATAGTTTACAATTGGTAGATCTGTCTATATATAAATATATATTAAAGAACAAATATATATATTTAAAAAAAGATCACCTAAATCTGCTTTATTAGACAGTAGTTCACTTATTGCATAGAAACTGGACTTGGCTTTACATTCTTGATGTACTTTATTTTACTCGAGATATGACCTTATCTTGAAACAGAATTTCCTTTATTACTTAAATCATTTATGTATATCTGGTAAATTATGACCAAATTTTGTTAGACTGCATACGTAAATTGAAATACACATTTGGTACACTACGGGACTGTTGTGCTTTGTTTGGTTTTAGTTGGAAACAGGTTTGATGTAGATGACTTATTACTGTTAATTTAAAATATTCTATAATTGTCCATTGCCTTTTATGTCGTGTTGTGACAGATTTGGCTATATTTTTAGTCATCTGAAATATACTTTAAAAAGTTTGTTTTTAGGTAATCCAAAGGAAAAAATGTTTATACTCTTGAATATATATTTGCCTCAGCCTATATAAAAGTTTCTTTGAAGTAAATTCTTTACCAGAAACAGAACTGACAGATTTTCTACTTGCTGACTGCCTAAGTTATTTTGTTTCACGGTCTTGAGGGAGTGCCTTTTCTCTAGACCTTTTTTTAAAAAATAGTTTTAGTACTAAGGTATACTACTGGACGTTCCTATTTTTTTAATTATATTCCTTTTCTGACAATACAACTTCAGGAAGTTGATAAATCTCTAAGAACTTTTGATTGGTCTCAGAAAGGTAATGGATTGAATACTCAGAATTTTGTC
Organism: Apodemus sylvaticus; assembly: GCF_947179515.1. Lineage (NCBI taxonomy): Eukaryota > Metazoa > Chordata > Mammalia > Rodentia > Muridae > Apodemus > Apodemus sylvaticus. The sequence continues at coordinate 163,662,869 of NC_067475.1, read as the reverse complement.
TGAAAGTCTGGCAGAGTTATGTTGTACATTTGGTGAAGTTTTTCATGTAATTTATATTTTAAATAAAATATTTTTAGAGTTTTTAATTTTAATGAAGGGGAAGAACATACACTTTCATATTCCACAGTGGTAATACTATGTCATAAGTTCAGATGTGTTATTCTCCCAGACAGTTTCTTCCATATGGTCCCTCATTTTTCAAGGTTCTTGACTCACATATTTCTTTTATTAGACAAGTTGCTACATTTTAGCACCCTAGTGATCAAAAGTGAGCTTTGTGTGTGTGTGTGTGTGTGTGTGTGTGTGTGTGTGTGTGTGTGTGTGTGTGTACTGGAAGAGGAAACTGGACAATAATAACAAGTAGCTCTGAATTTAGGAGCAAGAAATACTATTTGGCTTAAGTAGAGCCATCCTAATGAGTTAATTCATTGCAGAATACTCAAGCACAGTAAGTACACAGTGCATATTAGTTGAGAGGGAGAAATCAGGGAAGTGAGGGCCGGGGCCTGCAAAGGGGCCTGAGGAGTGGGAGCTGGAGCCACACACACACCCACACACACAGCGAACTCTGGGAACCAGCATCCACTCTGAGGTTGGAGCAGTCTCTGAACATGGAGTAAGAGATGTAGATCTGTTCTTTGGTTTATAACTCAAAACTTTTGGTATGCCCACACCTTTGTGTTGTCTGCCTTATTTTATCTAACCTATAAGGTAGGTGCTATTCTACTTTACAAATAAGGGAAGGCACAGAGACACTCAGACACTTGCTTAAATCACCAGGGCTTAACTAGAGCAGGGCTTTGTCAGGTCTGACGTGAGGCCGACTCTGAACGAGGCTCTGTTGATGATGCCTCATGTAACAACTTCTTTGGTAAATTTATATTCTCCCTGTGAGACGGCCATGTTAGGGATCCAGTTTCCTTCTGGGAGTTGCTTTTGTCACTTTGACTTCAACATGCCTCACTGTAGTCCTTTGTGAGTGGGCTGTGATATTTTCACTTCTAAAAAGGATGGTCTTAATATGAAGAACTAGCTATACGCCCCAGCTGTGTGCCGTTCAGTCACCCGGATCCTTAAGCTTACCTATGGTACCTAATCTACACAGTTAGAACTAACAGGGGTTTTTTTAGTCAGTTTAGGATTTAAAGTAGAATTATTTATTTTCTTTCTTCCCTAGCTGCTGTATCCCAGTCTTCAAGTGGGGTTGAACAAGATCATTTAAAACATGTTAGGGTTAAGCACACTTTGAAGGATTTTTTTTCTCGCCCTGAGTTTTAGGGCACTGGGCACTAGATTTGGAATACACTAGCTATTGAGAGCAAAATTTGGGGTTTAAGAAAGCGATGATTGAGGCCATTATGATATGGGAGAAACAGCATCCTAAACACTGTAAACAGAACTTTTCTGCCTGCTGTTTGTAAAAGTTCTCTGGCAAGATCTTTTACAAAGACCAATTTTCTTTTTTAAATGTAATTTACCTACCTACTATTTAAATGTCCTGAGACGTGTATGTAAACTTCCAAAACCTGTTTGTCTGTGTATTTAGAAAATACACAAGATTCTTTATCAAACATAAAATATAAACTTGTGAGCACTAAACTGCTTCTGGCTTTGTGAATTTTATTGATATTTAACTCTGATTTATTTGCAGGTATGCTAGTTTGCACTCACTGGTTCAGGGAAACACCTTTGTAAACTCAAATGCCTTTGTACTCAAGTTTCCAAGTTTGAATTGTAGAGTCTGATGATGTTTTTCTGTTTGTTTGAGTTTTTGGAAAAATAAGGAAAGCCCCTCCCAGCCCTCTGCATGGATTCTCTCACTTACACAGATAGCAGTGGCTGGTATTCTTTACACTTTCACAATTGTTGTAGGATTTAAGAAGCAGCCAAGCCAGGCGGTGGTGGGGCACGCCTGTAATCCCCAGCATTTGGGAGGTAGAGGCAGGCGGATTTCTGAGTTTCAGGCCAGCCTGGTCTACAGAGTGAGTTCCAGGACAGCCAGGGCTACACAGAAACCCTGCCAAAAACCAAAAACAGGGGAAAAAAAAAAGGTTCCTTCTAATTACACTTATGTTCTCTTGGACTCAAAGGTCTCATATGTACTGTATATTAGACAAATAATCAGCTTGAAAACAAGTGAATATATAAGATTACAAATTTCAAGCCTTTGAAAATTGACAGAGTATACACAGCAGTGTAAGTTGGCTACTTACCTCTGTGCTGGATGGACCTCACTTAATGTGTACACTGGCTAACCTCAGACTCAAGGTCCCATGTCCTAACCTCTGAATCCCAGGATTACTAATGTCATCCACTACACCCAACTTTTTGAGTTACTGGAAGGTGGAGTTGGGGTGACAGGCACCGTGCATATGTTATGGTGAACTGTCCGGTGTAGAATAAGCTGTGTTTGGTGTGGTTTCAAAAGGGAATGATTAGTAACACCTAAGATTAAAAAGCAGTTTTCAAAGTTTTGAAAGATGAGATGGGGGGCAGTTCACCACTGCAGGTCCTAGATGTAAAAGATCGGTTGGAAGCCACCCCGGCTAAAGCACTATTAGCCAAACAGGTTTGTTTCACAGTGAACCTTACTACAAAGAGCTAGAACCGTGATAGTTGCCAACTTAATCTCCTTCCTTAGTACATGAAGTAAAATTGATAAAAAATTGTATTATGAGTGTGCAAATATTTTAAGAAAGCTTGTTTTAATGCTAGTAGGCAATTTAGAAGTTCAACCTTATGAAAAATGCTGTGTAGGTTTTTACCCCAAGTCATTCATAGTGGGAGCTGGAAAAAAAGAAAACCATTGGGTTTAGGACAACAGTTCTTAGAACTCAGCTCGGCAGGGTGCCTCACTTTAAGGCAGAAACCACAAGAGCTCTGTAAAGTTGAAGCCAGCCTCGTCTGAATACTAGGTTCTAGGGCAGCCAAAACTACCCACAAAACCACCAAAGAATTCTTCAGTTTTAGAGTTTAGTCTTTGGCATGATTATCACTCTAAAAGTTAGTGAATTCTAGAGTTCTTAGAATGAACTGAAGGCTATCTAAAGCTAACAAGAAGCTCGAGGCTGGCTCTGTGGGACCTGCCTGCCTGCCTCTGACCTGCACACACGGGGTAGGGGCGATAGATAGATAGATAGATAGATAGATAGATAGATAGATCAGTTTCTTCAAAATATGGTCAGTCTTTTTTTTTATTGATATATTTTTTATTTACATTTCAAATGATTTCCCCTTTTCTGGGTCCCCACTCCCCGCAAGTCCCATAAGCCCTCTTCCGTCCCCCTGTTCTTCCATCCACCCCTTCCCACTTCCGTGTTCTGGAATTACCCTATACTCTTGCACTGAGTCCAGAACCAGGGGCCACTCCTCCGTTCTTTTTGGACATCATTTAATTTGTGGCTTAAAATTTGGCAATAGTACTAATCTTCTGTTTAATTAGGTATCTGCTAGGGACAGATATTAGGGGCAGAAGACTGATTTCTTGACACATCACAGCAGTTACCGAGAGAACAATAAGAAACAGTTTCAAGACAAGTGGGAAACTGAGTCAAAAAAATGGAACCAGAGAGCTTGTTGCAATGGCAATATAGACAGTTTGAGGGCCCAGGGCTCCTGGAGTTTCATTTCAGTATGCCTCAAACTAGTTTTATTTGGAAGTGTTGCCATCTGTGAAAGACTGTGATCGAGCCTTAGGGGCCCCTCTTTCTATATGGGTGACAGGTCTACCCAACAACCTTCAGCAAACAGCATTGAGATTTATATTTACACACACCATCTTCAACGTTTAGAATGATTAAAAGGGCCGGGCAGTGGTGGCACATGCCTTTAATCCCAGCACTCTGGAAGGCAGAAGCAGGCAGATTTCTGAGTTTGAGGCCAGCCTGGTCTACAGAGTGAGTTCCAGAACAGCCAGGGAGGGCTACACAGAGAAACCCTGTCTTGAAAAACCAAAAACAATAAAAACAACAACAACAACAACAAAAGATTAAAAGGATCAACCATTTGACCAGGCATTTTAGTTACAAGATTTTTGTACTTGTTAAGAGGCATATTGGATCTTGTCATTTATATTTTGTCATATGGAAGTTAACCCCTATCAGGTTGTCCCATGTTTTTAAATTGTGTGCAGGCATGGATATGGTGGTCCATATGAAAGTTAACCATGAAAGACTAACTTAGTGGGGTCATTTCTTTCTGCTTTTATGTAGGTTGGGGGGAGGGGTTAAATTATTCACTGTGTCAATTCCCACCGTTGTTTTTTTGAGACAGGGTCTTTAGCTGCAGCTGGCCCAGAATTTGCTGTGGAGCTCAGGCTGCACTGGAGTTCGTGGTGATCTCCATCGTGCTAGGATGCCATGCATGCACCACCACACACTGCTTTTGCATCCTGTAATAATCAAATATTTGGTCAATTCTACCTTGACGTGTGCATCCATAGAAGTCAGTGTTTCCCTTTTTACTCAGGATCCTGATCAGTGTGGGAACTAACGGACTTGTTTAAAGAAACATAATAAATCTGACCATGAGACCACTCCAGTTAGCAGCACAGACACAGCCTTAAACAATGAGTGTGTATTCTAATGCTGGGTGGCCTAACCACTCGGCCAGTTGTACACTGAAAACTGTCATACCTTCCTAATCCCAGTGAGTTCTTTCTAGGGCTGGAAGTCGCAGAGGGAAAGGGCGGCACCATCAGCTAACGAGCTTCAGACCCTCACTATCACAATATTGATTAAGCAGGGAGACCCTAATGGGCAGCCAATGGTTCCATGCCCCAGTGCCCAGTGTGCTGTCCTGTCTCAGCACCTGGTTCCCAAGAAAGAAATCACAAATGCGGGGCGGTGGTGGCCATGCCTTTAATCCCAGCACTTGGGAGGCAGAGGCAGGTGGATTTCTGAGTTTGAGGCCACCCTGGTCTACAGAGTGAGTTCTGGGACAGCCAGGGCTACACAGAGAAACCCTGTCTCACAAATACACCCAGCTCAGACTCATTCAGAAGTTTAGACTTGCTGATTACCACCAGGGGTCTGTCTTTCTTCCTTTTTTTTTTTTTTTTTTTTGTTTGTTTTTTGTTTTGTTTTGTTTTGTTTTCGAAAAAGGTACCTGGGAGATCGGGGCTATTGCCTGGAGGTACAAGTACCTTCCTCCATCACCTGACCTTGACTTTCGGCTTTTTCAAGAGGGTTTCTCTGTGTAGCCCCCGGCTGTCCTGGAACTCACTCTGTGGCTTCAAACTCAGAAATCCACCTGCCTCTGCCTCCCAAGTGCTGGGATTAAAGGCGTGCACCACCACTGCCCAGCAACCTTTCCTTTTGAGACTCTTGCTAAATGTTGTTACTGTGTTGGCCAGCAAAAGCTCCAGGAGTCTGTCTTCACTTCCTCCATCTGGACTTGCAAGCACTCGACCAACAGCCTTTTTTTTTAAAGGTCCAGCTGTGATTGAGTACTGTATTGCAGACATTCAGATGAGGCTCTCAATATCTATTCATAAATGTCATTACTTCTTTATAGCTTGAAAGCATAAGATTGTGAGTCAAAGTATGTGACCTGAAAACACTGTTGAGCTGCTGAATGAATAAATTTCCAACACTTAATCCTATCAAATTGAATCAGAAATCTGTTATCAGATATACTGATTTACTGTTGTAAGGCTACACCAAGGATGCTCATATTCTGTGGCAGTGTCAATAAATGCATGCTAATTTTTTAAAACTCAAGATCCTAGTACATATTTTCCATTTAAAACACATTTTAAAATTGTGATGGTGTGAGCTAGTAAACCAGCACAAGTGGTAGAGGCAGGAGGGTCAGGAGTTCAAAGTGATTAATAGTAGATGAGTTCAGGGCCAGCCTGGTTAGACAAGACCGTGTCTGAAAACCACCAACACTAAACAAATTGTCTCAGGCGCTTCTCTTCATAGTAATATTAAACTTACGGGCTCCACTCTGGAATTTAGGGGACATGGATGTAGCCCTGCAAGGATTACTTGCCTAGCGTGTGCAGGCCCTGGGTTCAACCCCCAAAATTCCCATGAGTTTGGTTCTAAAGGATGCAAAGTTCTGTTTCTGGGGCCAGAGAGGTGACTTAGCACTGGCTGCTCTTCCACAGGAGCCAGGTTCGATTCCCAGCACCCACGTGGCAGCTCACAGCTCTAACTCCTGTCCCAGGGCATCTGACACACGGACACACATGCAGGCAAAACACCAATGGACATGAAAAAAAGGGAAAAATTTTGGTGCTCTTCCGTCTAATGAGACTTCTAGCAGGAGTATCTATAATCAGAAAAGGCTTGGTAGAATCCTGCAGGGGACATGGTCACTGGATAATGATTGAGGTTGTTACGGGATCACAGCATCGATGCTGGTGTCCACAGTAAGGAAATCCTTAACAAGGCTTCTAGACACTAACCGCCAAGTGCATCCGGTCAGCAGTGCTCCATCCACTGAGGTTCCTTTATCTGATCCCACAGAATGGGCCGTCGTCGCTTGGTTCAAACAGTGCATACCTGTAATCCCAGCCATTTCCAAGGCTGAGGCAGAAGTGTGAGGAATTTGAAGCCAGCCTGGGCTACATAGACCCAATACAAAGTGGAACAAAAGATGGAGATTGCTACCATTCGTACCTGCGGCATTCTTTTTCAGTTCTAGTAACCACAGTGGCTAATCTTTGACTTCTCCCTGACCTCTCGTCAGAGCTCCTAAGTATTTAAATGACACCACATAATGTCAGTTGGTGCACGCAGGATCCTGAGGCATAATCCTCACTTAAGTAATCGTTTCTTAGTTTCTATTGGACATTCTCAAAGGTCTTTAGCTTTATTTGACTCCATTACAGTGAACTGATAATTGCATGGTAAGGCCACTTGGAAAAACTAACCACTTCGGGCTGGGGAATGTGGCTCAGTGGTTGGAATGTTTGCCTTGCATGTGCAGAACCCTGGGTTTGATCTCCTACAGCAGGTAAACCCAAGCATGGCCTAAAACTGGAGGCAAGAGCACTGTATAGCAAGGCGGAAGCCACCCTGTGCCCAGCTGAGTCAGCATGTGTCTCAGCTTTAAAGGAAGGGGGTTTCACGAGTGCCTCCTCACACCATTCTCAACCACAGCTGAGAATCTTCAGGAATTCTTCCTCGAACTAAGTGAAGCAGAAATTTTCTTTCTTGGAACTCCCACCCAGTAACCCTTCCTCCCATCTCCAGAAGTCTCTTTGGAAGGGATGCTTTCTCATAGGTTTCACAGTGGAATCAGGAGGGATGGGGGGTGGGGGGTGGGGGATGGGGGAGGGGGGAGGGGGGATAATGGACCTGAGGCCTGCTTAGTGCCTTGGCAGTTCATCATGCCTAGGGAGGATCCTCCCTCTGTGTGAGAACCATGCTTGCCTGTTCCTGCAGTGATTTAGGCTTCACTTTGAGCATAAGAATTGAATAGTTAGTGTGAAAGACCAGTAAAGCCAAGAGAAGGGGCAGGAAAGCGCCCAGAAGAAGCCCTTGTAAAGCAGCATGCTAATTCGCTGTACTAGCTTAACTCTTGAGGAAGCCGAGAGTTAATCTCATGTTAAACTTGCAACTTGGAATCAGAATGTATATGTGCTTTAAGAATTTCATAATTTGGTTTAATGCAGCATAGTTTTAATACATATTTAATTACTAAATTCCTTCTAGAAGTTATATTGCAGAAGAAGAGAGGCTTTCTTCTTCTTTTTTTCTTTTTTCTTTTGGTTTTTCCATACAGGGTTTCTCTGTGTAGCCCTGGCTGTACTGGAACTCACTCTGTAGACCAGGGTGGCCTCGAACTCAGAAATCTGCCTGCACTCTGCCTCCCAGAGTGCTGGGATTACAGGCGTGCACCACCCCGCCCAGCTAAAAGATATTTATTTATTTATTGATTTATTTATCATATATAAATACACTGTAGCTGTCTTCAGACACCAGAAGAGGATGTCAGATCTCTTTACGGATGGTTGTGAGCCACCATATAGATGCTGGGATTTGAACTCATGACCTTTGGAAGAGCAGTCGGTGCTCTTACCTGCTGAGCTATCTCTCCATCCCCTTTTTTTTAAATTGCATTTCAGATCAGTATCTAAAAGATATGAGAAATATTTTTATTTTTCTTATTAAATTCTTATGAAACTAAATCTCAAAGTCTCAAGCCCTTTTCCTTTTTTCTTTCGGTATTTTGTTTGTTTGCTCTTGTTTTTTTTTTTTCCTTTTTTGAGACAGTTTTCCTATGTCATTATTCCTGACTCTCCTGAACTCACTACATAGGCTGAGCCGACCTCAGACTCAGAGCTCTGCCCGCCTCTGCCTCCCAGCACTGATGTTAAGGCCGCCATGCCTGACTCAAGCTCTTCCTCCTTGTGCTTCCTGTGCTGCTCTTATAGAGTGAATGCTCACACGTGCGTGCACACACACGCGTGCGGGTGCATGTGAGTGTGGATGCGGGTGCGGGTGATGCATACCTATGTGTGACCGATGCCTGTAAGCACCTGCTGCGTGTGGCGTCAGAGTCCTGCTCTGTCTCTTTCCACCCTATTCTCTTGAGACAGGGTCTCTCTCCAAACCTAGACCAAGGCTGCCAGGCAGCAATGATGGCCCCACAGCCAGCACTGCTGGGATTACAGATACAAAGACCCATGCCTGGCCTCTTATTTGGTGTTGGGGTTTCAAACATAGGACCTTTTGTTTGCACAGCAAAAAGTCACCCAGTTGGCATGGCACCAGCCTTGTTTTGGTTTTTGAGGTCTCACAGAGTTAAGGTTTGCTTTCAACTTGCTATGTTGCTAAAGAACTGTTAATTTTATACCTTTTTTTTTTTTGAAAAAAGATGTCAGTAAAGACCGTTCATGTCTGTCTGGTGGGAGAATGGCAGCAGGCCAGTTTCTATAGCCAGTTCTGACATTTATTGCTCAATAGCATATTTCTGAATTTCAACCTTCAAATATATGAGTCAAGTTGAGCTTGGGGGCACATATCTGAAACCCCAGCACTCAGGAATCCTGAGGCAAGAGAACTTAAAGTCTGAGGCCAGCCTTGGCTACATGGGGAGAACCTAGATAGATAGATAGAAAGATAGAAAGATAGATAGATAGATAGATAGATAGATAGATAGATAGATAGATAGATAGATAGATAGATTAGGAAATCCCGTGGTAATAGTTTCCCCAAATGTACTATCCAAGGTTTACTGCACACCATTTGAAAGAGGCCACCGCAGACTTCATCTTTCTCCTGCTGAAGAATCTAAGACTGGGAGAAAATTCAGGCCAGTTCAGAGCAGCTGTGGGGTCACGTGCCGGGTCAGCAGGTCAGCAGGTCAGCGCCGCCATGCTGTTCTCCGCTGTTTATGACTGAGAGGAGCGGGGTTGCACTGGAGCCTTTACGACTCTCAGAGACAGCAGTGAGTTTAAGGCTCTGTGTGCTTTTCTCCAGTTCCTGGCACTCCCTAGTTTCAAGTTCTACGTAAACCATTTCTTCAGAACATGGTTGATTTTTGTTTGCTTTCTTTTATGGCTGTGAGATGGATTCAGCCTACGCCTCAGCATGGCGGGCGGGCGTGCAGTAGAGTTTTGTATCGGCACCATGACTGTACACCTCCAAATGGCTGTTGGTGGAAATGAGCACAAATTATGTAGGCAAGCAGAAAATAAACATGCATGAAGCTGACTTATCACTGAAAAAGTTTGCTTCCTACACAGATACTGAAAGTAACTTGAAGAAAATCAAGTTTGATGTTTCAAGTATATCACATAGTAATATATATAGCCATTTAGAAATATCCTGCCTTTTAAGAAACCCTTTGTAAACTAGCCTGGAACTGAATCGAGCCCAGGATGTACTGAGACTCACAGAGTTCCTGCCCCAGTCTCGTGAGTATGTGATTAACAGGGCTGGGTCCCAGTACCCAGTTGCTGTCCTGATTGTGTGTGTGGGGGGTTGGGGGGAGGTTCTGGGGATCAAACGCAGAGCCTTGTACAGGCAAGGAGAGCTCTCAAGGGCCCGATCTCTTTACCTACCACGACCACTTCTATTTTCTATTAATAATACCCAGTCTCCTTTTATTAGCCTTGTAGCCATCCCTCCCTGAGTCTTTCACTCTTTCATTCCTGGGTGTGGCTGCATTTGCGTGGACCATGTGTCTGTGTAGAGATCAGTTCTGTCCACCTTCATGTGGGTTCCCCGGGACCAAAGCTCACGTCGACAGGTATCGCCTGCTGAGGCGTCCCACTGTCCAACCAACTCTTGAGGGTAAGATTCAGGCCCTTCCAGAGGAGGACCTCATGGGAGGGCATGGTGAATGAGACATGCAGTGACTGGAACCATCTGGATCCTGAGGTGTCCTATACATGCTGACGTCACCCAGCTGGGTTACAGAGTGTGGCCGAGAAGGATGAGGCATTTTCTTTTCACAGGGGTTTGAGACCAGCTGGCTCCTCTGTTTCACGCTTCATGTTGAAATCACACACACTGATAAAAGGCTGTGGCTGGGGAACTTTCTTGGGTCACCCTGTTTGTCACAGGTTCTGAAATCTCTCATGAGTCCCTTGGGAGGTCCCATGGCTCTCTCCACGCTGAGAATGTAGCCTAGAGCCTTGCTTACCTGGGTCACTTTGGGTCTGAGCTATACCTCCAACACCTGGTCGGTCTTTATCATTATTGGAGGGGGGTAGTTAGGTTTGATATTGGTTTTTCGAGACAGCTTTTTTTATAGTCCTGGCTGTTCTAGCTCTTCGACTAGGCTGGCCTTGAACTCGGAGATATGTCTGCCTCGGCCTCCCAAGTATGCGTCATTGTACCTGGCTCCTGTTCATTATGGTAACACTAGTGTATGCATATGCATATGCGATGTATATGATGTATGTGTATGTGCGTGTGTGTGTGTGTGTGTGTGTGTGTGTGTGTATTTCTTACTGTCTTTATTGGCAAAATTCCTTTTGGGAGATGACTGATTGAGGGACATCATGGTGTCAGTAGCTAGCATTCAAAAACCTTCTTTGAGATCGTATTTTTATTTTATGGGGCTTTGCCTATGTGTATGTCTGGCTGTGTGTGTCCTGCAGTGCTCACAGAGACCAGCAGAGGGAGTCAGAGGCCCTGGGACATGAGTTACACATAGTCACCAGCTACCACGTGGGTGCTGAGAACCAAATCTCAGTTCTTTTGGCTGCTCCTGGTGGCACCTGCTGAGCCCTCTCCACAGCCCCAGCGTCTAGCATTTTAGATTCTGGGACAAGATTATAAGTTTTATTTTTTTAACCACAAGCACAGGGAGCAAAGCTTAACTTTATATTAAAGAAAAAAATCAAAGCAATTGAAATTAAAAGCCAAGCTACAGTATAACTGAGGCTTATCAATAGTAATTTTAAGGTATTTCTCCCAGGGATTAATATGTAGCATATGTTTAAGGTCTTCATAGTTCAGAGATGAAGGCTACCCAAAGATTTCCTAACTGTGTCTCTCTCGTTCACTGGAAGGCAGTATATGGAACTCTATTGAGGCACAGTCTGAAAAGAAGATTCAAACACAGAGTTTCTGACTTGTAAATGCTATCTTTGGGGCTTCTAAATAAGCACAGTTAGATATGAGCTCCTTTGGGTGACTAATTGAAGAATGTTTTCTTTCATTGCCAGGATTATGAGAATACTGTTGCTAACAATTGTATTTCTTTAGCCCTAATAGAAACATTTTATTTTCCATCAGTAAATATTGATCTAAATTTATATGTGTGTACATTGTCTTTTACAGTGTCTATACCAATAATTTTTGTAAGTAATCTACATAAGGTATTTATAATGTGACTTTTGTTTGAACAGGATCTCTACATAGCCACGGCTGGCCTGGAACTGTGGGCCATCCTCTTGCCTCTAAAATGCAGGCATTTCCAACAAGAGTCAGCCACCCCGGTACCTCTAACTAGCAGAAGATGGCCTTGACCGCTCCAGACTCCTGTTTACCATGTAAGCCCTGGGACCTCCAGGCCTCTGCCAGCACACCTCAAGTTTTAAAGTTTATACATTGTTTCATCATCTTTTCCCCTCTTCGTATTCAGTCACCGCATATATTCCAAACAAGTTCTGTTCTCCCTTTAGAACTCCTCCTAGTGTTCCTACTTTAGCTCTCGCTATCTCTTGGAATTGGTCACTGGTGGTTATTTGTCCGCTGATCATGTGAGAGAGACAGGGTCTCACTGTGTAGTCCCGGTTTATATCCACTTTGTAAACCAGGCTAGCCTGGAACCCTCAGAGACTCACCTGCCTCTGCATCCCCCCGCTCCTACCCCCCGCTTTTAGTACATGCAGCCTGGCTTGGCTATAGAGGCATAGGTAAGAGTCTCCCAGATGCTCAAGGGAACCCAAGGTGAACTTTAATTCAAACTTACTCGTTCAAAGTTACCTCGATGTTTACATTTTATTCTGCTGGATCTCCTAGGAACAGCCTCTGTGGCACATTTTCTCAGCCTTAGCCTCTGCTGCCTTGCCCTGCCCCTGCCCTTCAAGCAACACTGGCTAATAAACAGAGCAAAGCTAAAAGGAAGAGTGTTGCTTCTACCCTAAAAAGCCTTCCACAGGGATTTCCAAGCTGCTCTGGGGTCCAAGAGCTTCTTTGAAGATGCTGGAGACCTCGCTGGCTGGGGCCTGGGCTGGGCCAGCCTCAGCTGTGAGTGCCTGGCTTTTATGTCCTCATGCTCTCCGATGCTGGGGCTTTCTCTGTGCAGCCCTAGCTGTCCTGGAACTCACTCTGTAGACCAGGCTGGCCTCAAACTCAGAAATCCACCTGCCTCTGTCTCCCAAGTGCTGGGATTACAGGCATGTGCCATCACCACCGCCCGCTTCTTTTCTTTTCTCTTTTCCTTTCCCTTTCTTCCTACCTTCCTACCTTTCTTTCTTTCTTTCTTCCTTCCTTCCTTCCTTCCTTCCTTCCTTTCTTCTTCCTTCCTTCCTTTCTTTTGTAAACTAGGTGTGGTGACCTGTAATTCCTGTGCCTGGCAGGAAGGTTGCTGTGAGTTTGAGGCCACACTGAGCTCCAGAGTTCAAGAAACAAGTCAGTAATTTAAGAGCACTGGTGTGTACTATATTAACAGGAGTGATATTACGGTGGCCTTGTGGTCATGGCTTAGCTTCTACTTTCCGTATTTTTGAGCTGTTTGTTTTGTTTAGTTTTTTGAGACAGTATCTTTGTGTAGCCCTGGCTGTCCTGGAACTCACTCTGTAGACCAGGCTGGCCTTGAACTCAGAAATCCGCCTGCCTCTGCCTTCCCAGTGCTGGGATTAAAGGCGTGCGCCACCTCCATCTGGATGAACTTTAATTCTTAAAAGACTCAGTAAGATGAAGTATTTCTTTTTGTTTTGTTTTGTTTTGTTTGGATTTGTTTTTTTTTTTTTTTTTTTTTTTTTTTTTTGAGACAGGGTTTCTCTGTGTAGCCATGGCTGTCCTGGAACTCACTCTGTAGACCAGGCTGGCCTTGAACTCAGAAATCCATCTGCCTCTGCCTCCCAGAGTGAGTATTTCTTCTATTCTTGTTTTACAAATGATCATCGAAGCTAGACTTAAAAATCAATTCAATAACTTGCACAAGAGGTTTGGGATTTGAGTCCCTCTGAGTGGCAATATCAGGTGCACCCCACACCTGGGGCAGACGAGGCTAATGAACAGAAGCAGCAGAGCCTGTCACCTGCGGCAGAGCCCGTCACCTGCGGCCTGCGGTCGTCACCATCACAGCACGGCAGAGCCAGTCACCATCACAGCACTGCAGAGCCCGTCACCATCACAGCACTGCAGAGCCAGTCACCATCACCTCACTGCAGAGCCCGTCACCATCACAGCACGGCAGAGCCCGTCACCATCACAGCACTGCAGAGCCCGTCACCATCACAGCACTGCAGAGCCAGTCACCATCACCGCACTGCAGAGCCCGTCACCATCACCGCACGGCAGAGCCCGTCACCATCACAGCAAGGCAGAGCCCGTCACCATCACAGCACGGCAGAGCCCGTCACCATCACAGCACGGCAGAGCCCGTCACCATCACAGCACTGCAGAGCCCGTCACCAACCATCACAGCACTGCAGAGCCCGTCACCATCACAGCACTACAGAGCCCGTGTCACCATCACAGCACTGCAGAGCCCGTCACCATCACCTCACTGCAGAGCCCGTCACCATCACAGCACTGCAGAGCCCGTCACCATCACAGCACTGCAGAGCCCGTCACCATCACAGCACTGCAGAGCCCGTCACCATCACCGCACGGCAGAGCCCGTCACCATCACCGCACGGCAGAGCCCGTCACCATCACAGCACTGCAGAGCCCGTCACCATCACAGCACGGCAGAGCCCGTCACCATCACCGCACGGCAGAGCCCGTCACCATCACAGCAAGGCAGAGCCCGTCACCATCACAGCACGGCAGAGCCCGTCACCATCACAGCACGGCAGAGCCCATCACCATCACCGCACTGCAGAGCCCGTCACCATCACAGCATTGCAGAGCCCGTCACCATCACAGCACTGCAGAGCCCGTCACCATCACAGCACGGCAGAGCCCGTCACCATCACAGCAAGGCAGAGCCCGTCACCATCACAGCAAGGCAGAGCCCGTCACCATCACAGCACTGCAGAGCCCGTCACCATCACAGCACTGCAGAGCCAGTCACCATCACCTCACTGCAGAGCCCGTCACCATCACAGCACGGCAGAGCCCGTCACCATCACAGCACTGCAGAGCCCATCACCATCACCGCACTGCAGAGCCCGTCACCATCACAGCATTGCAGAGCCCGTCACCATCACAGCACAGCACGGCAGAGCCCGTCACCATCACAGCACTGCAGAGCCCATCACCATCACCGCACTGCAGAGCCCGTCACCATCAGCGCACTGCAGAGCCCGTCACCATCACAGCATTGCAGAGCCCGTCACCATCACAGCACAGCACGGCAGAGCCCGTCACCATCACAGCAAGGCAGAGCCCGTCACCATCACAGCAAGGCAGAGCCCGTCACCATCACAGCACGGCAGAGCCCGTCACCATCACAGCACGGCAGAGCCCGTCACCATCACAGCATTGCAGAGCCCGTCACCATCACAGCACTGCAGAGCCCGTCACCATCACAGCACGGCAGAGCCCGTCACCATCACCGCACGGCAGAGCCCGTCACCATCACAGCACTGCAGAGCCCGTCACCATCACCGCACTGCAGAGCCCGTCACCATCACAGCACGGCAGAGCCCATCACCATCACCGCACTGCAGAGCCCGTCACCATCACAGCATTGCAGAGCCCGTCACCATCACAGCACTGCAGAGCCCGTCACCATCACAGCACTGCAGAGCCAGTCACCATCACCTCACTGCAGAGCCCGTCACCATCACAGCACGGCAGAGCCCGTCACCATCACCTCACTGCAGAGCCCGTCACCATCACAGCACGGCAGAGCCCGTCACCATCACAGCACTGCAGAGCCCATCACCATCACCGCACTGCAGAGCCCGTCACCATCACAGCATTGCAGAGCCCGTCACCATCACAGCACAGCACGGCAGAGCCCGTCACCATCACAGCACTGCAGAGCCCATCACCATCAGCGCACTGCAGAGCCCGTCACCATCACAGCATTGCAGAGCCCGTCACCATCACAGCACAGCACGGCAGAGCCCGTCACCATCACAGCAAGGCAGAGCCCGTCACCATCACAGCAAGGCAGAGCCCGTCACCATCACAGCACGGCAGAGCCCGTCACCATCACAGCACGGCAGAGCCCGTCACCATCACAGCACGGCAGAGCCCGTCACCATCACCGCACTGCATGAGGACTGGAATGGGTGCTGGGCAGCACATGCGCATTCTGCTGGTATTGGCCTGAAGACGAAGTCTGTGCATTTCAGACTCTAAGGTAACACACCTGTGGTCCGGTTCACCTCATTAGTAAGTGTCACCTATGCCAAACATGTGGTCAAGTGCTAGCTTTAGTGTGGATGGTAGAAAACCACCAACCCCACACCTGAATCTTCCATGTAGTTTTTCCTGGAAATGTTATTTGTTGTCCACAAAATAAAACTCTCTAACTGTATTATCACTCTGACAACCCTGAAATCCAGGAGTTTTATTTTTCTATTTCTAGATTTGTAACATATACACTTATATGCTGGTTGCTGAAAATACTGCATCCGGAGAATAGTTGTTTTGCAAGAGCTTTGTTTCTGGTGGAAGAAACACCTAAAAAATGAAAATTAAAAAAAAAAAAGCCGGGCAGTGGTGGTGCACACCTTTGATCCCAGCACTTGGGAGACAGAGGCAGGCAGATTTCCGAGTTCGAGGCCAGCCTGGTCTAGAGTGCGGTCCAGGACAGCCAGGACTACACAGAGAAACCCTGTCTCGAAAAAACCAATATATATATATATATATATATGCTGATATGTAATATATCGGCTGATATGTGATATACATAATATGTAATATATATGCCGAGACCTAATATTTCAGACATGGTGGGGAGGCAGGAGGGCAGGACAAGGAATGGTAGAGAACTTCAGTTTCCGTAAGCCAGTCAGTTTCTGTCATCCAGACTTCAATGGTTGGACTGACCTTCATAATTTCCAGTACCAAGATTCTGTGTTCAGGAATGGCGGAGCCGTGGGGTGGAGTAAATGCTCAAATATTTCGGAAAGGAACACGCCCACCCCCAGCTGGCTTTCAGATGCTCTTTGCCACCAGTTCCTGAGCTGTGCCCACCTTTACCACGGAAAGCTGAGTCCAATGAAAAGTTTTCCTGTTAGGTGCGTGACCCACGGCAGTCACGGCTCCAGAGACTCAGAGCAACCCGAGGCCATGCTAGGAACTTGCTGTGAACTGACCTGTCAGTTCTACCTAATATTTCCAGTCGAATATATATGGAGTGCTATTAAGTAGTTTGCTATTTTAAAAACATTACAGATTCATGCCAATGTTTTCACTGGGGTTAGAAGCTCACACAAAGCTGAGCTAGAAAGGCCAATGGAGAGATTGGGTCCCATGGCTTCCATGGATCCTTAGATTAAAGAAAAGCACTGGAGAATGACTTGGTGGTTAGGAGCACATGTTCTTGCAGAGGACCTGGGTTCGATTCCTACAACCCACACGGTGGCTCACAGCCAGTTCCAGGATGCATCTGATATATAGATACATCTCTATGGCTGTGTGTGTGTGTGTGTGTGTGTGTGTGTACAAAACACTTATATAGATATAGATAAAATAAACCTTTTTTTTTTTAAAGTCATGCACCAGCACAGCTGTCTTTATTTCTCTTTCTTTGCTGAGGGGCTAGGGATTAGCCTCTGAATGCTATGCAAATGCTCTGTCGCTGAGCTGCATCCAGTTTTGTCTTGCTAAATGACCTGGCTTTTGTCATCCAGGGAGGCCTTGAACCTCCTCCTGAACCTGCCCCCAGAGCTCAGGATATAGATAGGCCTGGACCACTAGACGTAGCTTTCCTTTTGATATTGCTAAATCACTGTTCCTTGAAGCTTCCAAGCCTAAATATTAAATGCTCTGCTAGTAGTATTGATTTGAGACAAGTTCTCAATGGTTAGCCCTAGTTGTCATGGAACTAGCTCTGTAGACCAGGCTAGCCTCAAAACCACAGAGGACCTAGGTGCTCGGTCTCAAGCGCTGGGACTGAATGCACTGGCACACCTGGATGAAAAGTCCTGATGTTTTAAAAACCAAAAGTATACATTCACACACTGGGTAGTTCCCGGGTGATACCACAGAGTAACTGTGTGGAAGGATATATCACAGAAACAAAACTATCCTTTTGAAAAAAATTTACGACTCTGTGGCAAATGTCATAATCCATATAGATGAACACTAAACTTGTCACCTTTGGAACTGCGATTGGGTAACAGGGCACAAAGGGCAGGAAGGCAGAAGAGGGGACTGACTGTCTCAGGAAAGAAGGGACCTGGTGACAGATGGGCGTGTTAGAGCGAAGGGGAGGAGGTATGTATCCGAAATGCTGGACCATTGCAGGCCACAACAGCTAAGCTTCGTCTGGGCCGCCCGGCTGGCCGGTACCTCCTGTACCTCCCAGCACTGGAGAGGCAGATAGGCAGAGCTCCATGAATTCAAGATCAGCCTGGTCTACAGAGCTAGTTCCAGAACAGCCAGGGCTACACAGATAAAACCTGTCTCAAAAACAAACAAACAAACAAATTTAAAAGAAACCACAAAAATGAAAAGAAGAAAAAAGGCTGGGGGGTGGTGAGTGTCGGTGTGCACAGCAGTCTTGGGTGGCCGGGGTCATCCCTGGAGGAAAGGGCCTTCACAGACCTCCGAATCCGGCGATTGATTCCGGATCTAGGTGGTAGTTATACGGGTAAATCCATTGTACAATCATTCATCAGATTCTATATTTTTTATAAATAAACTTGATTTTTAAAAAAAGGAACTAAAGAAGCGATCCTACCACAGTAGTTATGGGAGTTCCTGTCTCCCTGCAGCACTCTGCCTACCTCTGCCTTGGGGTAACTATGACTTTGGATTCCCCAGAATAATTCCTTCCACCTCCGGGTCTGGCCAGTCATGGCAGTCTACATGGAGTTCAGTGACTGTGGGTGAGTCTTAGGGAGGCCAGTCAGAGTCCTTGTGTTGGGGCTGAGAAAGCAGGAAAGAAAGACTTGCTGTTACTATGTTAATCCCTGCATACATTTCTTTTCTTTTCTTTTTTTTAAATCTTGACTGCTTATAAATTTAAAAATCTGCAGTCAGGAAGTCATTCTTGACCGTCTCAGATCTTGTCACCCGTGGTGCGGTATAAGGCAGGTGACAGCTACCCCTCAGCCTGTCCTGCACTGTCCTGCTAACACGTCGGCTTCTTAGCCAAAGCAGGGAAAAATGTCCCTGTGTTTCTTCTTCTTTCAAGGCAATTAGGAACCTGTGAAAGGTCGAATCGTATAGTGGAAGATTTGTTTTTGTTTAGAAAGGCTTTACCAATACACAGACGACAGAATGGTGTCTCCCGTCCGTCCTTTCGTTGGAGGCCATGTCCTCAATCCTCTAGCCCTTTGGAGTTTTCCTCCTCTAGGTCCCTGATGCTGTTTGGTGAAAAGCCTGAGAGTTCTTTATGAAAGGGGTGGCTATCACAAGTATACCTGAGATGCACTCCCTGTAGGCCTGAGAAGGAATGCAGGTCTTGTGTGGTTTCCTGACTCCATTTTCCAGTGTTCACACTATTACTACAAAACAAAACAAATGGCACAGTATTCAGTCCTTAGTGCCTTGTACAGAAGAAAGAAAAACTACAGGAAGAAAAATGAGAGTGGACAGTGCCGTGTATATGTAATCGTATTTTTGATATCTGCCCCTCTAACCCCTACCATGTTAGGGTGCATACATCTAAATGCATTTTTTCCCCAGAAACAAAATAACATGGCTTTTAATGACAATTACTTCTTGTCCATTTCAGTGATGTCTTGGATCCAAAACACAATCTGTGTGTTTGTTTCTTGGACCCCGTGTTGAGAGTCCGCCCACTGCTGTCACATGATCTGCCCTCTCAGCCCAGTGGACTCCTCGGAACTTGTGTTTTCTTTGCCTCATTCTCTGACACGTGTTTCCACACATCTCACTGAGCCTCACACACAGAGACCAGGATCCTTTATAGGAAAGCGATCTCCGTCTCTGAGTTCATGCCGGAGATCTCTGTCTCTGAGTTCTTGCCAGAGATCTCTGTCTCTGAGTTCTTGCCAGAGATCTCCGTCTCTGAGTTCATGCGGGAGATCTCCGTCTCTGAGTTCATGCCGCCGCTTTAGATGGCGCAGTGGGTAAGTTCAAATGACAGCATCCATCCTATGGCTAAGTGTGACCGTCACAGCAAGGCTGCATTCTCCCGCGGTCTTTAGGGAATTTAAAACTGCTACGTACGACTTATTCTATATATGGTATTAAGGCCCTTGCAAGTAAGTCTTAGGCAGAAAAAACCTCCCATGAGACACATGATGGGATGTCAATGACCTCAAGTGAGGAGAAGCCCTATCTCCTGATGCTCCCCATGTAAGAATTATTCCATACACTGTGGTCTTGCTAGCTATCAAACAAATGACACCTGGTAATTTATTTCCCAACAGTATTTTTAATGTAAACTTTGTCTGACTCATTTGCACTGCCGAATGGTGAACCCTTGATCCCATGGGCGTCTGGGCACCCAACCATCCCCACTCTTGATATTTTGCTTTAAGGACTCTCTCCTATTGAGTCATAGAGAGATGCAGATATTGATCACCGTGTAATACACAATAGCGTCATATATACAAACAACCCAATCAGACGATCAGAATAAGGAAATCTAGGACTGGATATTTAAGCAAAGCTTCCAAGCCCAAGGCAAATGAGTATAGAACTGACTTCAGCCCCACATTTGTCCCCCCCCCCCCCCCCCCCCCCCCCCGCTCTTCTGACCCTTGCTGGCTGTTCTGTCATCTTTCCTGGACTCTTCCCCCATGTCTCAGAGTCTAGAACCAGGAGCGAGTCTCTCCTTGGGCTTGCTTGGTCTCTGCTTCCTATGAGCAGCCCTCCCAGCCTGGCCGGACCTGGCACTCTGGGGCCTAGCTCAGATTTCTCCTTTTAATACTGATTGGCTCTTGGGTTTGGAGAGATGGCTCAGTGGCTGAGAGCACTAGAGGACCCAGGTTCTATGGCCAGCATCCCTGGGCTACCATCTGTAACTCCAACTCCAGTTTGGGGCATCTGATACCTCTGGCCTCCCTGGGCACCAGGAACCCATAGACAAACATGCAGACAAAACACCCATATACATTTGTTTTTTTTTTGGTTTTTGAGACAGAGTCTCTACACAGATCTAGTGTTAAAACTCACTCTGTAGATCAGCTGGCCTCAGACTCACAGAAATCCACCTGCCCTCAAGTGCTGTGTGCCACCATGGCCAGCTCCCACATACAGTTAAGTCATTGATGATTCTTTTAAAATTTCATATATAAAGTAATTTTATCATCCACTCCATTATCTTCTCTTAGTCCCTTCCTCCTACCTGCTCCTTTCCAATAAGTCTCTTCCACTTGCATTTCTCTCTCTCTGTCTATGTGTGTGTGTGTGTGTGTGTGTGTGTGTGTGTGTGTGTGTGTGTAAGAGAGAGAGAGAGAGAGAGAGAGAGAACTTTCAGTTTCTATCTGTACCTGGAGCTGACCCTGTGCCACAGCTCTACATACCCAAATCCCTGGAGAGAACTGAGAGCACAGGTGAGACCACCAGTTCTGCTCAAATACCTGGCCCAAGAGGGACCCACCCAGAGCCCTCAAGACAGAGGAACTGAGGAGCAGCATGGGACAGGATCCTTCCCGTTTCCATCTGTGCCTGGAGCTGACTTTGTGCCACAGCACTCTATACTCAAATTCTTCCCAGAAAGAAAAGGTCTCCCAGGAGTGCTGACACACAGGCTTACCGGAGGGACGATCCATAGAGACAGCAAGACCAGCTAACACCACAGATAACCAGATGTCTAAAGGCAAGGGCAAGAACATAAGCAACAGAAACCAAGGCTACTTTCTCCCACCACAGCAAGTCCTGGATATCCCAACACATCAGAAAAGCAAGACTCTGATTTAAAATCATATCTAACGATGATAACAGAGGACTTTAAGAAGTTCATAAATAATTCCCTTGAAGAAATACAGAACACAGATAAACAACTAGAAACCCTTAAAGAGGAAACACAAAAATCCCTTAAAGAATTACAGGAAAACACAACCAAACAAATGAATGAATTGAACAAAACCATACAGGATCTAAACATGGAAATAGTAACAATAAGGAAATCACAAAGGGAGACAGCCCTGGAGATAGAAAACCTAGGAAAGAGATCAGGAGTCATAGATGTAAGCATCACCAACAGAATACAAGAGATAGAAGAGAGAATCTCAGGTGTAGAAGATACCATAGAAAACATTGACACAACAGTCAAAGAAAACGTAAAATGCATAAAGCTGGTAACCAAAAACATCCAGGAAATCCAGGACACAATGAGAAGACCAAACCTAAGGATAATAGGTATAGAAGAGAGCAAAGATTCCCAACTTAAAGGACCAGTAAATATCTTCAACAAAATTAGAAGAAAACTTCCCTAACCTAAAGAAAGATACCCATAAATATACAAGAAGCCTACAGAACTCCAAGCCAGAAAAGAAATCCCCCCTGTCATATAATAGTCAAAACACCAAATGCACAAAGCAAAGAAAGAATATTAAAAGCAGTAAGGGGAAAAGGTCAAGTAACATATAAAGGCAGACCTATCAGAATTACTCCAGACTTCTCAACAGAGACTATGAAAGCTAGAAGATCCTGTGCAGATGTCATACAGATCCTAAGGGAACACAAATGCCAGCCCAGACTACTATACCCAGGAAAATCTCAATTACCATAGATGGAGAAACCAAGACATCCCATGACAAGACCAAATTTACACAATATCTCTCCACAAATTCACCCATACTTTGAATAATAGATGGAAAACTCCAACACAAGGAGAGAAACTATACCCTAGAAAAAGTAAGAAAGTAATCTTCTTTCAACAAACCCAAAAGAAGATAGCCACACAAACATAACTCTACCTCTAACAACAAAAATAACAGGAAGCAACAATCATTGTTAGAAGCATTTAAAGAAATGTTCAACATCCTTAGTCATCAGGGAAATGCAAGTCAAAACAACCCTGAGATTCTACCTCACACCAGTCAGAATGGCTAAGATCAAAAACTCAGGTGACAGTAGATGCTGGAGAGGATGTGGAGAAAGAAGAACACTCCTTCATTGCTGGTGGGATTGCAAGCTGGTACAACCACTCTGGAAATCAGCAGTTGGTTCCTCAGAAAATTGGACACAGTACTACCTGAGGACCCAGCTATACCACTCCTGGGCATATACCCAGAAGACGCTCCAACATATAATAAGGACACATGCTCCACTATGTTCAAGCAGCCTTATTTATAATAGCCAGAATCTGGAGACAACACAGATGCCTTTCAACAGAGGAATGGATACAGAAAATGCGGTACATTTACACAATGGAATACTACTCAGCTATTAAAAACAATGTATTCATGAAATTCTCAGGCAAATGGATGGATCTAGAAAATATCCTGAGTGAGGTAACTCAGTCATAAAAGAACACACATGGTATGTATTCACTGATACGTGGTTATTAGGCAAAGAGCAGGAAATACCCACAATACAACTCACGGACCACATGAAGCTCAAGAGGAAGGAAGACCAAAGAGTGGATGCTTCAGTCCTACTTCGAAGGGAACAATATAGTCAAGGGAAGTAGAGGGTGGGAGGGACTTGGGAGGAAGTGAGGAGGGGGAGGGGGAAAGGGGGCAGACTCAGGTATGGGAGGAGATGGAGGAGAATTGAGCAGAGGTGTGTGGCAATGGGGGATGGGGAACTGGGGATAGTAACCAGAAAGACCCAGATGCCAGGAAAACAGGAGGCTCCCAGGACCCCACAGGAATGACATTAACTGAAATACCCCACAAATGGGGAGGGGGAACCTGTGGAGACCATATCCAGAGGTCAGGCATTGCCCCCCAGTTGAGGGATAAGGCCACCCACCCAGCTCCAAAATTTTAACCCAGAACTGCTCCTGTCTAAGGGAAATACGGGAACAAAGTGGATCAGAGGCTGAAGGAAAGGCCATGCAGAGACTGCCCCACCTGGAGATCCATCCCACATGCAGACACCAAACCAGACATGATTGTGGATGCCAAGGAGGGCTTGCTGACAGGAGCCTGGTATAGCTGCCTTCTGAGAGGCTCTGTCAGAGCCTGACTGATAAGGAGATGGATGCTCACAGCCAACCATCGGACTGAGTACAGGGACCCCAGTGGGGAGTTAGGGGAAGGACTGGGGGAGCTGAAGGGGCCTTAGCTGGCATCAGTGGGAGGGGAGGCCCTTGGTCCTGTGCAGGCTTGGTGCCCCAGTGTATGGCAATGCTAGGGTGGTGATGTGGGAGTGAGTGGGTGAGTGGGTGAAGAGTGGGTGGGTGGGTGGGTAGGTGGGGGAGCACCCTCATAGAAGCAGGGTAAGGGGGGATGGGGGCTGCAGAGGGGAGACTGGGAGAGGGGATAGCATTTGAAGTGTAAACAAAATATCCAATTAGAGAGAGAGAGAGAGAGAGAGAGAGAGTATTTATTAGAGTTACCTGCTCGAGCATAGGTGGGTGATTATTTACTTGAGCAAGAGCAACTTAGAATTGGCTACACCACTGAGGGCCGTAGGATGACATACTGATGGCCTCAGTCATGCCAATCCATCCTCGGTTTATGGCTTCGCCAGCCAAGCTGTATCCAGTCCTCCCGATCCTCTAGGGGCTGTTACGTTCTTTCTGCACGCATGCACGCACGCACGCCATCCTCCGCGTTCCCTGAGCATCGGAGAAAGTGACATAAGAGAGTGATACAATTGTCCCATTTAAGGCTGAGCGCAACAATAACTTCTCGACACTCAGATCAGTCACGAGTCTCTCCAGTGGCCATTGCCCACTCCAAGCACAATTTTTTGGAGAGCAGGGGAGACAGCGAGTACCGCTAATCCAAACCTCAGGACCCTCCAGCCGCTACCATGCGGATTTAGTTCTACTTGGAGAGTTAGCGGTGGACCTTCAATGGTGGGCCTCTCCACCATGAGCTCAAAGAGAGCTTAACCACTGTATCATCAAGATGACCTGTCTCAGGAACGGTAGTCACACTGAAAATCAAACATCGCCCCTCCAGGACTCCTACACAGCCATTCTGACCACTTTGAGACCAATGGCGAAAGGCCATTGAAGAAACAGAAAACCTTGGCGAGAGTCTTCAGAGGAGTGACAGCGGCTGAGTGTTTCTCTGCGCTGATAACAAGATATCACAAGCCTTGCATAGACTGGCCAGCCAGCTCTAAGTTAGATCTTTTAGTTACTTGTTATTTTAGTTGGCTGCACCATCTGAAGACACCAAGCCAAATATATATATATATATTAGCTGGCAGCTAGTGCCCATTGTATGAGTATTGAGTTATCACACTATACCCTAGTGTGGCAGTTCTCAACCTATGGGTCATGGCCACTTGGGCAAACCTCATGTCCAAAAATATTTGCATTACAATTCCTAACAGTAGCCAATTACAGTTATGAAGTAGAAACAACAGTATTTTATGGTTGGGGGTCACCACAACACAAGTAATTGCATAAAAGGGTCACAGTGTTAGGAAGTTTGAGAATTGATGTTCTAGCATATTACCATTCTTGTATAAATATAAAAATTCGGGGCAGGTGAGAGGGCTCAGTAGGTAAAAGTGCTCGCCTCCAAGCCCAACAACCTGAGTTCAATATCTGGAATCCACAGTAGAAGGAATGAACTAAGTCACAGAAGTTGTCTGGCTTTCTCGTGTATGCCATTGCGCATAGATGTCTATGCACGTGTGTGTGAGTGTGCAAGTAAACACCAACAACAAATTAAATTTTTAAATAAATATGAAGTTTTGGAAAATGTTAGCTCTATCTAATTACCCTAACTAGTGATTTTCTGAGTGGATCTGTATTCCTGGAAACTTGATCAAAATCCAGGTCCTTAGGTCCACCCAAACCTGTCAGGTCCACTGGTGTGGAGGGTGTGATAGTTTGCATGTGCTCATCCCAGGGCGTGGCACTTTTAGAAGGTGTGGCCTTGTTAGAGGAAGTGTGTCACTGTGGGGATGGGCTTGGAGATCTTCCTCCTAGCTGCCTGAGGATGCCCAGTCTGTTCCTGGTTTCCTTTGGATGAAGATGGAGAAGCCTCAGCTCCTCCTGCACCATGCCTGCCTGGAGGCTGCCATGGTCTGCCTCGATGACAATGGACTGAACCTCTGAGCCTGTAAGCCAGCCCCAATTCAATGTTGTCTTTTTTAAAACTTGTATTGGTCATGGTGTCTGTTCACAGCAGAAAAACCCTGAGTAAGACAGAGCTAGCCCAGCTGTCTGTGCTGTACCAGGCCCACACCGTGTGCACGCTGGGGCACTGCCCTGTGCCTGCCACGCCCATCTCTTCACACCCAGCAGCATTATACAGTCTGTACCATAACTGTTAAGGAAGCAGGGAAGAGTGAGTTGTTTTGTTGATTTTGTTGTTTTTAGGCAGGGTTGCTATTCTCTGCATAACCTGCTCCTGGAAATGTAACTGTGGTGACAAGAGAACAGAGAAAGGACAGACACACAGACAAACGCAGCCCACGGATCAGGTGGGCCCCATGAGCTCCATTGGGGCAACAGCAACAAGTTCCACTTGGAAACTAAGTTCCTCTGACCTGAGGAGGCAGGGTCACCTGAAACAGCTGACCACGGAGGTTGGCTTAGCTAATCTCGATGGGGGATGGGCGTCTCTGCAGGGGAGCAGTCCCAGGCTGCAGCCATCCCAAAGGGCGGTGGTCTGTGCTTGATGGTTCCTGCACGCGCTGTTCAATCATTTGCTGTGCCCGAGTCACCAGAGAAGGCATTGGGGTTCTTGGGAGACGGCATGGCTGTGCATATGGGAACAAGAGACATTTATTCAGGGTTTCCTCTGCCCTACACACACACACACACACACACACACACACACACAGATCTCACTCTGCAGCTCTGGCTGACCTAAAGCCTTCCATGCGGACCAGACTGGCTCCACTTGCCTCTGCTTCCTGAGTACTTTAGTTAAAGGCATGTGGCACTACGCCGCCTGGTTCGGGTTTTTATAAAGGAGAGTCTCCCAAGGCAGCCCAGGCTGGCCTGGAACCGGTGATCCTCCTGCCTCAGCCTCCCAAGTGGGACTACACTGCGCCTGGCCAGGAATGTTCTTTTGAAGTACTTATTATCACTGTTTATGTGGGGTTTGGGGACACATGTGTCGACAGCCCTGTGTACAATGAAGTTGATTTGTTCCATGTTTTCATGAGTTCTAGGGATGACACTCTGGCTTCCGTGCAAGGCCTTTATCCACCAAACCATCTCAAACACCCAGGAAGCTGATCTTTAAGCGATGAATTTTGGAACAGCAGAGCGGGCTCAGGCGTTAAGAGCGTGCACTGCTCTTGTGGGCAGGCAGAGCCTGGCACACGTATCTGAGGCCTGAAACCCGCTCAGCGCCACACCAGAGGACCTGGCACCTCTGGCCACGCTCACGTGCCTGTGCCACCCCACCCTAGCCCAGCCCATACACTTATACACAGTCGAAAACAAAGAGGATTGTCTTTTCTGAGCCCCGGTCACAGGCCAGGCAGACCGTTTGGAAGACATACAAGAAGCCAACCATGGTTTTTCTCACCTTGAAATATAAGATTTGCATACTAACTAGTTAAAGCGGCGCAAGGCAGTAAGTGACCACACTTATAATTTTAATGTTGTAATTAATTTGTGCTTGATTAGCCAGCAGTGTGGAGAAATGAACATTTGTGGTTGAACAGGCCTGGAGACTCCCTTGGCCTCAGGCTGCTTTGAGTGGATTCTAGAAAAGGGAGCAGGGCTCTGCTGCCTCTTTCCCCATTGGTGTGGTGTGGTGTGGGCAAACCAGAGACGTCTTTAGCCCATGGTGTTCATTCCAAGTCTGGGCTCAGGTGATCACGTACGATGTCTTCACAGCTCTGGGGACCTGATCCTGAAGAAAACTTAAAGTCTCTGTTGCAGTCCAGCACTTGCTACTGGATACTGCTGTTCTGGGGCTGAAACGCCTGCATTTGATCTGATTCTGTCCAGAGGAATAGGAGAGGGATTGTGGGTACTGGGTAATCCTCAAGTGTCTGAAGGAAGGAGGGAAAAGTTGAAGGAAAAGTGAGGTGAGGGAGCCTGAGGCAAAGACCTGGGAATTACACACACACACACACACACACACACACACACACACACGTGCTCACGGGCACGCTCGCATACACGCACATGCACACACACACACACACACACACACACACACACACACACACACGCGCGCGCGCACACAGGTATATGCACACACACGTGCACATGCACACATGCACACATACACCTGTGTATAAGCACATATAAGCACATATACAGGTCCCCATATACACCAGTGAACATCTTGTATAACATGATCCACAATGCACTGCAACTGTCTGCTCAGTGCCTGGTCTCCTGTGTCCCTGGAAGGACTGGTGTTCTCTTGGCTGCTATTCATTTTACTGCTAGACTTTTCTCTCACTCTTGCCAGATACACTGGGCATCTAGAAAACACTCTGCAGGTCAGAATGTGTGGCAGCTGGACCTGCCGTGTCATTCTGTGGCCAGAGCGCTTTGGAGCCAAGTGTGGGACCTGCAGACCTGCTGGGGATAGAAATCTTCATGCGATTATTTTTCCCTCCAACATCGCTTTGATATCATCTGTCCTGACTCTCTGTTTACATGGTTCAGGGACGGCTAACACTCCCCTGTCCTTACAAATATCCAAAGAGTAGTCCAGTCTTGGTACCAGGGTAGGTGTGGTCCTTCGTGGCCAGCTACGGCTGTGAGGTTGGCTCCCGCCAGGCCAGGCACCCAGAGCAGACTCCAACAGCAACTGCTGCAATGTAAGGAACTACAGGGTAGCAAAGTCGGAGGTCACCAGTGCGCTCGGCTGGATCAAAGGCCCCTCAGTCAGCCTGGAAATAGACTGGGATATCAGGCACATCACACAGTATCAGATGACACTGGGATGGATGGCTCTGTGGGCAAGGCGCTGTCCGTGTGAGCGTGAGGACCTGTGTGTCCCCCCCCCCCCCCCCCGAGGCAGACGGGAAAACCCCAGGGGCTGGCTGCCCAGAAGGTCTGTGAACTCCAGAGAGAGATAAGGGCTGACAACCCTGACAGAGCACACGGAGGAAGAAGAGAACCCACTCCCAGAGCTGTCCCCTGACCACCATGTGGTCGTGGCCCCTGTGGGCCCACATGTGCACAGAAGAGATTTTTAAAAATATTAATGTAGAAACTTCCAATGCTCGTGAGCTGCTCCAGCCTGTGCCCCACATACTGTGATGTTCAGAGCTAACAAAGAGGCTGGAGATCAGAACAATCACTGCGGATACGCTGAGGGAGGCAAACAATGCTGGGAAATCTTCCGGAACAATAGCAAAGTCATATGTTCCTTAAATACATAGACTTTTAAAAAATTTGCTATTTTTGCTATTGTTCCAGAACTGGAGATTGACACTGTGCACCCAGCCCTCGTTTTACTTTCTATTTGGAATCATGGCCTTCCTGACTTATCTAGGTTGACAACTTGAAGAAGTGGGATCTCTCCTTCCCCGTGTAGGGCCTGTGGACTGAACTCCAGCCTTCAGGTTTAGCAGCAAGAGTCTTTACCAGATGAGCCATCTCGCTGGCCCAAGCCTATAATTCTGTCAGAGAAAAGAACAATGCTAGCTAGTGCATTTCTACAACACTGAGACTTAGAAATAATCTTTACTGATAGTTGTGGCGTTTTTTATCACAAGAAGTATTTCTTGACATTTCAAAGTGAACTGTGTGTCGAAGATTAACTTGTTTAGGAGGCTGTGCTGCCCAAAACACCAGACAACAACACACATAAGAAAGAGGTAGATGAGCCGGGTGGTGGTGGTGGTGGTGGCGGCACACGCCCTTAGTCCCAGCACTCTGGGAGGCTGAGGCAGGCGGATTTCTGAATTCAAGGCCAGCCTGGTCTACAAAGTGAGTTCCAGGATAGCCAGGGCTATACAGAGAAACCCTGTCTCAGAAAATAAAATAAAATAAAATAAAATAAAATAAAATAAAATAAAATAAAATAAAATAAAATAAAATAAGAAAAAGAAAAGAAAAAAGAAAGAAAGAAAGAAAGAAAGAAAGAAAGAAAGAAAGAAAGAAAGAAAGAAAGAAAGAAAGAAAGAAAGAAAGAAAAGAAAGAGGTGGCCAGAGCCTCTGGCGCATGACACTTCTCCTGTGCTCGCCCTTGGAAGCACGGTTAACTCTGTGTTTCGTGGGCAGTGGCCTGGTAGTATTCTCCGCACTGATACGCATAGGACTACTTTATGAGGAAGTCCAGAATATCTGTGGATGCGCACACAACCTGAAGGACTGACTATCCCAGTGACCACAGGCTTCCCTTTCAACCTGCATCGAAAGGATATTTTCCGTTCCTTCCCACTTCACCCCCTCCTGCTCCTTAACTGTCTGGTTCCTTCCATTTTGTTTTGTTGTACCTTGTTATCTGGGGACAGGATCTTATTCCGTAGCTCAGGCTGGCCAGGGACTCACTATGAAGACCCAGGATGATCACTGTGATCCTCCAGCCTCAACTTCCTGAGTGTAAGGGTTATAGGCACGGACAAACCTGGCTCCTCTTCCTCTCCCTCCCTCCTTCTTCTCCCTCCCTCCCTCCCTTCCTCCCTCTGTCCTCCTTCTTTTCCTCATTCCCTTCCTTTCTTCTTTTCATCCTTTTTTTTTTAAAGACAGAGTCTTACTACATAGCTCTGACTAGTTTGAAACTCATTATGTTGACCAAGCTGGCTTCAAACTCAGAGATTCCCCTGCCTCTGTCTCCAAAGGGCTGGGGTTTGTCAAGCATGTTACCACACCTGGCAGATGTTTGTTTTTAAAATGACAAAGTAATCTAGTTTTCTAATAGATAAATACACACACACACGATAATATATTGTTTTGAGTTGTCCAAATAAGAAAGATAACTCCAGCATGTCCTCCACTGTTTACCCCAAATATTCCCTCTGCTCCTTTATTGTTTGCCTAGTCAGCCTCAAAGAGGAGTGAACAGGCCAATCAGAGGGCCTTTTCTGGAATACTCCTCTTAGAAACAAACATTCAGGATCAAAAATGTGTATAAGCTTAAATGTTTCAGATATATATATACATACACACACACACAAACACACATATATATATATGATCACATTATGTTTAAAACTGATACGTGACAAATATTTGGATTTTTGTGTTGTCTAACAGTTATCTCCTCTGCTCTCCCAGGGACAGGCGTGCCTTTGGAGCAGTGTAAGACGCACCCGAGAACAAGTGGCAAGTGCCTGCTCACGTGCTAGAGGCACATTTCTTGATTGATAATGCTTAAAAACCAACATTCAAGTGTATCGTGGAAACCTGTTCCGAATTCAGGTTTACGATACTTATGCAAAAACTCATTGCATCCTAGCACATCCTTCCTTAGTGTGACTAAGCCAAGAATGGCTTCTTGAGACACATGAGCAGAACTCAAGATGCAGCCAGAAAACCCAAGTGCAGCTCAGTTCTCTCGTGTTCGCATTAAGTCCGTCTCACTTAGAAAGACTGGGGGAGGGAGGAGCAGCGTGCTCCCCCCGACATAGGATGCTCCTCCCGTCCTGTCACCGCACTTTCTGAGAGCCATTGCAAGGGCGAGCGAGCTCTACAGTCTTCCCTTACGTGCTGGGTAGTGTATGTATGAACAGGTGCTTACCATGAATATTAATTTTCTCCCTATAGTAGTAGTGTTGCCACGGCCAGCCAGCACTGCGCCGGGGTTATCATCACTGCCAGGGTTGTCACCACTGCCAGGGTTGTCACCACTGCCACGGAGGCTGTCACTGCTGCCAGAGCAGCTGTTTGTTGCTTCCTCTCTTCTTATCTTCTTTTCTCACCCCAAACTTGCAATCCTCCTGCCTCAGTCTCCCAAGTGTTGGGATCATAGGTGTGTATGGCCACGCCTGTCATATTATATATTTCTGTCCCCTCCCCGACAAAGCCAAGAATTGCCCTTAAAGGACAGGACATTTTGCCTTTAGATCCAACCCCCTGGCACAGTACTCAACAAATGCTGACAGTCTCCTGAGGATGCTGCCAGTGTCCAGACAGAGGCGTGCAGGTGACAACGGTGACAGAACCTAAATGTTGTCAAAAGTGATTCTTTTTAAAGCCTTTTCTAAGACTTTTTTTTTTTTTTAACCTTATGTGTCTGAGAGTTTTGCTGCATGTGTGTCACCTAATGCCTGGTATCGGGAGGGCAGAGGGTGTTGGATTCCCTGGAGGGCAACTACGTAGATTGTTGTGCATGACCATATGGGTGCTAGGAACAGAGCCCAGATCCCTACAGGGCCAGCAGATAGGTGCTCTTTACTGCTGAGCCATCTCTCCAGCCCCAAGTACTTTTTTAAATGGGTAATTTTATCAATTTATTCATGACTGTGGAAGATTTTATTTCCCGAAGTTAGCCACTACACTATATCCACTTCAACAGGCTGTTTGAACAGTGAGAAGTGATGTTTCCCATCAAGTGGTGGGAGATGCACGTCTCCCTCTCAAACCCAGACAGACCAGCTGTGGAGAAGAGACAGCATGGCTTCCCAAGGCATCACGGGATGCCAGAGCTGATCTTACGACCTGGGACATTTACTCTTGGAACCCAACATTTAGGTAAGGAAACTACGTGAAGAGGCCATGTGTAGATCCTGAGGGAGGGCCAGCCACTGCTCAGCAGCAGTGTTTTCAGATGTCCACAGCCCTGGCCACCATGACACCTTCCTGCCGGGCAGAGCTGGGCCGTCCTGCTGAGTCCTGTCCAAACTGCACATTCCAAAGCAAAGTAAAAGATGGCTATTGTTTTAAGCCTTTAAGTTTAGGTAGCTGTTCAGGGTTTGTTGTGTAACAATAGACAAAGGGAGCAAGCCTGGCGGATTCCCACGCTAATCAAAATGTAGCAAAGGCTTCTCCAGGGCCCAGGCCCTGCTGGCTCCTTCCTGTGTCTTAAAAATACTCATTTTAAAAAAGACTTGTTCCAGAAAATACTTAGATTGATCTAAAGAGTTAATGTCACTGTTGGCATCTGCAAGCCTCCATCTAAAGGCTGGCAGTGTCCTAGGGAGACTGCTGGCATTTGCTGAGCTCTGTGCCAGGGGCTAGGGTCCAAAGTCAATATCCTTGTTCTCAAGAAATAACATGGCCGAATGGAGGTTCAGCGGGAACCAGAAGGGAACCCCACACCTCGACAATCTGGCCAGAAAAGTCACCAGCACCCATTTAAACGTTGTTGAAATTTAACTAAAATATGTATTTATGATAGTGTGTGTGTGTGTGTGCGTGTGCGTGTGCGTGTGTGTGTGTGTGTGTGTGTGTGTGTGTGTGTGTGTGTGATTATCAAAAAATCTTTAGCAAATGCACTCTGACTGGCAAAGCCTTCTAACTCGGGGTGCTAACTATGGTTAGCGTGGGTACACTGTTCTGTTATGGGAGAACTTGGGAGGCAGAAGCAGGCAGATCTCAGTGGGTTCCAGGCCAGACTGGCCTTCAAAGTAAGAGTCTGTCTGAGAGAAAGAAAAGCAAGCATAGATGAAGGAGTACCTGGGAGTCTGAGGCTGTGTGGCCAGGGACTTGGTTTCTGTTGCTGGACTTGTCCGAGAGCTGGCTAAGCAGGCTGAAAAGCGCGTTTTGACGCACTGAATCCTGTGGCCATGAAAACAGTGACATGGATGGACGGGTGAGCCACAGGTGTAGATGAATCCGCTGGCTGGTGTATGGATACAGGCGGCTTGCTTTCTTGGGAAATTATTTGTGACAGTGAAATTAACTTTGAGGACTTGAAGGTTGGCAGAGATTTGCAGACTTTTTTTTTCCTTCTCATTCTTTATTTATGAACTGCCAAGTTCTTTTGAGAGCACAACAGTACACTTTTATATTAACAATGAAATACATTATTTGGGAGGAAGCAATGAAGAATGAGATTGAAGAAACCAGCTTGAGACTTATCAACAGTCTCCATCTATGAAAACCCTGCAGCGTATGACCTTGAATAACTCTGTCTTGACTCTGTAATGAAGACACTGTGTAAACTGTTTCCAACAAGAAAAAAAAATCTATTTGAGTACAATTTTTCTTTATTTCCATTTAAGCCCAACTATTTTTTTTAAGATGAGAAGTTGTTATATATTAGCCCAGGCTGGTCTAAAGTGGCCATTCTCCAGCCTCTGCCTCCCAAGTGTTGAGATTACAGGTAAGTGTCTCTTGTCTGGTGCCAAGCTACCTATTTCACACTTTGAAAGGTGATTGTTATAATACAAGCAATTACTTTGCATGCCAACTTTAAAAATTAACTAAACAAGAAAGAAAATATCTGTTAATTGGTCTTTGATTTAGGGTAACAAGACTGCATGCCTTAGACAGCAACCCAAACAAATGTGATTCTTTCTTTCTGTCACGTTGAAAGTGTACAGGAGCCGTTCTGGATTACACGTGAGTAAAAAGAGTTATAATCCTCTCAATGCTGTTGCTGGAGTGCTGTGTGCAGGGAGCTCCAATTCACTGATAGCAATTATTAAGTGCAAAATATTGATAAAGTATGTGCAGAAAGATGTTTGTCACAGTATGCTTTCAATTTTAAAGCAGTCAAAAGTTAAAGATTGTCCAGAATATTATATTAAGAATAGCTTACAAAGGTAAAGAAAGTTTAGCAACAGGGGAGATTTTAGGTGAGAGAGAGAAAAAAAGAAGACAATATATTGAAATGCTAGCAGAGACCTTGTAAATGCAGCAGAACAAGGCATGATAATCTCAGCCTCCCTTGTCATAGAAAGGATTTAAAACAATCAGTAACTCTTTAATGCCTGGATCCACTGGAGCTGCTGTCATACAAGCGAGGATACGCATTTTGAGTCATAAGTCAAAAGAAGTGACATAAGTATGGAGAGAGTCCTGGCAGACAAGAGGCACAGATGTGATGGCTACTTGAACACAGTCCTCTCATAAGTGAACTCCACACCATGGGTCCCGGAGCCTGCCTACCTTTTCCACTCAGTTCTTTCAAAATTTCAGTTCTTCACAGTCTAGAGGCTTAAAAAAAAAAAAAAGACATTCGGAAGTAGGAACAGATACTTTTTTTTTATGTCTGAAAATATTTTTTGGAAGTGGAAAATACACAGTAAAAACTACAAAGCCAAAAAAGTGAGGTTCCGTTCACAGCTGGAGTTATGTGTGAGTGCTGTGTGGAGAAGGGGTGAGGTGGAAGGGGTGCCGTGGAAGGGGTGCCGTGGAAGGGGAGGCTGGCTTCCAGGGGGAAAGGCTTTCAAACAAGGAAAAGAATGTCAGTAAAACCTAAGTATAAAGTTAAAGCGGTAGGATCACAAACTTCATGGCAAAGTGCTGATATCAGGAAAGATGTGGTTACAGATTCAAAATCAACTCTGGCTCAGGGGAAATTTGCAAAGAAGGGACTCAGTGCCCAGTGTCTCCTTACAGAAGCACGTGGGTGGCAAAGCAGCAGGCTCGGGGTGCTCCCCCGCCCCCGCAGAAGTTGCTGAACTTGGGGCACATGTTCAGACTTTAGAGCAAATCAGAAAGTTGTCCCTCTACCCTTCTTAACTAAGCTTAATCTTTGATGATACTGGGTGTCTTTGTCACTGTTCTATTGCTGTCAAGAGACACCATGACCAAGGCAACATAAAAACAAAATCAAAAACATTTAATCCTGAGTATGCTTACAGCTTCAGGGGTGAGTCCATGATCATCATGACGGGCCATGTTTGTCATGGTCGTGGTCGCGGGCAGCAGGGGCAGTAGCTGAGAGCTTACAGCAGTGGGTAGAGAAAGAGCAGGCACTGGGGAGAAACTGGGCCTGGTGTGGGCTTTTAAAACCTCAAAGCCCACCTGTACTGACACCCTGTCTGTCACAAGGCCTCAGCTCCTAATCCTTCAAAACAGTTCTCCTAACTGGGACCAAGACCTCAAATATAAGTGCTTCTGACAGCCATTCTCACTCAAAGCAACACATTAGATCTCTTGTTCAGTGTACACGCCTGCTTTTGTGTTGGAGGTGGGGGTTTTGTTTAGTTTTGCTTGTTTTGGGGGACAGGGTCTCTCTTTGTAGTTCTGTCTGTCCTGGAACTTTTATGCAGAGCAGGGGGACCAGGAATGCGCAGAGATCTTCCTGCCTCTGCCTGCCTCCCAGGCACTGGAGCTAAAGGTGTACGCCACCACAAACACCCAGGTCACACTTCTGTTTTAAACGTAATTTCAGTAATATTTGAGCTGAGGTGAAATATGCATGGTTGTCTTTGTTTTTGTTGTTTCTGCTGTTTGGTTTGTTTTGAGGCAGGGCTTCTCTGAGTAACAGCCCAGCTGGGATTCAAGGCCACCAGGCCAAACTATACAGTCTATAAACAGAATTAAAAATATTCCATCCGCCTAGTGTTGGAGGTACGTGTCTTAAATCCCAGCACTCAGAAGGTGGATCCTTGTGAGTTCGAGGCTAGCCTGGTCTACAAATCGAGGCAGCCAGAGGTACATAATGAGACCTTGCCTTAAAAGAGGA
Organism: Apodemus sylvaticus; assembly: GCF_947179515.1. Taxonomy (NCBI): domain Eukaryota; kingdom Metazoa; phylum Chordata; class Mammalia; order Rodentia; family Muridae; genus Apodemus; species Apodemus sylvaticus. The sequence goes on along the minus strand of NC_067475.1, from coordinate 163,626,607 downwards.
GACAAAGTTTTCCTTCTTCTTCATTCACCCCCAAAAATAATTACAACAAGCTTTGTGTTCTGAGTCCTGGACGTGTGGATGACTCCGTGGTGGAGTGTCAGCCTGGAGTGCATGGGTCGAGTGTCAGCCTGGCATCTGCTGAAGACAGGAATGAAGACAGGGACAAGGAACACCGTGCGCTTCTCTGGAAGTCGTTCTCTATGCCTGGAGAATATCGGAAACATTAAGTAACCCTGTTTCACAGTCCTGGGACATGGAATTTACTCGTTGAGATGGTTATAAGATGTTCTTCACAGGTCGTGCAGTGGTGGTGCACACCTTTAATCCCAGCACTTGGGAGGCAGAGGCAGGAGGATTTCTAAGTTCGAGGCCAGCCTGGTCTACAGAGTGAGTTCCAGGACAGCCAGGGCTACACAGAGAAACCCTGTCTCAACCTTCCTCATCCCCCTAAAAAGATATTCTTGACAATATAGTGAATTGGATGAAACAGGCCAGTCTCCATTTATCTACTTTTCTCTTTGACAAAAATTACAGACTGGATTTTTGTTTGGGTTTTGGTGTTTTGAGACAAGGTCTCTCTCTTTCTCTCCCTCCCTCCTTCCTTCCCTCCTTCCCTCTCTCCTCTCTTCTCTTCCTCCTTCCTTCCCTCCCTCTCTCCTTCCCTCCCTCCCTCCCTCCTTCCTTCCTATCTTCCTTCCTTCCTTCCTTCCTTCCTTCCTTCCTTCCTTCCTTCCTTCCTTCCTTCCTTCCTCCTTCCTTCCTTTTTGAAACAGAATCTTGCTGTGTAGACCTGGCTGCCTCACAATCCTGTGTAGATTTGGCTGGCATCAAAGCCCAGTGACCCAGCTGCTTCAGCCCCCCCACCCCCGACCCCTGAGTCCTGGGACAAGTGTTGTGCACACCAGGCCAGGCTACAGAGTTTCTAGTGAGCCTCCTTCTGCCTTCCCAGTCCTCAAACCTGTGCACTGCCCAGCTCCAAGTAGCTGTTTGTAACAGCATGTCGTTAACACACCCTGTGGAACTGCTCTTCTGTAGATATAAATGGTGTGATCAAATGTTCTCACCAGTCCTGCTATACAATGCCACTCCCCATAGAAAACAACAACAGAACAAAACAAAAACAATGGCTCTTGGACTTTCAGACATCTTCAGCGATGGTTCTGAGGAGGAGAGGCGGCTGCCTGGCGTGGGGTCTCTGTCAAGGCAACACAAGTGAGCACAAGCTTGCCCCGGGGCGAGCGAAAGAGTGAGCGGGCGGGATCTGAGCCCAGAAGGTAACAGGATTCACAGGTGAGCTGAGGACCTGATTCACGCCTACGTTTCTGTCGACAGTAATCCTTCTTAATACCTTAATTGTACAATATACTTCTAGTGGAATTAACCTGGAAAACCTCTAAATTATGTAATTAATTACACCCAGCTTCTAATACAATCGCTCAAGACAAAGCCCCGCAGCCTGACAGCTCCCCAGCAGGCATTCAGTACAGGGATCTGTCACAGGCACATGGCGAAGTCTCTCCAGCTTCTGGTGCGTATGTGCTAATTGTATAAATTACATATATTTTTGCGAAAGACAAACCAAAACCAAACCTCAGGGTTAAGTCGAGCATACATTTATTTACTGGGTCTCCAGGGCTTGGAGGAGAAAGGAAATAGAAGTGAGAAGTTCTTTCAATCATTTTCTCCTGTTTCTGCAAACATTCCGAAGAAGTATAATTAGTGTAAGTGAAGAACTTCCCATGGGCACATAAAATTGGCTTATGATGAATTAAGAATAAAATGTACTGTTTTGCTTCTTACCTGTGGAGTTGCGGGGTCTTTGTTAGCATACACTATGACACTCACGAAGGTGGGTATATACCTCAAACTGGAACAGTAAACGCCCCTTTAAAACAAACAGTTTCACTGAAGTAAAATTTACAAGGGATGAAATTCACCTTTTAAAGGGTATAATTAAGTAACTTTAAGTGGATTTATAGGGCTGTATTGTCATTACCTAAGTCCAAACTCCTAGCACTTCCGTCTCAGCCACATCTCATCCCCTGGCTGCAGGGGCGGAGAGCGCTTGCTCAGCTGTGAGGACTGGGGTTCGGATCCTGGCGCCAGGAGCCCCAGCTGGGGCAGGGACAGAGACAGGGGCACTGCCCAGCAGGGGCGGGGACAGAGACAGGGGCGCTGCCCAGCTGGGGCGGGGACAGAGACAGGGGTACTGCCCAGCTGGGGCGGGGACAGAGACAGGGGCGCTGCCCAGCTTGGAGGGTGCGGGGGCAGAGACAGGGGCGCTGCCCAGCTGGGGGAAGGGCAGAGTCAGGGGTACTGCCCAGCTGGAGGAGGGGCAGAGACAGGGGCGCTGCCCAGCTGGGGGAGGGGCAGAGACAGGGGCGCTGCCCAGCTGGGGGAGGGGCAGAGACAGGGGCGCTGCTCAGCTGGGGCAGGGGCAGAGACAGGGGCGCTGCCCAGCTGGGGGAGGGGCAGAGACAGGGGCACTGCCCAGCTGGGGGCGGGGCAGAGACAGGGGCACTGCCCAGCTGGGGGAGGGACAGAGACAGGGGCACTGCCCAGCTGGGGGCGGGGCAGAGACAGGGGACTGCTGGGCTTGTTGGCCTGTAGCTTCAAGGCTGAGAAGTATGAACCATAGGTTCAGGGGGAAATTCTGCCTGGAAGGAATAGGCAGGAAATGATGGAGACACCCAGCCCCTCCTCTGGGCGCCACGCTTGCATACAGGTGAAAGTACACACACCTGAACCTATGTCCATAGACTCACACAAACAATCTCTTAAAACATAAAAATATCTTGCCGGGCGGTGGTGGCGCACGCCTGTAATCCCAGCACTCTGGGAGGCAGAGGCAGGCAGATTTCTGAGTTCGAGGCCAGCCTGGTCTACAGAGTGAGTTCCAGGACAGCCAGGGCTACACAGAGAAACCCTGTCTCGAAAAACAAAAAAAAAAAGTGAGTGTGTATGTGAGTGTATGTGAGTGTGTGTGAGTGTGTGTGTTTGTGTGTGTGTGAGGGCGAAGTTGGGTGCTTGAGAGAATGTGTATGTGAGAGAGAGTGTGTATGTGTGTACGTGTGTTGGAATTACAGGCAGCACATAGATACAGAGTTTTCTGTTTACTTTCTCGGTTTATCATTAGTATGTGTTTGTGTGCTTGGGCATTTGTGCCACTGAGTGCTTCGCGTGCGTTTGGCGATCAGAGGAGAACTGGGCAGAGCTGGTTCTCTCGAAGCCATGTCATCTGGCTTGCATTGCAAGCCCAGCCATCTCTCAGGGCTGCTTTTCAATTTTATTCCTTACTACAGTGTGTGTGTCTGTCTGTCTGTGTGTGTGTGAGAGAGAGAGAGACAGAGAGAGAGAGAGAGAGAGAGAGATTCCATGGACACCATGTGAAGTCCAGGGGTTCTGGAGAACATACTCTTGGAACACCACACTGTCTCACAGATAATCACACACAAAAGTTAAAAATATGTAACTTTAATTTTTTTTTTGGTGTTGGTGTGTTTTTTGTTTGTTTGGTTGCTTTTTTAAAGTCTCTCTTTTTTTGGTTTATTTATTTATTATTTTCTTATTCACTTTACATCCCACTTACTGCCTCTCCCAGTTTCTCTCTCCCACAATCCCATCCTATTCCCCTTCTCCTCTAAGTAAGTGGGGCCCCCTTAGTATCCCCCACAACTCTGGCACTTAAGTCTCTGCAGGGCTGGGCGCTTCCTCTCCCCCTGATGCCAAACAAGGCAGCCCAGCTAGAAGAACGGATCCCACATAGAGGCAGCAGCTTTTGGGATAGCCTCTGCTCCAGTTGTTAGGGACCCACATGAAGACCAAGCTGCACATCTGCTACATACGTGCAGGGAGGCCTGGGTCCAGCTGGTGTGTGCTCTTTGGTTGGTGGTTCAGACTCTGAGAACCCCAAGGGTCCAGGTTAGTTGACTCTGTTGGTCCTTCTGTGGAGTTCCTATCCCCTTGAGGGCTGTTTTAAATTCTCTTATGCTACACTGGGCAGTGGTGGCGCACGCCTTTAATCTCAGCACTTGGGAGGCAGAGGTGGGCGGATTTCTGAGTTTGAGGCCAGCCTGGTCTACAGAGTGAGTTCCAGGACAGTCTGGGCTATACAGAGAAACCCTGTCTCGAAAAAAACCAAATCAACAAAACAAAACAAAACAAAACAAAACAAAACAAACAAAAACAAAACAAAACAAAAAACAAAAAGAAAAAAAATGGATTTTCCTCTGTGTAGACAGAATTCTGACAACTCCTGTTCTTGTTACTCTTTTAAATAAGTTAAACCATCATCTTAGTTTAATTCTCATATTCTTTTCTTAGCTGGATTTTAGGAACTGGCCAGCTCAGGAGAACTGTCTTGTAATTTGCTCCTTCGTCGGCTTTCTGAAACTGCTTGGTGTGTTCTGGGTGTCAGAAGATGCCCCGGAGCTGCTTGGAAACTTCCAGCTGCCTGCTTGAGATGGACTGTGAGCACCGTGGCCCTTGCTGCCCTGCGTGCATGCCTGGGTGTTCTATCGAGCACGTTCCTGGAACTCGAGGTGCTAAGCGATTCGCGTTAAACAGTGACAACCTCAGCCCTCCCTGACCTTGACCTCTCTGGGTGCCCGGTTGGAGATGAAGTCACAGCCTGCCAGCGCCTGGTAAATGTGGCTTTAGTTTCACACAAGTGCCAGGACCCTTATGTTGTCTCTACCGACTGTGGGGCAGAGCCCCTAATTTTATTGTAGAGGTCCTCAAAGTCCCCACTGCCCGCTGCCCAGTCGGGGGGTACCAGAGCCCTGGGGGCGGGGGTGGGGCACACCGCAGGCAGGTCCCCTGGAACCAGAAAGGGGCAGACATTTGCATATCTCCTCCAGGAGTATCAAAGTCTGGAAGATTTTCCGCCTCAAAGAGTTGCCCTAAAATGAACCTAGAAAGCTATTTCCCAGGGACTCACTAACCTGAGGCTGCGTTTCTCTGCAGGAGCCAGAAAAACGGACAAAAGGACCCCACTCCAGAGCGCATTACTTTTTAACACTCTTGATTAAGACTTTTCTGAGATTAGAGAAATTGTGAATTAATATATTTGAAGTCATATATAAAATCAATATTGTCACTTGCAGGGGCTACAGTATGATAGTCACTGCATCAGTTACTCATTGTTACTTTGAGAACGCTTCCATCTAAGCGCCCCCCACTGTGCAGATACAGCTGAGCGGTGGAGATTTCCCAGTTGCGCCCTGAGCTGTGAGCCAGCGTACCCCAGAGCTGTGAACTGCATATTCATGGTGGGTGTTAATAGCACTGAAAAGCCATGGGTGTCCCCCCGGCCCCGCCCCGCAGAAAGTGACTGGCAAATTTGTAACTTCCACTAGGTTGATAATCGTTGATTCTAACTTGGTAATTAAGTACTTTCACTGTTCTCTTGGAAGTTCCATTTCTTCTAAACCTTGCAAAGAGGAAAAAACAACCCTTTGAGCCTGAGCCTGTCTTGCCCCCAGTCCTCCAGACAGGTCATGGAAATAGCCAGAGGGAGAGTAAACCTTGCAGATTCAACCTCCGGTTTCTGTAGAATTGCAGCAAAAAGCGAGGTACCTGGAGGCGAACCAGGCTTCAGCGCGTCCTTTGGAAAGGCCAGAGAAGTTTCTGTGCGCTAGTGTTTACACACTTTAGCAACCTTTAGTCTGTCTGAAGCAGCGTTTACTCCGTGTTGGACTGAGCTGGGGAAACCGCACACTTTCTCTACCCAAGGAATTTAAGTTTATTCCAAGGGTAATTGAACCTGAACTCCCAGTGTTTGTTGTGCCTAGAAAACTAAAAAGAACTCTCTTGTTTAAAGAGCTGTGGTAGATTAAAGACGTCTGTGGCGTTTTAAGTGGCTAGCATCTCCACCCCTCAGAGGCTGACCTATTCCTTCTCCCCTTGCCTAGGGAGCCGTGCTGGGACTGCTGAGTGAACAGGAGGCGGGGTGGAGTCCGTGGAAGCGGTGGAAGTGACGCTGCCTTAGAGCTAAGACTCTTTGGGGTGCTTGTTCTGCCTTACAGAGAACCGAGGTTCCCTTGTGGAGGACAAGCTCCGCCTCCAGCCTTCTGGGCTAGTGAACAGATGCCTCCAGCTCCAGCCACCTTTTCAAAGCCACCAGAAGACACAATTAGATTGACACAATTAGGCACAATTAATTGAGCCTCAATCCACTGAAGCTAGAAAGCAAATGCTTGGCATAGAAAGCAGCCACACCTGGGCAGATTGTTACATAGTAATAAGGAGTTGAAACAGAGAGCAAGTCTTCCAGTCACCTGTGACCGTGTCTGCCAAGAAAGGCTTTGCTTTGTTGGGACTCTGCAGAGCGCCTCTGTCTGCCTGTGTACTGGGGCTTTCAAAAGGCTCAAGTGAGTGTCCTTAGAGATGGCTGACCATCCAGGCCTAGGCGTGGCCTGCAGGAGGAACCAAACAGATGCTGTGTATCAAACTAGAGAGGCAGACTGTAGTACTGAGGCTGGGAGGGTTAAAGGGAGAGGGGAGGAGAAAATGATAAAAATAAATGCATAATTATTCAAATAAAATGTTTACTCATAAGCCACAGAAAATGAACTAGCCTGCTTCATTTTTGGAAACAGTGTCTAGAAATAACACCCTTTTCATACCTTAGGGCTCCCTACTTCAGGAGAAAGTAAATAGTTTTCTCTTTTTTAAAGAAAAAGTCGTTTCTTTTTGTTTGTTTTTTGTTTTGTTTTTTAATTGGGTGAAGCACAGTTCTTCCTTCATTGCGTCATATGACAGTCACACTTAGAGCCCTTGGCACAGTCGTGATGACTCATTTACACACCGAGAGACACCCCGACACACCCACCTCGCCCGTCCACAGGGAGCACTCTCCGGCAGGGAGCCTCGGATAGGACGCTTTTCAAATCAGCCAACATGAAGAATAATTTTCAATTTTTATGCTAACAGAATTACTAAGGGTAGAAAGGTGTCTATTTGATATCACTCTCCTTTTTGTGAGCATTTTAAGAATTCTCTAGTCTCTTGAATTTGTATACATGTTCTAGGGTTTATTAAAATTAAAAATTCATCATTAGCCTTTAAGAAAGTGAGACTGGGTGGAGCAGCGATGTGGGAGTGGCCAGCCAATGACTGGTCCAGCTTGAGACCCAGGCCATGAGAGGGAGCCCGCCCCTCACACTGCCTGGAGGGCCAGGAACCTGAGGGTGGACGGCCCAGAGACCTCAGACAGAGCTAAACAGGACTGGCAAATTAATTAATTAAAAAAATAAAAACATAAAAAAAATCAGTGAAATAATTGTTAACGATACTGTCCTCAAAGACTGGCATCTGGTACTCCGCTGTCCCCACAGGCTGCTTCTAGTCCAATCGTCATCAGCGAGGCCTCACCAGCAACTGATGGAAACAGATGTGGACGCCCACAGCCAAACATTAGGTGGACTCCTGCAGAAGTGAGGAAGAAGAGGGTCACAGACCCCACCAGAAACCCCGCAGAGTCGTGAGCCTGAGCTGGGGGTGGGGGTGGGGGATGGGACAGACCTGCGGTGCCGGAAGCTGGACAGGGAGCTCTGCCTGTGTGTGACCCCAGGCCGTCACTTTACCTCTTTGGTTGTGATGGGGATTAGATGGCCCCTAAAATAAGAGGAGGAGCAACAGATGTTTCATGGAATCGCGAAAGGGGGCTCGCTGCTTCTTCTGTTTTAAAAAGAATACACTGTCCGTGATTGCATTTGAGCTAAGTGAGCCTTCCTTCCTTCCTGCCCTTAACACAGCAGCGAGAAGGCAGCAGGAAGGAGTCCTGGGTGAGCAATGTCCTACCTCATAGCACGGGAAAAGGGTCATCAGGTCAGGGCTGAGCAGAGTGGCCGCAGCGGCTGCGCCTGCGCCATGGGTAGTGAGTAACCGGCAGGGGAGGAAGTGACTGTGTGCTCGAGAATCTGGGGGTAAAGGTCTGCAGAGGTACATTTGCTGTGGTGAGCTACAGGGAGCCGTGGGAGACAGCCCTGCACGTGCCTGTCAAACCCCAGAGGGTGAACCCCACCCACCCCCACCCCAGGCTAGGATAATCCCAGCCTTCTGGAGGCTGACTCAGGAGGATTCTGGTTTAGGCTAGCCTGGGCTCATCTTCCTAGTGTCTCTGTCCAAAACAAACAAACCAAACCAAGCCAGTAGGACCAGAGAGATGGCTCAGGGGTTAAGGGCATCTGTGCTTTTGCAGAAGTCCTAGGCTGTGTTCCTAGAGCCCACACGGCGACTTACAGCTCTCTTTAATTACTGTGTCAGGATATCTATTTCTTTCTGACTTCTTGGGGCACCAAGCGCATACCACATGGGTGCGCAGACATACATGCAAGACAAAAATCCATACACAGAAAATGAAAACAAAGGTATATATATATATATCTTTGTTTCATATATATATATATATATATATATATATATATATATAGGTTTCTCTGTGTAGCCCTGGCTGTCCTGGAACTCACTCTGGAGACCAGGCTGGCCTCGAACTCAGAAATCCACCTGCCTCTGCCTCCCAGAGTGCTGGGATTACAGGCGTGCGCCACCACTGCCCGGCTAGGTAAAAATATTTTTAAAAATAAAATTTAGGGGACTGGAGAGATGGCTCAGCGGTTAAGAGCACTGACTCCTCTTCCAGAGGTCCTGAGTTCAATTCCCAGCAACCACATGATGGCTCACAACCATCCCTAATGAGATCTGATGCCTTCTTCTGGTGTGTCTGAAGACAACAAGAATGTACTCACACATAAAATAAATATATCTTTAATAAAATAAAATAAATTTAAAAACCAACCAACCAACCACCCAATCAACCAAACAACCAAACAAAGCAAACGATGCTGAAGAGAAGGCTATGAGGGTAAGAGAGCTTACTGTTCTTCCAAAGCACAGAAGTTTGGTCCCAGCACCGCACTGTGTAACTCACAATCTCCTGGAACTCTGTCCCTCGGAGAGCCAAACCCCTCTGGCCCAGAGCATGATCACATACAGACAAACACATAAGTAAATAATAAAACAGATATTTCTGGAAAAATAGAAGTAAAATAAATGAAAATAGAGAAATCTAAATACTCCCCACTTTTAAAGTATTTAAACTGTCTACATTTTGTTTTATTGGGGGGGGGGTCCTATGTTTAGAAATGAGGTTTAAAGACGCACAAAGCCGGATGCCAGCTGAGCGGTTAGGCAGCTTCCTGCTTAGTGGCGAGGAATTGGCGAAGAGCAGACTCGGAAGCGGAGAGAGGTCTTCACTTTGCTTGGACGGTGGGGACCAAGTCTCTTCCGGGTTAAGGTGTACTGGCCTAGGGCAGCACCGCGCATGACTGTGTCCCTGTATCCTCACAATAAATCCCCAGGTAAACATTGTAAGGCACCGTATAAAAGTGGGCAGGAACAGTCTTGTCCAGCGCTGGGCTGAAGGCAAGATCAGTAAAGATAAAGTATTGCCTCCGAGTGGAAGGAGAGGAAAGCCGGGGGGGGGGGGGGGGAGGGGGGGGGAGGCAGCGAGGGTGACTTCCGCGGGGGGGGGGGGTGCAATGGGGTGGGGTCTTTAACCCTTCCCTCCTCTTTGAGAGCCCCACCCTGGCTCACTTCCTCGGGAGGGAGGCCTCCTCTTTCCTGCTCTCTAATCCATAAAGAACTAGGCCAAGGGTCCCAGATCAGTACATTTCCCCAAATGGAGATTCTTTGATTAGCTGTTAACCAATTCCAATCAGCTGTTACCAGTATCAGAAAGAGTAACGTCACCCTTTACTTCAAATTCAACCATTTTGTTGGCTAAGATTTTTTTTTCTAGTCTGTCCTCCTACTCTTAAGCAATGGTCATCTTCTCAAATAGATTACAACAAAACAAAGCCTACAGTTTGGCCTCTGAACGTTTCTAAGCGTCTCTGAATGCCAGACAGACAGCCTCCATCTCCCACTTGACTTCGAGCGGGGCGAAATGCTTTAAAGACCTGTCCACAAGGGAGCAGGGCATCCGCAGCTCCGTGAGGCTCTGCAGAACTGCGGAGCCAGAAGTTCTAAGTGGCTAATGAGCCGGTTCCTCTGCTGCATTCTTCCTCCAGAGTGGGTGTCCTGCACCCCACCCCCACACCTCGCTCCCGTCCCCTCCCCCACCCCCCCCACCCCCCGCTCCACGTCACCCTTGGAAAGGACAAGAGTGGAGACCTGGACTGGAGCTGCGATCACTGCCGTTTGCGGCTGGGTGCTCTTGGACTCCCTCCGCAGACCTGTGTCACCTGTAAATCCAGGGCAGTCGTGACACAGGATGAAGGCAGTGACACAGGGGTAGGTGAATGTCTCACACAGCAGCCCTGCTGAACATGTGGCTGAAAACAAGCCAACGGAAAGTTAGCTGTTCTTTCTGTCCAGCCAGGAAAACCCAGTAGGTATCTCCAGCCTCCTGCACTTGTTTCTGCAGACATCTTTGCCAATATAGCACTGAACCTAAGTTTTGCCTGTTATCTCCTGACACTGTCACTGTTGCAGAAAGCCACTTCTAATGTAGCTGTCATGGGTCTCATCTCATGCTCAGATCCCAGCACGACGTTACTTTATTTATGCATTTATGGTACAGCAGGCTGAACGCAGAGCTTCGTGAACGGCAGGCAAGCACTCTGTCTCTGGGCCACACCCTGGGCACCGTCCATCCTTCTAGGAAAATGTGCTGGAGACTAGAGAAATGGCTCAGCAGTCTCCAGCACTTGTTCTTTCAGAGAACTGGGGTCACATTACCTACATCCACATTGTGGTCCATGACCATCCACACCGTGGTCCACAACCATCCACACCGTGGTCCATGACCATCCACACCGTGGTCCACAACCATTCACACCGTGGTCCACGACCATCCACACCGTGGTCCACGACCATCCACACCGTGGTCCACGACCATCCACACCGTGGTCTACGACCATCCACATTGTGGCCCATGACCATCCACACCGTGGTCCATGACCATCCACACCGTGGTCCACAACCATTCACACCGTGGTCCACGACCATCCACACCGTGGTCCACGACCATCCACACCGTGGTCCACGACCATCCACACCGTGGTCTACGACCATCCACATTGTGGCCCATGACCATCCACACCGTGGTCCATGACCATCCACACCCGTGGTTCACTACCATCCATACCGTGGTCCACAACCATCCACACCGTTGTCCATGACCATCCACATTGTGGTCCATGACCATCCACACCCGTGGTTCACTACCATCCACACCGTGGTCCACAACCATCTAAAACTTCAGTTCCAAGGGATCCAATGCTTTCTTCTGATGCCAAAGGCGTCAGGCACACACATATATGTTCAGGAGAAAAACTCATACATGTAAACTGGATCTTTTCTTTAAAAAATATGTTATATCTAGGCACAGTGGTGCAAAGTAATCCCAGGACTCAGGAAGCAGAGTCAGGAGGCTAGGAATTGGAGGCAGCCTGAGCTGCAGGGTAAGAACACCCCTCCCCCCAAAAAAAAGTGAAAAGAAGGAATAAGAAGGGAGGAGAGAAGGCAGGGGGACCCTGTGGTGGCCCAGTCAGTGCTTGCCTTGCAAGGGGGGGATCTGAATTTCATCACCTGGACCCATGTAAAAGTGGTGGCACGCTCTTCTAGTCCCAGAACTGTGGAGGTAGAGACCGAACTCCTCGGATCCATTGGTCAGCCAGGCTACCCTAATGGGTGAGTGCCAGGTCAAGGTAATGAGAGGCTCCATCGCAAAAGAATTGATGCTGTTTCTGAAGATGACCTCAAAGTGATCTTCTGGACTCCATACATGCATGCACACACATGCACACACACGTGCACAAATGCACACATGTGCACACACCTGCACACACACACACACACACACACGCACGCGTGCACACATGCACACACATGCACACATGTGCACACACATGCATACATGTACACACATGCACACATGTGCAGGTACACATATATTTACATATGCAGAGAGAAAGCCAGTGAGCCATAGTATCTCTCAGTGCTTCAGTACTTGGGAAACAAGGCAGGAGCATCGGGAGTCTGAGGCCAGCCTTGGCTACATAAGCAGCTTGGGGCTAGTCTATCTATGTGACAGAAGACTTCTGTCAAAAATAACCAGAGAGAGGAAAAAGGGAGGAAGGAAGGGAGAGAGAGAAGGTTCACACTTAAAGAGTGGTTGGCTTGGAGAGATGTGTCGTGGTGAACAATATTAATTAACGTTTCCATAGAAACGCTCACCCCATGCTCTCTAGCTGTCGTGAACTAGCGAGAGTCGGGTTCTACATGGAGTAAACCCACCTCCTCTGCTGCGGGGAGGGAGGGAAACTGTTTTGTTCCTTTAAACCTCAGACCTAAAAATCAGTCTGTGGGTATAGAAAGAAAATACAAGGCATGCATAATATTACTCCAAAATGATGTTTACGAGCCCAATTAAAAGGAACCTTTGTTGAGACAAAAAGTGGAATTCTGTGAAAAATGCCCAGAGTCCTGCGATCCCTCCCTGATCTTCATGCTCAGTTTATAATAAATCTTACTCAGACGGCAGGTCTACTGGGAATTTTCACTTTTAGTTTTGGGAAAATGTCAGTTACCCGTGATGGGAATATCAGAATATTTAAGCAAAGAAAAAAAATAATCTCTTCTCTCTCATACATGTTAAAAATAGTTGCAGGGTATTTTTTCCCCCTTTAAATTCTGTAAAAGAGAAAAATTCACCTTTGGACTGAAGTTGATGAGAGTGTGCTCCCTTAATAGGGAAGCCTTCTTAGAAGATCAGGAGAGAGGGGACTGGAAACTGAGCTGTCATCAGTCAGCAGAAGACGGATAGCCAGAAGGCCTCTGTCCGGCCACCCCACCCCCAAAACAGTCTGTCCCACTGCGCATGCTCTCAAGGGCATCAGGGAAAGTGGCTCAGACAGACCGAGAACAAACACGCCCTTCCCTGGTTAGGTTGTTGAGGCAGAGCGAGTGCGGTGGGTTTACCAGAATCCTGGCCTCACCTCGGTGAAGTCAATGAAACCCAGACCCAGAGAGGCTGTGCCCCCCCATGCCGCGCCCCCCCCCCCCCCCACTCAGCAGATCTTAGCCCACACAGTGGGAGTGCCAACTTACTGCTTCTCAGCTCTGTCCCACTCCCAGCTCCCTGGGTCTGCTAGCTCCCAGAAACCTCTTTTTCAATCAGGGAGAAGTTAGTCTTTTGTCGGCTCTGCCTGTTTCCTTGGTGCTCCCCCACCTCCCCACTTCAGTGCTCCCCACCTCCCCACTTCAGTGCTCCCTGCCATCTTGGTTCTTCCTGTAGCTGAGTCAAGGGGAGAACACAAGGAAGGGTGTAGAGGCAAAAGAGTTTGGGGAAAGGTATAGCCTCATCATTTCCAGAGAAGTGCAGGGAGAACCGAACCCCTCATGACTACTTCTTCTTCTTCTTCTTCTTCTTCTTCTTCTTCTTCTTCTTCTTCTTCTTCTTCTTCTTCTTCTTCTTCTTCTTCTTCTTCTTCTTCCTCCTCCTCCTCCTCCTCCTCCTCCTCCTCCTCCTCCTCCTCCTCCTCCTCCTCCGCAGTGGTAGTCCAGGAGCAGAGAGGGCTGGCCCCGGGGCAGAAAGCTCAGGTCTCTGTCCGGCCTCTGCCATCTGGTGCTACAGGGAGCTGTGAACCTGGGCAGGCTTTCTTTGCACCCTCTGTAAACTTCAATTTCCTCATTTACAAAATGGGATGATATCAAGTCCTGCCTTCTAAATGTAAAGGATTGTAAGCCGATGCCCACACATTGCTTAAGAAGGTTTTTGTCAGAAAATGTCACACATTGACTCCTTGGGACTCAGCCTGCAAGCCCCCCATTCTGGGGTAAAACACATACAATTTAGAGTTCTGTAAATATAATTGTAAATTCATTTATGTGTTTTATCTTTTCCCTTTGATCAAAAACAATGTTGAAACTAGATGAGCGACCACGAGACCTCCCAGGAGCTTCCCTGCGGCTTTGAGGTGACTAAATTGGCAGGAGAAACTAATGTTCTTTAGGGTAATACCTGAAATCCAGGATTGTGATTTTGTATTTTCAGAACAAACAACAAAGCAAAAACCGTGTGTGCATCCACAGAACTGTGTTCTTTAAGGCATGGATTTGATTGGTGGCTTTTTTTTTTTTAACCAACCATGTTCTCTTCTTGAAAGCTAATCCTATTTATGGCGAGCGCTGTTTTTTCAATTAGGTTTATTTTCATTTTCCCATAGGCCATGTTAGCTGAGAACGTCCAGAAGTTTATTTGTTTTCCCTTTATGTCTTACGATAGTTTTAAAATAAAACACACAGCATTTATCTGTGAGATTTCTTTTGAAATACCGGTGTCGGAAATCGGTTTGTTTGCTCCTGCCCCTTCCCACCACACACAATCACCTGCAATACCACCATACGCATGAAAACGCTTTCAGAGTGTACTCACGGTCCATTTTCATAGCAAACTTAAAGCAGGGTCACTCCGCCTCGCTAACTGTAGGAATGTGTGGGTAAGCTAGTGCTTAGCAGGTCTGATTTTAAAATGATGATACTTCTCTAAAAATTTTACGCTGAAAATTCGAAAACTGTTTTTCTGACTCCAAGGTTAACATTAGTATTTCTGTATATGAGGTCCCACGTTTGGGGGCGCATGGGGTAGGAGATGAATTCATAAGCAAAAGCCCACATCGCCTAATAGTTCTGTAATGGAAAAATATTCTCTGGTGAAATAAATATTCCGGAGAAACGACCTGGGCCCTCTGGATGCGGCGCGCCTAACCTCTCCGCTCGGCCTGGGGCTGGCCGCGACCGGGTGTCCTCAGCCTAGGGGGGATCGCTCTGCATGAGTCTGGGGGTCCCAGGGGCTGGAAGTGGGTGTGGCAGTGGAAGGAACCAGGGCTTGCTCCCGGGCGCTCGGAGCGCACTGGGGTCCCCGGCGTCACCGCGCTCGCCTGCTTCCTCCGGTCTGGGCAGCCCGCAGCTGCGTCCAGTGCCGGACCCGCCCTGACTGCGCCCTGCCCCGCCCTCCAGCCACCCCCCCTCCCAGCTCCTATTCGGTCTCCGCTCCCCTCTTTCCACCACACCCCACGCCCTGTCTCCACGTTCCCCACTTCTCTCCCTCTGCTCTATCTCTCCTCTCTCCTTCACCCCTTGCCAACTCTCCGGCTGCTCCTTCGTCTCCTGTCGTTCCTATGCTCCCCGTCCTTCTCTCCCAGCGCCCTTCCTTTATTTGCTTCACCGCTGTCCTTCTTTCTTTGCTTCCACCCACCCGCCGCCGAACCCCTTCCCCCTCCTCTCTCCTGCAGCAATCTACCCTTTCTAGTCCACTCTCCCTGCTTCGTGCCCCTCTCTCCGGTTTCCCCCCTGCTTTCTCCCCTCTGGCTCCGGGTTTGTGGCTCTCCCACGCTGTTGCTATGGAGTCGCCCAAGGCTGCTGGCCGCCTGGCGCTAGCTGCCCTGAGGCCCCGGGAACAGAGCAGTGACTCTAGCCAAGACTGAGGCGCCGCACCCCTTCGGGGTCCAGGAACAAAGACTGCCCCGCCCTGCCCAGCTCTTTGAGGCTTCCATGAGACCTTCAGGCGCCCCCAGGCCCTGAGGCTTAAGACCACCTATAATCGGATCGCTCCCAGCCTCGGCGGGCTGGGACCAAGGTGACAGCTGCGCTCTCTAGTGCATCCTACCTTCCTGGTCCCCTGAAGACTACTCTCTCACGCCCAAGCTCAGAGGTGTCACTGGGGCCGGCCAGGCGGCCAGATGGCCCTATTTAATAGGACTGACCTCTTTTGTTGGGGGTCTTAGGAGCACCCAGGCCAATTTACATAGGAAAATGGGGTTTGCTTCCCCAATTCAGTGCAGTGCCCTGACAGCCGGTGGCCTTGTCTTTGTGTAAGGACCCCACAGCATGTTGGTTAAAGTGGTTTATGTGTGCAGATGTGTGAATGTGAATAGCAAATCCCCGGGAAGCTCCCAGGTCCTGTAGAAAACACATCAGTCTGGGTGCTGATAAGACCAGACCTCTGAGGCCCCTGTGGAGCCCATAGCTGATTGCTTGGGTTTGATTCCTAAGACTTTGGAAGACATCCTAGGAAGAGTGCTGAAGTCTCTGCTATTTGCATTTAGGTCCTTGCTTGGGAAGGTTGTAAGGCTGAACCTACGAGGAAGACTACTTGGACTTTTAAAAACGTTCTTAATGAACGATCTCATCTAATTGCTTGTCTTTGAGCAGTCTGACTCTGCTGTTCATGGGTATTGCTGGAAGAGCCTGAAAGCTATCATTTGTTTGGTTTGGAATCACTAGCTTAAACATGTGTGCTTAAGTGGGAGAGTAAGAGAACAGAGAAATTTCTTATTTTACCAGCAAGGAAGTAAGACAATTTTCCCAAGATCACACAGCTCTGCAGGGTATAAACCCAGTGGTCTGAGCCCGCAAAAATCGAAAGTTGACAGAAAAG